>NC_065536.1:27006853-27606853 GCF_932294415.1 Quercus robur | reverse complement strand
TTGAACTTTCAGTTCCTAAGGAGGAAACATGAAAAACCCCAAAGTTTGATACTAATCGGAATCCAAATGAGTGAGAAAATGCCTAAGAGACAATTCATCAATACCTAGCGCGCACGCTAACACCATATATATATATATATATATAATGAAATGCATGAACATGTGAAAATATGCCTTAATATGAGTTCAAAATGCCACATGGGGCCAACATAAACATCATCAACACAAATGGGACTAAGCCCAATAAAAAAAATTGAAAAATTTTGCAGAAAAAGAAATTTTCCTAACCCCCATTCAAAACAAACCCAAACCTAGGTTTTAAGAAATCTAGAACTAAATTTAAGAAATTGAAAGAGTAAAGTGTTAGAAAATACCTTAGAGTAGTCTTAGAAATGAAATCCAAAGAAGTTTGGTTGAGTTTTTGAGGAAATTTTGAGTTTTGGGGAGAGGGAGTTGCGAAGAGCTAAAAACAATGTTTTTGAAAAACTGTCAATTCAAGCCCTTTAAAACTGACTTTTCGCACATTTCGCAAATTAGTGACTTGCAAGCCACTCGTGAGTTACTTGCGAAATGTGCAAATGCACAAGGCAAGTTTTCACAAGCTAGGTTTGAGTCGCAAAGCACTCGTGAATGAGTCGCGAAACTCTCTGCCTGAATTTGTGAAGAAATTGAAATTTCCTCAAGTCTTTTTACGACTTGTATGGGAGTGCATCCACTCGCGAAATGAGTCGCGAAACTGCCAAAAAAGAAATCTTTCTACACAAAAATTTTGAGATTTTGAGAAAAAATTTTAAAACAAAAGTGACAAAAATCACTTCAAAAAACAAGCAATTAAGCATACACACATCACATTAAAACACGTACAAGCACACAAATGAAATAGATATTCATTGAATATTAGACTTGTGTGTTGTGTGTGAGAATCAAGTTCTAGTATGAAGCTTCTATGATCAATGCAATCAAGTCATATGCACATAACACGAAATCAAGAGACCTATCTCACTTATAGAAATGAACATATATGACTCATCACCAAAGTGTTTACTTGATTGAAGGCTTTTCATTTGGCTTCCATTTTTTTTCATACTTTTTGATCAATACAACTCAATTATTGAGCATTGATGCCATGAAATTTTTTATATTTCTTTGAAAAATAAGCCTTTGGCTTTGGCATCATACATTTTGAATACATTTTACTCCATTTTTTCATAGTCTAACTAGTTTTCGAAGCAAAACTTTTTCAGCTCTTTCTCCTTTTAAAGATTGACGTTTGAAGAGCCTTTTGACATAAAATTAAATGTGAGGATATATATAAGATCAAGTCTATGCATGTATCAAGATTAATTAAGACTATTGGCTAGACATTCATGACAAACTTGAAAATCTATTTACAACAATCAAACATAGATTTCTAGATTTTACTTAGATTCAATATAAGTGCATACATAACAAGCTAAGCTCGTAAATACACTATGCCATTAGTACGAAGGTACTACGCCAAACTCACATGTGATATGACAAAACACAAGTGATTAAATTTTTTGGATTTTTCACTTTTTATGTGGTTTTGGATTTTTACTCATACAAGACAAAAGTAATAAAGTAAGATCAACAACAAAAAACAATGCATATAAAGAAATGCATGATGCACAAATGCATGAGGATATATATAGCATTCAATGCATGCAGAGTCCTACAAAGAGCAAAATAATTAGATCAAGGACCAAATAAGTATAAGCTCAATTATAGGAACCCTTCCTCACCCAAACGGAACAAGTGCTTGGAGTGAGTGTCTCATGAGAAGTGAGACGAGGGTTGGAAGAATGATAACTAAAGATGCACATAGACAATGAGTTAAAAGCATTAAACACTTTCTTTAACAACATACTATTTTCATCCAAATCTGGTTTTGCTTTCTTAGCTCAACTTCCATGAAGCTCAAGTTTCTCTTTTCTTTTGATTCTTTTAAGAACTTGAAATTTAGAGCAATAAGGTCTTAGATGACCAAAAGTACCACAATAGTGACAAACAATGCGTTTAGGTCTACTAGGCTTTTTAGGGAGGGATATAGCAACACGGTTTTGTTCTTTTTTCAACATGGAATATTGAGATCTAAACAAAGGTTTTGGCTTAAGAGCCTTTCTTTTCACTTTTTGATTTCTTTTGTGTGGAGGTATGTACACCAATTTATCTTTAGAGGTAAAACTCACAATAGGCACAAAATTGGGTTTCACAACATGATTGCAACAAATAACATTTTCATTTTTAGCAATTAGTTTAGCAATCAAACTCTTGGCATGCATCTTAAGAGATTTATTTTCACATTTAAGATCATCAACAAGTTTATTAGACAAAACAGGTTTAGCATCCAAGTCCATATTCAAAAATTCAAAATTTTCAACTTTTCACAAGAATGTTCAGCAAGTTTCTTATACTTTTCAACTAATTTGTTAGATTTATTGAGCTTAGCAATCAAATCATGCTTTTCACAAATGAACATGCTCAAATTCTCATGAAACTTTTAAGACTTTTTCTTCAAGAGTTTGACATTTGGAATATTAACATGACCTAAATATTCATGTAACATGTCATCACAAGCATGAGGATAAACACTTATAGAGGCATTTTCACAAACACATGGCATGTTACAATCAACATCATCCAAAACATGCAAAGAAGCACACAAAGCACTATCCATGACAATTAACACAAAGGGTCAAAGATCACACTTAGGTATTTAAACCAAAACAAGTGTACTCGCTTTGATACCAATTGAAAGCTCAAATAGTGTAAAACACTATTACTTGTTTAGACCTCCAATTCTTTATTAAAGCTAGATTAATTTTAATCTAAACACACATGATGCGGAATATATGTGATTAGCAAATTAATTAATTGAAGTACTCAACAATTGCATGGATGAAAAAAAAGGTGCAATGCTAAAATGGAAAGGGCAATGAGTAAAAGAATAGAAAACCCAAGATAACACGACAATGTGTTATTGAAGAGGAAATGTCCACTAATGAATAAGTTGGAGTACAAGGATACCAAAAAGACCCTCTAAGCCTAATCTACCCAATGTACTTAAGCTCTCTAAGGTCTACCTACCAACAGACTTCTCAGAATTTTGTCTTCACTAGCTTCCCATATCCTGCAATACTGCTTGATTGCATCCGCCAAGCCTCACTGGCTTATTTTGACAAATACCCAATACTTACCAAGCTCCCAAATACTCTTTACATTCTGAATAGGTGTGGGTTGTGTTTGGATACAAATCACATCTCAAAGTATGATAATGGGAGAAGGGAACGAGAAGAGACTACAATGATTTCTCACTTAAGGATGAGTAGCTCTCTCTAAGATGATGGGTGTGTTGTAGAACCCTTTCTAGGGTTTTCTTTTGAATAAACTCCTTACAATTTTGTGGGTAATGAGTGTAAATATAGTATGAGTGAAGGATATAAAAGTCAAACTTAAAAACATATAGACAGAGAGTTTCGCGGGTTAGCCAAGTCGCAAAGTGACTGGCAAAATACAACCTAGAACTTGACTCTTCAGCTTCTAGCATGTGTTTCTCATGTGACCTTTTTAAGGTTGTTCACTTGCGAGTCAGTCGTGAGTAAGTCGTGAATTTTCACTTTCTTGAGCAATCTTCACCAACTTAATTTTAAACTCATTACAATCAAATCCCACAAAATATAAGGAAATAAATTAGTAAAATTACAATACATTTTATCATGAAATAAAGCCAACACAAATGTTATGTGAAAAACCATAACTTAACAGAACTAATATCCTATATGTTTTATTACCTAAACTAACATTAATATCACCTCTACAATTCATGATTTTTATACATAAGCACTGGTTACATACAAGTAATAATAATAGATGGAAATAATCACAAACGAGTTCATCTATATTCTAGTAAATGCATAATTACATGTGCACCCTCGGTTAGGTTTGAATGCTGCTGGGAATGATTTTTTTCGTTCAAAACACTGTTTCAAGCATAAGAATAACATAACTCTATTAAAAAAAAAATATTAATACATATTTGCTACTTAATTAAGTCAACCACTGTAGATCTCGTATATTGATGCACCCTACCGGGTCATGCCTCCTTCCACCACGGGAGCGGTTGAGGCCATGGTGACACCCCGATTACGGCGCTCCACATTTCCGTGCCAACCTTCAAAGAAAACAATATTAAAAAATCTATCTATAAAGATTCCCATCACTTTTAAGGAATCTACCAGGATTCTCATGTTTGGTTTATAATATATAACATATTTCAGAAATATCACGTTTCCATGGATCGGTTCTCTTGTCTGGTAGAAATGAGATTACAAATTTGAATGGTGGTAATCTATGAGATATATATTATATATATATCCAAAAATGAAAATTATTGTGTGCCCTCAAAGGCACACATTATCAAAATCCTATATATGTATATATAGGGTGTGTTTGGATAGAACTTATTTTGCTGAAACTGAAAACTGAAAACTGAAAACACTGTAGCAAAATAATTTTTAAATGTGTGAATAGTATCGTGGGACCCATTTTTAATAAAAAAGTTGCTGAAAAGTGTAATTTGTGGGTTCATGAACAGTGCACAAATGCACTGTTCACGGACAAAAAGTCAACAAGTGCGGCTAAAAAAAAAAAAAAAACTGAAACGCAGGAAACGCAAAACGTAGACGCAAAAGCTCAATACAAACACACACATAGACACACTCGGATTAGTCCTACGTGAGGTCCCCCCAAATTTCCTTTTTCTTTCTAAGAACGTTTTCAAGAAGGCAAAGAAATCCATCCCTCTCCAACACAACAACTCTTCAATTCCTAGCACAGTATTGCTTTGGTTTCTCAAGATAAAATTGTTAGATCCATTCATGCATACATACATATTACACAAGCTATGATAAGACCATGTCCCATAAAAATTGATAGTCACATAAAAACTAAAATATAAATAAATAAAGTAAAAAGGTAAATTACAAAACCATTTGAGATTTATTAATATGACACTACTCAAATTTGTATTTACATTCTCATTCTCTTGAGATTTCTATAAACATTACAGATAAGTCAATATTCTTTTATACTGTTACTTTTCTAAATGAATATTCTTTTCTTTTCTCCTTGTTTTTATAAAAAGAAATTCATACACATAAAAAAGACCAATAGAGTGATTCATACTCATCTGTACAAACATAAAGGATTAGTTTCATTTATAAAGGATTATTTTTTTTTAGAGAAATCTTTTCTTCTGAATTAAATTTATGCATGCATCAACTTATTTGTTGCATTTATAGAAATTTCAAGGGGAGAGTGCCATTTACCCAAATCCTTGGAAATTATCATTTTGATAAACCTTAGTGACCAATTTTGATTGGGGGAGAGTAGAGTAGAGTTGACTAGAATGCTATTTTTACTCTACTTCTCTCTATTCTTCTCTAACTCTTCCTCCTTTCACCTCAATTTAAATTAGCTAGTATATTGGTGAGGCTGGAGTATTTAACCTAATAATAATAATAATAATAATAATAATGGTAATAATAATGATAATAATAAAAAGAACAACATTATGGTTCGTGGTTTTACCAATCTTCATGTCATATCCACGGCTTTCGAGCTCACGATACTCTTGGCACAAGGCACATGATTCACAGCAACAATGAACCAAGCAATCCCCACAAGGACTTTTCTCCAAGGTGTATTGTTGCCTCATTTTTGATCGATAGAAGCACGAGTAGAAGCAAGGACAACAAACCACACAACAAATTAGTGTGTAAAGGGCTCCACCAGCACCACAAGCTGCAAAATAAATCACCCAGCCCCCACACACGTCTTAGTTATTATTTCAACCAACCATACATGAACCACCACAATTCTTTTTCAATTTAGGATCATCCTATTTCGAAAAAGAAAAAAAAATATAGGATCATCTCATAGTTTTTTATTTTTTACCCCCACAATTTATTAACCATAATAAATTGTAATTAAAATGATATTATTTTTACTTAATTTATTAACCACAATAAATTGTAATTGAAACGATATTATTTTTACTTAATTTAATGACTACCGCTACTTTTATTATACACTGATCAGATCATATGAAAGTCAGTAGTTATGAAAAGAGTAAAAAAATTCGTAGTATAACTAGTGTAATTGATTTCTACCGTCTTAAACTACCTTAATTTAAATAAGAAAAAAAAGATACCCTTCGAAGTAAAATGAAAGATAAATTCTTCAGGAAAAAAAAAAAGAACAAAAAAAAAGAGAAATTTCAATTGACAAAATAAATCTCTTGTAGTAGCATACTTACATGAGGATCCTTTATCCACAATCTCTGCAATTCGACCAAAAGTAATACACGGACACCACATAGTCAAGCAACCTGTAAAAATTATCCAGTGTGTCAAAAAAACAAGGACACGAGCCATTTCACAAGGCTAATTAACATTCTTACTCACAATTTTTGTAATCCGAGAAGCAGTCACAGAGACCAGTTGACCAAGGCACTCGAGCTTTGGACTGAACAAGAAACGGAGTTGCAGGCTGTGAAGCCTCATAGAATTGGCTGGTGGAGCTCACTGGGACACCGTTACTGGCGGCCTCTTGGTCGAAAGAAGGCGGCGCGTGGGAGTACTTGTCATAGGAGTTTGGGTTTGTAGAGGACTGAACATGAAACGCAGCTGGTTGGGAAGTTTCATAGTATCGGCCTGTGGAGCTCACCGGGACACCAGTGGTGGTGGTTTGGCCGAATGGATTTGGGGCTTGAGAGTACTGTTGATAAACATTTGAGTTTGTTGAATACATGATCGGAGAGTCGATTAAGATGTTAGCGAGAGCTGAGCAGAAGAAGGGTGAAGAGGACTTCTATAAGTGAAGATTGAAGAGGACTAAAGCAAATGTTTGTAAATTGCGGTGTGATTACGTAGAACCATCCAGGATATGAGTAGGAAATTCAGTTCGAGGTAGCTAAAAGTCCAATGGTCAAGTCTTTCGATGAAAAAGAAAAAAGAAAAAAGAAAATAAATACAAGTCAAGTCAACCTGGCCGGCTATGCTTTTTATTTTATTTTTTATCGTTGCTCTTTATGTGGGTTTTAATAAGTAGAAAATTTATTGACCAAATCTCTTACACGTGCCACTCTCATATGAGAGTGAGCGTGGATACATGTAATATCATGTTACTAATTGATACCTAACTATTCTTTTTATTTGTGTAATTTCATAATCTCAATGGCTCTGCACTAGATCAAACCCCACACCCCCCACCCCCCGAAAAAAAAAAAAAAAATTAAATTATCACAAATTTTACTGTATTAAATTTGTAAAATAAAGTTTTTATAATTGTAATTGGTGATACTTGAAATATCTTTTTAGTGATTTATAACATATCATTTTGCAAGTTCCATGTTGTAAAAATTTTGTAATATCTCTGACATGGCTTTAAGTTATTCAATTATGCTACTTCATTCTTGGTCACAGTCTTATATCAATAAATAAGCCTATTACTTCTCTAAAATTATTTTGAGAATTTTGTGTGGCTACCTTATGTACATGACTTCGGAGGCTGACTGGCGTAGAACGTCTGTAGCTTCTATGAGATGAGATTGATGTGACTTCTATGCTATCCTATTTCTACCCAGAAACTATGGGTAAGGCTAGGATTTGATGTCAAGTTGTATTAGACTTATGAAGATAATGATATGTATCTACTTTTGAACACGTGTCATCATCTTAATGGATCTAGTGCATTAGATGTATTGGACTTAAACCTCATCCAGAACTAACGAGATGTTTACAGAAAGCAAAATAGAAGCAACTAAAAGTATGAAAAAAATTTAGACCTCCAAAACATGATTAGAATATACTCCCAATTAGACCATAGCATCTAATTCTAAAATGTATCTAGTGTTTTGGCTGTGGTTAGGAATCTCATATTTATTTTAATATCTTAATATCCTAATTTTTAGATATATATTACCCCAATAATATAGGCTCAAGCCCAATTCATCTATGTGTGCAAGTCAAGTCTCTTAGATATACTATAAGTCTATTAACTATAGTTAATGAATGATTAGTCTAGGATCTAGCCTATTACATATACCCATATTATAGTTCATTGTAATATAGGATTTGAACTACACTAATATACTAAAGATGTAACCCTTTAGGTTTTTCTATGTGGTTGTAGGCCATTAGGCTGAACCACATAACCTTTGTATTTTTGTATTCTATATTTTATGCTACCGCTTCCGAATTTATTATAACATATTGAACATGGTATATCAATGTTAATATTTAGCATGGTATCAAAACCAAACTTCATTCTTGGCCTCTTGCAAAATTTCTCAGTCAAGCTTGCTCCCTCAGCCTTCAAATTCTCAGATTATTTTGAGCACTATTTGCTTGCGAACTCAATCTTTGATTGAAGACTTAAGATTAGGACCTCATTGGCCTATCATAGTAGCAACCGTTTTTGTCTCGTCGCCTCTATAGAGCCTCCGTAGCGTCATTAGCTATGTCTCTAATCCTCTTAAACAAGTCGTGCCTCTTCCTTTTTAGATGTGCAAATCTAGACCTTTTCTCAAGACAAAATGGGCTTCTGCCCTTTTGCGGCAAATTAATTAGCCTTTTGCCCTTCTTCCCAAACTAAATAGGGATATACCCCTCTTTTGAAAATCGAGTTTTTCAAAATCGATTTAAGCCTTATAGTGACGTTTTCAAAGACCTATAGTGACGTTTATAAAGACCTATAGTGGCGTTTTGTAACTTGATATCCATGAAATCGAGTTATAGGCAATAAAATTGCCTATAACTCGATTTCATGGATATCAAGTTACAAAACGCCACTATAGGTTTTTAAAATGTCACTATAAGTCCTTAAAAACGTCACTATAGGGCTCCAGAATTTTTTTTTTTTTTAACTCGATTTTCAAAAGAGGGGCATTTTCCTATTTAGTTTGGGAAGAATGGCAAAAGGCTAATTAATTTACCCAAAAAGGGCAGAAGCCCATTTTGTCCCCTTTTCTCACGAAATCGACCACACAAGCTTACTACACGGACTACGGCGACCAAAACCCAAAAATCCGATTGCCTGTAGCCTCTACACATGCCTCCACATTCCACCTCTAGATTGGCAATAATCTCACGCACTTCCTAAGTCTCACACACACTTTCACACATCGTTTCACCTCACGCGCCAACTGCCTTCGCTGACTTTAGAATGACATCATCGTGAATGCTTACATCAACATGTCATGTAAGCCCCATGTTAGCGCACGCAATGCCTTAGTCAGTTTCTCTATTAGTGCCATGTTAGAACCTGAGCGACATCGTTAACTTCCTGATCGTTGAATTCTCGGTGTTCTGACCATTGACTTGAACCAAAGGAGAAAATTTTCAATAGGGTCTATCTTGCTTAGTTTTTCATGTATATTCTAATTTGGGCTTTGTTTTTTATTTGAAACTTTTAAATTGCCCAAATGGCCTATTTCTCATTCATTTTGGGACCATCCTACACACAAAGACTCATAAATCGTGCTTCATGACGACGTTCTTTTTGCCAATCTTCTTCAAGCCTACAATGTATCCTTTCTTTGGCCCTATTAGGCTTTCTTGGTCATTGATGCAACCTTTTTTCGGCATTTTTCAGACGTCTCCTTCATTGTGCATGGTTATTTCTCCATAGTGCTCGATCCTTCTGATCTCTTTCAAGGTCATTCTTCGGCTTTCTTTGTGGCTTCTTCTAGGCATCTTCATGGCTTCATTTATGGTTTCTTTAAGGTATTATTCAAGGGATCTTTTCAAGCTTATCCAATCTCAAGGCTTCATTGAGCATCCACCTCGAGCTTGAGTGGGGGTGTTAGAGATACATTAGCCCAATAGCATAGGTTCAAGTCTAATCCTTCTACGTGTGCAAGCTAAGTCTCTTACTTGTACTAGAAGTCTATTAACCATAATTAATGTATGGTTAATCTAGTTTAGCCTTCTATACATGCTCATGTTATGGTTTATTGTAAGTAGGATTTGTACTACATTCATATATTAAATATGTAGCCCTATTGGGTTTTCTCCATATACATAAGCTGTTAGGCTGAATCACGTTATCTTCATATTCTTGTGTTCTATACTTTATACTTCTGCTTCCAGATCTATTATAGCATATTTAACATAGTGTATCAATGCTATTTAACACTAATGATATTGTAATTGACTTCCTTCAACTAGTAGATTCAATTAGTTAGCTAGTTGCACATTGCTGGGAAATTTAGACCCCGGTTAATAGAATTAACAAATTTTAAAACCAAGTTGTTAATTAGATCTATTATGAATAGTCTTTGGTTAATCAAACAAACATCAATATCTTGCACAACATAATAGTAAATAAGACAAGATAAGATGACCCAGGAAAACTAATAAAAAACCTGGGGGAAACCTCCTCAAAAAGCAATCCACTACAGTAAAGAGAAGTTTAAGATCTAGTGCAAAACCTTTGTTCCTAGACTCTACAATCACAATAGATGAACTTACAGTAGAAATGTTTTACCGCTTTAGAACATTTAAACTCTCTAATATATTAATGCTCCACTCAAGATCACAATTGGAACCTCTAATTGACTTCAAGAACCACTTGAAGGTTTTCTTCATAGCAGCTAGTTTATGGTGATTTCTATGACTTCAGCTTCTTCACCAATGGAATTTTTAGATTTACTTTGAAACTTTCCAGTTTGGTGAAATAGAGAAAACTTGGTTACAGAACTCTAGCTGCATAAACAGGGTGTTTATCTCTTTAAAACGTCATGTAATAGATGGCTTATAATGTCCTTTAAATATTGGTTCAAACGGATATCAATTTGGGGTTCAAATGAATAAGTTAGAGCTTTTTGCATTGCTGATATTTGTTTATCCACGAAGCTCGATGTATCGAGGCAGTATCAAGCTTCTATCAAGGAGACATTGGGTTTCACAATGTATCGAGAGGTATCGGGTAGGTATCGAGAGGTATCGAGTAGGTGCCGAGATTGCTATCGAGAGGTCTCGAGATTGCTATTGAGGTAAATGCTGAAAATGTGCTAAACATGCACTTTTCTTGAGCTTTTCTTGAGAAAACTTCGTGTCTTCAACTTGGTCTTCAATTATAGCTTTAAGACACACTAAAACTCAATAAAAGTCACATAATTTGGTATGGTTTTACAATACCTAAACACATGACCCTAAAACACACGTAACATTATAATCACATAGGTTAATTGGTGAGAACACATTCTTTATTACTAAGCCAAAAAGATTCAGCCTTGTGTCTTGGCCAATAGGAAGAGAGCTTGAGTCTTATAAATAGTGCATGTAACTATCATTTGTAAAATCTTGAACAATAAACTAATTCTTTGCTTCGTGAATATCCTTTTATCACATAATATTTCGCTATAGATGACGATTACTTCAAATTTATTCAATTCTAATTCATTTTCCTACAATTTCCATCTAACCTCCTCTCGAACCACCAGATTCTTAATAAGCATGCATAAAAAAAAAGATCATATTTCATACTCGTAATTCTCATGACTGCAAAGTATATAGGAGACTAGTTTAATTTTTTCTATTTAATTTAATTTTTTAATTTTTAGGTAGGAGGACTAGTTGTTAATTATGATACTTATATATAAATAACTCTCGAGAATCTAGGAAAAGGAAAAAAAAGCTTTATGAGAAAAAGTTCACTGGCGCAGTAAATTTTATAAACAATAAAATTTTTGTAATTTTATTATCATTCCACCTGTAGTGTTGCTTTAATTTTTTAGGGTGTGGGTTGTGTCTAGTGGAAGTTTCCACTGGACACGTTGGACGGTGGACACGTGTTCGAATCCAAACGTGTCCAGTGGAAATTTCCACTGGACACAAGCTGTGTCCAATTTTTTATGCCTAACTTTCATCTTTTGTTTATTTATAGAACGCTTTTTCTGTGGGAAACCACTATGGTATAAAAGGATTTGTCTTTTGTGTGTCAAAATTACCTACAATACGAAGTTTACAAGACAGGGATACCAAATTTTTTGTATCAATTCCACCGACATTAACATGTTCATTTACCGATTTTAATGGGAGTCAATTTCATACTGAAAACCGTTTCAGTTTGGTTAAACAAAAGATATATTTTTGATACTAGTAAATATGATTTACCATTTTGGCATGAGCACTATAATACATATTTTTAAATATTAGCATTGATACACCCAACAACGGAGCTAGAAATTTATATTTGGGGAGGCCATATATAATTATTTATTTATTTATTTATTTTTTGTGTATGAAATGTAAAATGGTAATGTACAATACTTTATAACTACATATGCAAGAACAAAAGTATATTTAATTAAAATTAAACAATCATTCAAATGTCAATACATAAAAAAATATAATAAACTACAACTAAATACATGTGTATATATTGTTTATAATATATTGATTATTATAATAATAAATAATATATTATAAGGAATTTATAAAAGAAAGCAATGAAAATAAAATTAAAATTAAAATAAAGAAAATACAAATACTTGGAAAGTGTTAAAAACTTATGGGTTAGCCAGTCTTAGGGGCATAGATAGAGTACTACACAGTGCACAAGCAAGGAAGCTTCACAAATTGAGTCACAAATTGAAGGTCCTGCGGTAACAAGTCACTGACAATGACAATGGGACAAAATTGAGTCATTCTTTCTTGTCTAAATTGAACACATAATACATTACACTACTGAAAAATTTTTACTTTTAAACAAAGGGACAAAACTTTTACTTTTAAACAAAGGGGTGAAAGCAAAGTATTGAAATCTGAAAAGATTAAAAAAAATATATATATATATATATATATATATGAAGAAGGCAAAGGCAATGGCGAGAGGAATGCAAAGAGAAAGAACTGAAAGTTTGAAAGAAGAAAAAGAAGAAGAACGCAAAGGCCAAGTCCTCAACGCAGAGAGAGAGAGAGAGAGAGAGAGAGAGAGAGAGAGAGAGAGAGAGTCACCTGTGTAAGAAAGATTGTTTCTACAAGACTGCAACTATATGGCCGTGTGGGAGAGACAAAGTTTCAGACTTTTCAATTTTTCTACTGTGTACAAGTAAGCCCTAAATGTGTTAGGATGAAAATTAGAATTTTTTCCCTTTTATTTGTTGAGGTAATTATTAAAATACTTATGTGTTCATTTTAAAGATGTTGAATGTGTAATTATTGTAATTTGTTGACTTGTATTTGTGGATTGTATTCTATTTAAATGAAAATTGTGTTTATTTTTAGACTTTCTTAAAAATATATGTATATTATCAGGTATGGGGCCAAAATGATAAAGTTATTTAAGAATTTTCAAATTATTTAGGATATTTCCAAAAAAAAAAAAAATTATCTTTTTCAAAAATTTTGGGGGTGCTAAGGCCCCCCTCAGTCCTTAAGTGGTTTTGCCACTGGATACACTATGTTGAATATGCTAATATAAATGTGGAAGCAAAAGCATAAAGTATAAAATACAAGAAAGTTACGTGATTCAGCTTAACAGGTTACATCCATGAAGGAAACCCATAAGAACTACATATGTAATATATGAGTGTAGTACAAATATTGTATTACAATAAATATAACATGAGTATATATAGTAGGCCAAACCCTAATCTAATAAACTTCTAGTACAAATAAGAGACTTGACTTGTATACATATAAGAATTGAGTTTGGATCTATATTATTGGGCTAACATATCTCTAGCACATATATTCATTAAATTAACAAGTAAATTAATAGGTAGCGGTTAAAGCCCATATATATAAATCTATTGTTGGACCAATTTGTAATCTTTAACCTAATATTCTAATCCAAGCCCAGGCCCAATAAAAATGATAATGCATTTATGTTCCAAAGAATAATAATAATAATAAATAAAAAATTTCAAATTTCAAATACTGTAGAGGGGCAATGTATGAAAGGACTTGACAAAGCTTGCAAGGTTTAAAAAATATTGATCCGTTATTATTATTTTTTTTTCTCCTTGTAGGAGTTTTTCTTCCACGTAAGATGAGCTTACTTCTGTCACTCTTTCCCTGCGGAAGGGCTAATAGTTTGTTTTAGCTCTTGGAAAATTCCTTACCACCGTCCTCTCAATATGCGCGCAGCAAAGAATTTACTACGGTCCATTTGGATGATGGGGAATGATCATAAAATTGTAGACGTAGGAGACAAGTTATTCCAATTCAAATTTTCTATGGAAAGTCAAATACAGTGGGTTATGAGCAATGGCCCTTAGAGCTTTGATAATCATCTATTGTTGCTTCGATGCTGGGAGCAGGGCATGATAGCTAGATCAGTTAAGTTTACAACTATCCCAATCTGGGTCCAAGTGTAGCGACTACCATTTGAACTTATTAATGAAGAGGTGAGGAAGGATATCAAAAGTGGCTTAGGCTGTGTGGTGGAAGTGGATTGTAGAGCTATTGCATCAGACCAAACCCGTTTCTTACGGATTCGTATTGAAATTCCCTTGAACAAAGCCCTCCGACATGGCGGCCCAGTGGTCAGTCCAGAAGGAGATAAAGTCTTGGTGGCTTTTAAATATGAGCGTTTGGTTAGGCTGTGTTTCAGGTGTGGCATGCTCGGCCATGAATCAAAGGAGTGTTTACTCCACACTGATACAACAGAAGGGGGAGAGTCTGTATGGGGAGGGACGAAAGCAGGGAACAGAGGGAGAAGTGAAACAAACGGGAGACATTAAACCAACCCACCACAGCAGAATCATGGCAGTAGTGAAGCCAACCGATTTGGGATGATGTCTCCGACAGCTAAAAATAAGGAATTTAATTCGAGGGCTCCGGTCATTTAAGAAAAAACCGAAAAAGCTGGTAACAATATGAATGGAAATAAGAAAATGGCTAAAACATGGCTAAAACAGACATTGCTATAGCGTTACCAACCCAAGACTTCATGTCGGTTGACTCTACCAGTCAGAAACTGAATTAAATACAGGGAGTGGGAGATCATCTGAGGCCGAAAATCTAGGTGAGGATTTATTCTATGTCCCCATTAGTTACGACATTAATTGTATACCAATTTCGGCAGAGAAAACTGTAACAGAAAAACTGGAGTGCCCTCGAACACATGAGCAACCACGAGACCAGAAAATTACACTGGCTTGTGGCCAACCAAAACCTGCAAAATGGAAAAAAGTACTCCAGAGCGGGGTAGTAGCAGTGGCAACTCTAGAAATTTTGTCCAGAGTGTTCCTATTCTACTTTGAAAAAATTTCGGGTCATTTCGGTTTATTCAAGTGTTTCAAGAAATACCGGCCGAAATTCAAGATTTGGCCGGCATGAAGTTTGTGCTTAAAAAAAAAAAAAATTCTTAAAACCAAAACAAATTTGTATTCTATACACCGAAAAACCTCAAAAGAAAAAAAAATGAAAAGAAAAGAAATGAACAAAGTTACCTCTACAATAAATTATAAGCTCAATTGAAATATTAATAAAATTATTAATTATTGTTGTTTAGTTGTTTTATTAATTTATTTGTCTTTTATAAACTATAATTTGTTATATTGTTGTTTCATTAATTATAAAATTATTAATTGTTGTTTAGCCTAACATAATTTAATTTTTTTTTTTTTATCTTTTATAATGTATTAGTTAATTAAATTATTAATTATTGTTTATTAGTTGCTTCATTATTTTTCTTTACTAACTATTAGCACACAGCCCATGTGCATTATCCACTGCTTGCCTCTCATGCCTTTACTTCCCACCTGGTCCCATGCCCTATTCACCCCTCCCCCCCACTCAACAGACAAGCCCTAATCACAAGAGCCAATCAAAAATTCACAATCACCAATCACAATAGACAATACACTAAAAGACAAAAAAGAGAATCAATCAATCACAAATATTAATAAAGTTACAGTAAAGCTAAGCAATTACAGTTCAATAAAGCTAAGCAAGCCCGTATCAAAAATAAATAAATAAATAAAGCTAAGCAATTTCACCAAAAAAAAAAAAAAAAGAAGAGAATTAGCCAATCAGATTAAGTCTTTAGTCTTAAAAAGAGAGAGACTCTCATTTTACTTTCATACTTTCAGTCTTCAGATAAAAGAGAGAAAGAGACAGAGAGAAATAAGAGAGTAGTGAGTAAACCCATTAGAGAAAAATAGAGAGTCAGAGAGAAGTAAAGTGTAAAGTAAAGATGAAATACCTTAAGGTTGAGGGAGAAGGGAGGCTGAGGCTGAGGGGCGACGCCATCAGGCTGGTGATGCAGATTGGTTAAGGAAGAATAAAATATTTTAATATTTTATGTTGTTTTCTTTTTTCTAGTTGAATTAGGATTTTAATAGTTTTTCTTTTCCTAGTTAAATTGTTTTTCCTTTCTCAAGTAAAAATAGGTTTATTATTTCTTTTCCTAAAAGGAGTAGGAGAAATTCTATTTCTATAAATACTCTTTATAAAGGGGTTGATTATTATTGTTATGCGTTGATTAATAAAAGTTTGTTAGAGATGTTTTTTCTATTATTTTGCCTACTAGTCTAGTGTTCTTGTGGAACTTAGGTTTCGTGGAAGAGTTGTAGTAATTGTTTGTTACAGATTCTGCTTCTACACGTCTACGCTGCATCAGTTGGTATCAGAGCCAAGCTAGGTTCCTACTATGGCACAAAGAGGAGTACGTGGGGGAAAACCTGTTGCCATAGATGACGTGTATAAATGCGATGAGGTTGCACGTAATGCGCAATTAGAGGCGTTCTTTTAACAAATAGAGGAGTGGTTTGATGCGCTTTCAAAGCAGCTCACCGCCTTAGCCATTGGAAGTCAACCTCAAAACTACCATCCAAATCCATGTTTTGTGGAGGAGGAGGATGATCTTGATATCGAGCAGGAGGGCTGCGATATCAAAGAGGATGATGAATATATTGAAAGAGTTTGTCTAGTAGATTGGGATTTTTCACCAATTTATGATGACTATCCTGAAGATTTTAGTTAAGGAGAAAAGATTGAGCTTGATAAAAATAAAGTCATATACATACGAGATGAGCCTATAACTCACATCATTGATGAGACTTTCAACATTCAAAAACAAAAGGTTATTGATCCCTTCTGGGAGGATTTTATTGAACAAGAATTGATAAAGGTCAACAAGAGGCGTGAACGAGTGATTTTAAGTAATATTTGTCGTGGAGGAAATATGAAGTTTATGGATGTGTGCATGGATTCTTTTTTAGTACTTGCTTCATATATCCCACCGTGGCAAAAGAGGTCAAGAATAAAAATCCATACATCAAGATTTATTATGAGTGAGAAAAGATTGATAAGTAGCATATTGATTCGTCCTGTCTTGCACAGAAGAATAGGATGGAGAGAATTATTCGGGGTTCCAATTGATCGTGGAAGATTGCCACAAAACTCGCGGACAAGTTTTCCCCAACCCCGAGAGAATGATGCAGATTGGTTAAGGAAGAATAAAATATTTTAATATTTTATGTTGTTTTCTTTTTTTTAGTTGAATTAGAATTTTAATAGTTTTTCTTTTCCTAGTTAAATTGTTTTTCCTTTCTCAAGTAAAAATAGGTTTATTATTTCTTTTCCTAAAAGGAGTAGGAGAAATTCTATTCCTATAAATACTCTTTATAAAGGGGTTGATTATTATTGTTATGCGTTGATTAATAAAAGTTTGTTAGAGATGTTTTCTCTAATATTTTGCCTACTAGCCTAGTGTTCTTGTGGAACTTAGGTTTCGTGGAAGAGTTGTAGTAATTGTGTGTTATAGATTCTGCTTCTACACGCCTATGCTGCATCAGCTGGGCAGCACGTTGAGGCGATTGGCGAGGAAGGAATCTCCGATTCGATCAGTGCTATTCCAATCTCCGATTCAACTGGCGAGGCCAAGGCGAAGACCGATCTCTGATGCGTTGATTAATAAAAGTTTGTTAGAGATGTTTTCTCTAATATTTTGCCTACTAGCCTAGTGTTCTTGTGGAACTTAGGTTTCGTGGAAGAGTTGTAGTAATTGTGTGTTATAGATTCTGCTTCTACACGCCTATGCTGCATCAGCTGGGCAGCACGTTGAGGCGATTGGCGAGGAAGGAATCTCCGATTCGATCAGTGCTATTCCGATCTCCGATTCAACTGGCGAGGCCAAGGCGAAGACCGATCTCCGATTTGACTGGCGAGGCCAAGGTGATGACCGATCTTCGATCCGACTGGCGATGAGCTTTGTTGCTCGAGTTTGAGGCGGAGGCGATGAGCTCTGTTTCTCCGTTTCTGATTTCAGTTTTTGCTACCATCCATGGGTTAGGTTTGCTACCATCTGTCTTTAGGTTGGGTTTTGGTTTTGGTTTTTTTTTTTTTTTTTTTTTTTTTTTTTTTTGAGAATCCGTGGCCCGTAGGTTTGCTACCATCTGTTGGGCTTGCCATATGTTGTTTTTTTTCTTTAGATTGGGTTTGCTTTCCCATCTGTTGTTTAGGATTGATGTTGGGCTTTGGGCAATGGGCTTGCTTTGTTACATTTTTTTTTTTTCAAATTTTAGTTTAATTTTTTTTTAGCTTTTTTTTTTTTTAATTGAAAGTAGAACAAATAAATTTTTTTTTTTTATTTGAGGGTGTTCCTATTTTTTTTTTTTAAGGGTAAACAAATAAAAAAAATTTATTTTCAGGTCAAGCGTGGCGTCACCACTGGGTAGTAGCCATGCAGGAGAAATTGGTTAGTGGGAAAACTTATGTTGGGTAAAAGCAAGTACATTGCTTATGGGAGGATGATGGAGGGAGGAAGTATTGGATTCTAAAAGGGCTAGGATTTTGGCCGAGCAATCAAAATCAACTTTCTCAATGGTGGAGGCTGCGTCCCAACCCCACCAATCACAATGAATGCCATAAGCTAGAACGATTGGGGTCTTGGGAATCTCTGTGCAATCATTGTCCTCTCTTATTTGGTGAGGAAAAAATGCCTAAGGTCTTGTTTCTTATAGAGATAAAATAAACAATCAATGAAATGAAGAAAATCAAGGATGATCTGAATTACCAGGCCGTCTCTACTGTGCCTTGTAAGGGTCGACAGGGTGGCCTGGTGATGTTATGGAAAGATGAAGTGAATTTACATATTCAAACGTTCTTCCCAAACCATATGGATGCAATTATCCTCTTTGTCTTGAAATCTCCACTGAGAATTACTAGTTTTTATGGTCACTCTAAGGAATGTCGTAAACAAGAATTTTGGATTTTGTTGAGGCACCTTCACTCTCATATGTCTTTGCCATCCATGGGTATGTATTGGAGACTATAATGAAATTCTATCCTCTTAGGAAACCTAGGTTGAATCCCCAAGGAACACGCACCAATGTTAACCTTCCACAGTACACTTCCCCATTGTGGCCTTATTGATATGGGGTTTCAAGGCACAGTAGAGACGGCTCGCTGGGGGAGGCGTTTTTCAAAGAAAGAATTGATAGGGCTGTCACGAATATTGCATGGAGAGAATAATTCCCCAATTTTCGTGTTGTACACCTATCAGCCTCTTATTCGAATCATGTGCCTTTATTATTATCTATCCATCATGTTCGCAATTTGGGGAGGAGGAAGAAGATCCCACAATGCTTTGAAGAAAATGGGCATCCCATTCGAAGTGTGTTAATATTATCGAAGAAGTGCGGGGTAGGTCGGCCATACATGGGAGCCCGATGTTTTGCCTTTTTGAAAAAATTAAATCCTATCAAATGGCTTTGATAAGGTGGAGCAAAATGGCTTTTGGTAATACTAAGGTGGGATTACAGGAAAAACATCGGAAAGTAGAAGAGTTTACTCTACAAAATAATTTAGAACAATTGGACAGAATTTGGGGAGTGAAGGCAAAGATTTATAAGTTGCTATTTCATGAAGAAATGTTTTGGAGACAACGGTCTGAAGCCATTAGGTTACAAGCAAGAGATAAAAATACCATGTTTTTTCGTTGAAGGGCGAGCCAAAGGAGATGCAAAAACTAGATTAGGGGCTTGTTCAATGAGGAGGGTACATGGTGTACTGAGGAAAGATAAATGGCAGAGGTGGACGAAAATTATTTCCAAAAGCTATTCACTACAACTCAACCTACTAATGCCTTTGTACCTGATAGACTTATTACTTACAATACCACAATAGCCTTTGAAATACTCCATAGGATGCAAAATAGAAGATGAGAGAAGGATGGATAGATGGCTGTAAAACTGGACATAAGTAAGGCCTATGACTGAGGAGAGTGGGGCTTCCTAAAGAAGACGATGATCAAGATGGGGTTGGATGAGAGGTGAGTAGCAATGGCAATTGAGATAGTCACTACAGCTTCATACTTTGTTTTAGTTAATGGAGAACCAAAGGGTTTCATTAAGCACACCAGGGGAATAAAGCAAGGTGATCCCTTTCACCCTATTTATTTCTGATGTGTGCTGAAGGTTTATCTTCCATGTTACAGAAAGTTGAAGAACAAAGGCTTCTATATGGAATACTATCTTGCAGAGGGGGAATTTATATTTCCCATTTATTTTTTGCAGATGATAGCTTACTGTTCTGCCAAACTAAGGTCAAAGAATGCCAACAATTACTCAACATTCTTGGAAAATATTAAGTTGCATTAGGTCAGGCAATATACAAAGGGAAAACTGATTTGTTTTTTAGTAAAAACACAAGGCCATAAGTCAGGAAAGAAATTCAGAATATGCTGGGAGCTCAAGTCATATCTGATTGTGAGCAGTAACTTGGGTTACTTATCGTCACTGAAAAATCTAAGGCTAACACTTTTAAAGGTGTTAGGGAGAAAATATCTAAGAGAGTGACTAGGTAGAAGGAAAAATTTATTTCCAAGGCAAGGCAAGAAATCCAGATTAAAACTGTGAGATTAATGCTCTGTTTGTTTTGATGTAAAATATTTTTAAATGTAAAATATTTTCAAGTGTTTGGAATGACAAAACACGCGAAAATGCAACCCACCACCAGCCACCTCAAATGAGCAAAAACCACCAACAGCCACCCCAAAATGAGCATAAACCATTAAACCACCCCCAACCACCCTAAAAACCAGATCTGAAGAGAGGAAAAAGACAGAAGCCACCTAAAAATCTGACCATTAAACCACAAATCTAAGCACAAACCACCAGCAATCCACAACAAGCATTAAACCACAAATTCGATCAAACAACTCCATAACCACCCAAAAAAAAAAAAAAAAAAACCACGAAATAAAAACCAATTTCAGATCACAGTTTTGTTATATCTTTGCTTGCCACCGTAGCACCTGCCAGACGTTGATGGTAGATCACAACCGTAGCACCTTAGCACCTTCCTTTGATCGCGGCTATCCAGATCATGCCGGAAAGCTTCCTTGACCACCATTGGCATCACAGATCCCCACCAAGAAGCCTCCTCGTGACTTTCTTTTTCTGTACGAGATGGGTATGAGAGAAGGGAGATAGATCTAACGATAGGGGCGCCGGCGGAAGCTAGAGTTGACCGGTGGTGCCTCGGACTTGGAGCCGGAGATTGGTGGGAAAGGAGAGCGGAAGTGGTTGGGTTTTTGGAGAGAAATTTGATTTGGGAGAGTTTAAGCGTAAAGTGAGTAGGAGTGAAGATGGTGATAAGTATCGGGGTGTGAGGGAGTGAGCAAATGTAAAATGTTTTACCAAAATTTTATGTGTAAAATATTTTACAAAAAGTTGCTTAGGTTGATTTAACTGATTGAAAATATTTTTTACTGTAAAACAAACACGGTAAAATTGGAAAATATTTTACTTCAAAACAAGTGGAGTGTAAATCCAGATTTCCTACCTAGACTATGAGTATTTTCAAAATTTCAAAGAACATGTGTGACGACATTAATTCCATCCTTGCTAAGTATCAGTAGGGGCAGCTGAGAGATGAGAGGAAAGTCCACTAGATTAGTTGGAAAAAAAATTGTGTCAACCAAAAATTAGGGGAGGCATGGGTTTTCAAGACTTTCAAGGTTTTAATTTAGCCATGCTCACTAAACAAGCTTGGAGGTTGTTTAGTGAAACCCTACGCTTCCATGTGTGTTCGGGACCTCTTTAATGTACAGACTAGGCAATGGGACCGTGGGAAACTGCAGGAGTATTTTGCTCCATCCACTTGCCAAGAAATTTGGCATTACCTCTATCAAACCTGGACTCAGGTGATGAACTCATTTTGCAAGAAAATAGAGCCCAAATTTTCTCTATGGAGTCCGCATACCAGGTGGCACTCTAGCTATAGCAACAACCTATGGGAGAGAATTCAATAGCTAGTCTGAATGGTAATTCATGGAAAACAAATCTGGTCCCTAAGGTTCGAAACTTTGTGTGGAGAGCCTGTTTCAATATATTACCAACTAGAGACAATTTACAGAAGAGGAGGGTAAAGGTGGATCCACGCTACGAGTTCTGTTGTCAAAGTTTAGAGATTGTTGGCTATGTTCTTTGGGAGTTCCCTTTTGCTCGGAATATATGGGCATTAGTTTTGGGGAAGATCCAAAAGTGTCTAAATGCTGCACCTGATTTTTTCCTTCTTTTCTTTATGCTACACGATAAACTAGAACAGAGGGATTTGTAAATTTGAGCAGTCACAACTTGGGCTTTTTGGAATGCTCGCAAGAAGTTCTATTTTGATAAAATCCAACTCCAACCAAGGGCCATTGCTAATGGTGCCTTAGTTTTCCTAAGTAAGTATTTGCGACATATCTAGGCTTAGAGGAGATCCTGATGTGTTTCATTTTTTGTTGTAGCACAGTATTCTTTATTCTTTATTTTTTCTCTTCCAGCTTAAGCCTTGTGGGCGGCTAAAGCTGAGCTTTTTTTATTTCAACCTGGACATGGTTCCCAGGCAATGTTGACTCCATTGTACTCTTGTTATATGTTAACAATAATTGTTAGGACATATGTGATTCACTTGTTAGGAACATATGTCACTATTTTATGTAATTGGCTAATCCTTTGACAAAACGCACTTTATTTGTAATTGGGTAGATCTAGGTGTTTTTAATACTTCAAGAAACAAGGTTTCAAGATCAAGCATTGAAGTCATTCAAGTCTATCCAAGAAACAAGCTAAACAGTGCAAATTCATTAAAGCTTGATAGCTTCATCTATTGAGCTTAAGAAAACTGCTTCAGCTCGTATTCTCGACACCTGCTCGACAACTACTCAACACCTCTTATCTGTCGAGGTTTAAGAAAAACAAATTTTCTGTTCTATTTTCTTGGAATCCGTGAATGTGTCTTTGGGCCTTCTTTTCTCCTAACCCTAGACGTATAAAAGGATTATTTTAAGGGCCGTCAAAGAATTCACAAGTTGCATAAGTGTTGAACAAAGTTTGTTCAAGCAAATTGTGACCGGAGATAAAATTTTCTCTAGTTCATCGTCCTTGAAGAAGTTGCTGTGTATGTGCACCGTAGGGTTTTGTGACCAAGCATCTTTTTGATCTTCATCGTTGGGATGAACTGAAGAACTTTGCAGCCAGCAACCTTCTCTAGTTGGTGATTGAAGTCGCATACTAGGATCCGCGCATTGGTTAGTCACGTACTTGGGAACCGTGCATCGAAAGGAGAAATTGTCACTATAGAACAAGTCCAATTGGGTATTGGGGTAAGGGTTCAACTGTAGGTTGGTATAAGGTATTGAGATTCCTTTACTTGTAACCGCTTGTTGTAATAATAGTGAAATTTCGGGAGTGGTGACCTGAAAATCACCCGATGAGGTTTTTGCCGTTACGTTTTCCCTATTTGTAAACAAATCACCGTGTCAAATTTATTTTTCGCTACATACTTAGTTTATTGGTGATTTGTTTGTATTACCACGCGTTTGCATGTTAATTAACTTAATTAATTCACTTGGCTAAATTAATTGGTTAATTTATCACAAGGGATCAATTCGTTTTTGGCCTATCAATAATATTTTTGTTCTTCATCTCAAATACACACACACACACACACACATATATATATATATATATATATACATATAAGAGGTAGACATATGTAACATTTTTTACTCTTGATATTACCTCGCAAGCTGTGATATTTATTAGGCGTACAAAATAGGTTGAAATTAGCTTGATAGGTTTTTTTTTGGTTGAGAACAGCTTAACAGTTACAAACATAGAGAAGAATAGAGAGGATATTTACTCTTCCAATCTCTCAAACATGTGTCATGGTCTTGGTAAGTCTGTGTACAAAAGTTTTGGACTCTAGCCAAGTTCAATTAATAACATAAAAAATTGAACTTTCAGACTTATACTATGTTTGGAAGTTTGGTGGGAGAGGAAAGTAGAGGGGGGAGTAGAGAGGAGGAGAGTAGTGGGGAGGAGAGTAAAGGGAAATGATTATCCTCCACCTTATTTAGATGTTTTTAAAATTAAGTAAGGGGGAGGGGAATAATTAACATTTTCATAGTTTGTAATTTTGTTAATATGATAAGGATAAATTTGGTAATTCATTTGGTCAAGCATTTTTTTATTATTCTTTACTCTCCCTCCAAATCTCTCTAATTTGGGAGAATTAAAAATGAGAGATTTAAAGTAGTTAAAACCCCTCCAAATTCCTCCCCATCCTCCCTTGAAAAACATCCAAATAAGGTAATTTAACTTACTCTCCCTCCCTCTACTCTACTCTCCTCTACTTTCTCTCCATCCAAACAAGCTATTAATCTTGGGATTTGGACAAAGATCACGGAATAAAAACCAACATCCTATATAAACTCCTAACACTCTATATGCCAATGTAAGACACATAAACTACATTTTCCACTACAGTGAGTGTTAAATTAAGCATCAAAGTAGCTTTGGTTGGCTTGAAAACCATACCGAAGCCAACTTCGAGCTCTACAAGATTTTGTCTTTGTAGTTCTTCCAATGTTCACATGGATTTTTTTTTTTTTTTTTAGAGAATTCAACTAATGGTGTCTTCTCCTGATATAACTCTTTATCGTCTGACCAAGCCACCAATTGGTTTTTGGTATAAGTGAAGATTGAACTCCAGATTTTCTTATTCAACCATCAATGATTTTACCAACTAAATTAACTGGAACTCACTGTTCACGTGGATGTGTAACCACTACTTTCTTGCATTTTCTTGCATGTATTGAGTTCTAATTAATACGTTAGCCTTTCATAAGGCCTTGATTACTCAGCCACTCCATTGTCATTACTGGACATTTGGTTACATCAATGGTCATACGTTCACCATCTATCTTGGCTCTCCTTCTTTAGACTAGTACCATTGGGTCGGCTGAACTCTAAATTTCTTTCTTAAAAACTTTGTATTTGTTGGTGCAAAATACAATAATAATAAAATAACACCGAAAGAAACTAAAAAATATATATTTTTGAATATTATTTATTTGAGTTAAAAATACACAATACTATTTGGATTAAGGCGTGACACTCACTCTTTTTAAAGAGACTCAAGCCCTTAATTGGCTAATCCTTATAACTGGTACAGACCTTCTTTGACTTGTCTCCCCCATGATACAATAGCCCAACAAATGTTGTATAGCTAGAACAACTTTTGCGCAAAATGTTCAAGCTCAAACCTCCACCAAAAAGAACACCCTTCCTTGCCAAGAATCCCTCTATTTGTTAGTGTGTAGAATGATTGTATTTGTTGTAATTTTTGTTGTTATAACATTGTAACTTGTAATGGGTTTGAATTAGTCTAGTTATAGGCTTAATGGGCCTCATAAAATTGATTACTCAAATTAACTTGATTAATTATGTCTATTATTCTGATGTAGTGGATGTTACAAGATTAATTGCTGAATATAATGCTAATGGATTGGAGTTACAAAATAAATGGATTAGATAAAGAGTTTTTGAAGAATAAATATGCCCAATGGCTAGTCTATTAAATAAGTTAATGACTCTTCATTTTCCATAATAAAAATGTCATTTATTCACTAATGGAATGGATAGACTATTTATTCTAAATATATCTAGCCTGATATTTTTTTTAATACATATTAGCCCATTAATCACCACAATTAAAAAGAACAAAAGTGTCTCATTTTCAATGTGGGATTAAACATTTCACTAATTTCTTATCTATCATATTAACTCCTATATCTTTATATTTATGTTGTAATATAAAATCATTTTAATAAAATAATATTAAAATGCTCCAACATTATTAATTAAGAGCTTTGTCCTTAGGTGCTGCCATGGTATTAACATATATCCCATGGGGATCAAATAGCATTTGGATCCTTTGAAGTAAGACTCAGTGGGAAACCTATGTGCACTAAACTCAATGGCGGAAGGAGTGGAATGATGAGGAAGCGAGTGGATTATAACAAGGAGTGGACTTCTTTGGTGCCAAAGGCCAAGGACATTGAAAACAGGCAAAAAAATCATGAAAAAATAACACTAAGAATTACAATAAAATACATGCATGAAAAATGCGTGGGCATGTGACTCTTAAAATTCCCTAACCCCAAAAAAATAAAATAAAAACTCAATTCAACACTACAACACACATTTAGGAGCATCTTTCTCCGTACTTAGAGAGTACACATCTATGCTATATATGGTGTATATTAATTATTGATGACAATTGTTCATGTGTTGGTATAAATTCCAAGTTAACCTTTATGAGTTTTGATGTTTTATTTTTTATTTTTATTGTAAATTACTTATAAAGTTTATAATAACTCTTTTGATTTCTTAAAAAGAAAAAAAAGAAAAAAAAAAAAGGACATTAGTTTCAAAGGACAAACACTTTCATTATAACAAGTCTTTCTTTATCAAAATTCATCAATTTATAACTCTCTGACTAAATAATCTATGTTTAGAAAAATGCCATACCATCTAGCCCCATGCTTTATTTGATCATTGAATTAATACATAAATTTCATTTAGAAGTCATATGATGAGTCCATAAAAACCATTAAGATTGTCCATCTTAATGGACGATCATTGTGTCATAAGTAGGCTATCAAAGATAGATGAGTAACAGTCCAACACATTCAATAACTACCATCAAAGGTCTTAAACTCTCTCATCAAGACAAAGAACGTTACAATTAAGGTAATAATCACCCTCATTTATGTCCAACAGCTACCTAAGTCACCTATAAAAGGGACAATCTGTTCATTTTCTAAGGGATTTCAAAAAACCACTGCAAAATGCTATTTATAGTAGAAAAGATATGAGCTGATACTTACTTAAGCATTGGAGGCTCCCCCACCGGGCACAATTTGGTGGTCTCTTCGATCAATTCTTTTTATCTTGCAGGTCTCACAAGATCATCTAAAGCTCCAAATTGGATGAGTGATCCAACTGATGATTTTGGCATCATCAGTTTGGCGCCGTCTGTGGAGAAATTAGCCATTAAGCTCTTCCTACAACAAAGGGTTACCTTTTTCAATTTGGAGTAATGGACGCTAAAGTGCAATACCAAATAACCCAAAATATCATTCCAATCAAGGAATCCTCCCATTTGAATCTCTAATACACTACTGGAGCACCTTCGTCGTTTTGCTGGTGAAGGACACATGTAAAGAAAAAATCCTTCTCATAAATGAATGGTAAATGGATGCATTCCATGGGCTAACCCACTAATACATCCATTGAGTACAATCACTCAGGTACGTCTGATGTGATTCTCCTTATAGTAATATTTTTATTTTGGTAGAATTATGTATTGACTAAGATCTTAAAGTCTTACTATTTAGGTGACTCTAAATAAGGCATAAACTTTTCTTGGAAACAATTACATTATAGCTATCAAATCGTGTATTTACAATTTGGTATTGCATAACTTAATTTTAGGTAAGTCTTCTAGAAAATTTTCTTAAAAAGCAATGGTTCCAATTAAGCAAAGCACCTATCAACTATAGAGATAATAGATACATGCATAACAATTCAAATTCTTTTAGAAACTTACCATAATCGTCACTACACCAAAAATAGTGAATGATTTCACAAGAATGGTTTTAATCTCATATTACTTGTTTCAAATAATCACAAAATTAAAAGAGATACACTTATCCAAAAGAGGGTTTAAATATTTGTAAAACTATGAAGTTTAAGAATCTACAGCCTAGACACGAAACACACTATAAATATATAGTAAAAGAAAGTAATAAAAAATATCCATGGCTAAATATCGGCAAAGTATTATGATCTTGAATCCAATTTATGGCCATTAGAAAGGGTTTTATTACCTTTCCTAATATTGTAACAGACCGTTGATAACATCCTAATTGATATTCAAGCATTATGGCTTTTTATATCACTACTTTTCTTTCCTAATACATCTTGCTAAGATAGGAAAGATGGAAGCCAAGGATAATTGCTTTGCCAAAGATAATAAATCTTAACTTTCTGCATTTGAAAAAAGCAAAACCGAAATTTATTATCTTAATAGAATTATAGTGTGTCATAATTCTGAGCACTAAAAAGGTGTATTGGAATCTTATTGCCTGTCTAAATTAAAAAAAAAAAAAAAAAAAAAACTGCTTTAGATATTAAACTCGAAGTTATTCAATTTCGATTTTTGAAGTTAAAGAATTTCTAGATAAAGAAAGTTAGTGAATACTCCTATATGTTTTTACTTTCTACAATTAGTTTCCTAATGGAAATTAATTTATAAATGCTCCTTAGAGTAGTCAATTAAATGTATAAAACGTTATATGTTTTTACTTCTAGAGTGGTCAATATCATTAGATATAAGATGGTTTAAAAAATATGATAATGGCATTATTTTTGGGTCAAAGGATCCAGTTATTCAAGGAATGCAAGTTTGTAAAATTTCATAATTCAAAAATCAT
The DNA here is from genome assembly GCF_932294415.1 of Quercus robur. Lineage (NCBI taxonomy): Eukaryota > Viridiplantae > Streptophyta > Magnoliopsida > Fagales > Fagaceae > Quercus > Quercus robur. The sequence goes on along the minus strand of NC_065536.1, from coordinate 27,578,044 downwards.
TACAATTTATGCCAATATACATAAAGATATTATTTAGTATCAGTATATTTCTTCTTGAAATAAATTCAATCATCATTACTAAGATATGAAATTTTATATCTTGAAATGTTCCACCATAGGATGAACAAAGTTTACCATTCAAACTTTTCCATGTATAATTACATGTTACTTTGACTTTGAGAATGGAGAATTTAAATTGTTCCATTTATACATCCCACCATATGGTGTCATGAAAACTTTAGTGGAATCTATATGTCTGTGCATCATAATTTCATAAATTGAGCCATTATTTTAGTGCTCAATACGAACTAAATTACGCTTCCTTTGTTTTATACACACAATACATATTTGTCTTACATAGTCACTTGAAGGGATATTGTGCTAAAGACTATGTCATGGACGCATCAACATATACCATCCTCAAAATTAAGTAAATAATTCAAACATTTGTGGTTAATAGTATTTATGCTTGACAATATAGCTCTAAATCTAACACTTTGTGCAGTAAGAGCACATTATAGTACAACAACTAGACTAGCTACTGTACATAAATTCTTTAAGTTCATAGGATTAAGAATGAGAACTCGTTAAGAGAGCCTGCCAAGAAGAAGATCAAAGTTTTGTCCCTTGATACTTTAAAGAAGCATATAGCCAGTAGCTTTAGTATTCGTATATCATAGTATACTTCTCTATGATTCACATTTAGTTCACTTTGTCAAAAGATATCTATTATAGTTCAACATGCAAATTGCCTATTTGGATATTGTCATTCCTAACAAAATGCAGCAAGCATTATTGAGGTGACTCATTTTGAGTACATAATTAAAGCTAAGATTAAGTCCCAGGAAAGAAATATACGGGTTTAAACCATGACAAATCATTCCTTTGGTTATCATCAAACAAATGACTGAAACCTTCATGTTTGAACGAGAGTAAACCCTTTGGTCGTCTTCAGATACCTAGGACAACAACAATAAAAGAACTTAGGATGACCTTCGTCCTTTGAGAAATGAAATATAGCCTTGGAGCAACCTCGACGAATTACAACAATGTGGCCTAGTTCTCATCCCTTCAAATGAATGAAGCAAGAGAGATCTAGGCCTTCAACATGAAATATCATGTTAAGCTTAACAAAAAAGATCTCAAAGGAGGAGAACTCATCAAGGAGACTCCAATAGTAAAAAGATTGATGTACGTGTCAAAATAATGTCATGATCTAAGGTCTCTTATTCAAAGCTCTATAAGTAAGGGTTCAATGACGAAGAGTTCATCAAGAAGACTACTACAATGAAAAGATCGAGGTATGTACAAAATAGTATCGAGATTTAAGGTCTTCTATTGAGGTAACTCATTTCATTCTCTTTTTTTAATTATCCATGCGTGAGATTATTTCATTGAAGCCATATAAATATCAAACTTGCATGACTATTACAAATGTGTATGTAGAACACGCTGAAAATATTGCTATAAAATTGTTACAACTATCACGATCAATATGACTATATTATTAGTAGCATATGTTTCATCGTCATGAATCTGAGAAGTTTTTTTAAGTTTCCTAAACTTAAAATGCTAGATGATCGTGTTCACAATATGCTCATGAATTTAAGTCTCAATAAATTTCCACTATCTCCATCAACTCACCAAAATCTTCTTAAATTGCTTTAGAAATCATATACGGTGCAAGCACCTAACAAAGACCAATTTAAAGAAGCATATAGTCAAATAACTTCAATTTTTATACTTCTCTATGATTCATATAGAATGCACTTCGTCTTTTATAGCTTGCAATTGCACATTTGTACATTGTCATGCAGCTAGCACTATTGAAGTGACTTAAGCATACAATTAAAGAAGAAGGAAGAGGAAATTTCTATTACAAATGGCAATGACCATAGTGATCAAAGCACGCCAAAAAAAAAAAGAAAAAAAAAAGTTCCAATCGTGATAGATCATTCCTCTAGTCGTCCAAAAAAAAAACAAGAATTGTACATTTCACGTTTGAACGGGGACAAAAACGTGGCCTAGTTTTTACACCTTCAAAAAAAGAAAATGAAGCAAAAGAGATCTAAGCCTTAGACATGAAGTATCATGTCGGGATTAAAAAAAAAAAAATCTTGAAAAGAGAAGAGCTCATCATCCTCAAAAGGGAAGAGCTTGTCAAGAAGATCCCAACAATAAAAAGATCGAGGTATGTGACAAAATAATATCGTCATTTAAGGTAACACATTTATCTCTGTCTTTTTTATATTCATCTATAAAAATTTACACCTAGTAAGGTTTCATGCAAAAATGTATGCATTACTAGACAGAACACAAAAGAGGTAAAACTCTAGGACTACTAGGTCCACCTAGGCTATTAGTAACTTATTATTCATATATGAATTGTTCTAAAATTCTTGTTTAACCAAGTCTTGGCAAGTGCATGTGCTACTTAATGCAGATATCAACATGGCCTTAAGAAGGTCCAAAACGACATAGCGTCAAGGAATCTTTCCAACAACAAGTGACAAGATTCCTTAAACGGATGTAAGTCACCAAAAAATGGCTAAGTAATAAGATTTCGCCAAGACGGATGTAAATCACTGACGAAGCCTAAGTGACAAGATTCCTTAAATGGATGTAAGTCACAAAAAAAAAAAAAATGACTAAGTGATAAGATTCCGCCAAGACGGATGTAAATCACTGACGAAGCCTAAGTGACAAGATTCCTTAAATGGATGTAAGTCACCAAAAAATGGCTAAGTGATAAGATTTCGTCAATACGGATGTAAATCACTAACGAAACTTAAGTGACAAGATTCCTTAAATAGATGTAAGTCACCAAAAAAAAAAGGGGGACAAGATTCCGCTAGATCGATTTAAATCGCTGACGAAGTCTAAATGACAAAGCTTCGTGACTGGATGTAAGTCACCTAAAAGTGGCTAAGTGACTAAATACCCTTAGACGAGTGTAAGTAGACAAGGATTCTCACACAAATGCAAGTCAGACACAAATCAAAAATATCAAACATGACAACCAGAGAATGAATGAAAGAAGAAGCATCGAAATGATCAAAAGTGGTCGTCCAAAGAAATTAGCTTGCTCTTTAGCAGTGATAAAAAATGACCGTCCAAAGAAATTAGCTTGCTCTTTAGCAGTGATAAAAAGTGGTCGTCCAAAGAAATTAGCTTGCTCTTCAGCAGTGATAAAAAATGATCGTCCAAGGAAACTAGCTCACTTTCAAGATCAAGCTATGATCTCTTAAACGTCCAAAAAGACCTTCAAAAGGCAGACACTAAGAAGTCATCATAAAAATACTACCAATCTTGTAGAAGAAAGTAGTTGAAGATAAAGAAGTCCGAATCTAAACAAGTCAAGAACATTCCCTAAGCCTGACCAACATAAAGCAAAATCAGACTTGGGAATGGGGGGCAACTGATGAGTCCATAAAAACCATTAAGATTGTCCATCTTAATGGACGATCATTGTGTCATAAGTAGGCTATCAAAGATAGATGAGTAACAGTCCAACACCTTCAATAACTACCATCAAAGGTCTTAAATTCTCTCATCAAGACAAAGAACGTTACAATTAAGGTAATAATCACCCTCATTTATGTCCAACAGCTACCTAAATCACCTATAAAAGGGACAATCTGTTCATTTTCTAAGGGATTTCAAAAAACCACTACAAAATGCTATTTATAGTAGAAACGATATGGGCTGATACATACTTAAGCATCGGAGGCTCCCCCACCGGGCACAATTCGGTGGTCTCTTCGATCAATTCTCTTTATCTTGCAGGTCCCACAAGATCATCTAAAGCTCCAAATTGGATGAGTGATCCAACTGATGATTTTGGCATCATCATCATATATTTAACATAATTGAGTTAATTTATTCTTTTGGATCCAAATTAAATGTATCATCATGGTTTACAATATCCCATTTTATATTTTATGAGTTTTTTTTTTTTTTTTTTTAAATGAAATTATAAGAGTAGTAACTTTTGCATATAAGTTTAATCATATATGACATCATTTGGGGAGAGAATATAAGTTTAATCATATATGACATCATTTGGGGAGAGAGGGAGATTGTTTTAAATGAGTTAGATCCTTCTATATGTAAGAATCTAGTGTCTAGGAATTAGGTTTCTTTGTGTGAGGTGTCTAATCCTCATGCTGCTGCTTTGATTAGAGATTTTTACTCAAATCTCTCTGTTTATTCTAAGGTGACAGGTGGTCATTTGACTTCTTGAGTTAGAGGTAAAGAGTTACCATTTCTAAACAAACAGTTTCTGAAACTTTAGGAGTTCCTCTTGTTCGTAAACCCACATATCCATACACTAATTTTCCTACTGTAGATGACATCATGTCTTTACTCTATGGTAGGTCTGTTTCTTGGGAATCTAAACCAAGAAAAAATTCTTGTGAGTTTACTGAACTTAACTATCTGTATTTATGGATATCCTGCCATAACATTTATCCTATTTCTCATGTACATACTGTTCCTATAGATAGGTGTGCATTCCTTTATGCTTTCATTACTGATGGTTCTATGTGTTTTTCTTCTTTTTTCATTCAAACTATTGTTGATATCTATAGGAGTAAGAGTAAAGGTCAAAATTTGTTCTTCCTTGTGAACATATATAGGATTTTGAGATTTCTAGGATTATAAGATTTTCCTTCTTTAGAGTTAGTATGTCTCATTGCCCCAATAGGAGCCACTTCTTTTAGATAGTGACAGGCTCAGATGAAGAGTGCTGAACCAAGCATTGGGACTTCAAAGTGACCACGAGGTGAAGCTTCTGCTACAGCTACTGCCTCTAATGCTATGCCTACTGCTGAGGAGGCACATGTGGATCCGACTGCTACTATGGATCCTTCTAGTCGTGATGATGATGTTGAAGCTACTGTTACCCCTCCTCTCTCGCTTTGTGCCATGATGGGGTCTTTTATGACTACTCAAGTAGCTCGTGGACAGCTTCTAGATGAGTTACTGATTGAGGTGGCTGCCTTTTGTGCTAATTTTACAGAGTATAGGAGTGTTTTTCCACCTCCTCCACCCTCTGACGATTGATGGTTGCCTTTGGCAATACGTAACAAAAAAGGGGAGTAGGCTTTAGGACTTTAAGGACTTTGAGAGTTCTTGTTTGTAGGGGGAGTAGAGAGTTTTTGTACTTAGGGGGAGTTTGTCATATGTATTTTTTTCTATCTGTTTAGTGTTATTGTTTTTGTTTCACAAACATTGATGGTTCATTGACTATGATAGTATATTTGATGTTTATATTCATTTTATATTCTTTTCTATCTATCTTTTAAGCTTTGTGAATTCAAGTTTAGTTTTTATTTATTGGATTTCTACTGTATCTTCCACACATGCGTTTATGGTTTGTTTTCAATGTTTCAGGAATTTACAAGTTAATTCTTTCAACAACTGCTGTCTATACTAGCAACTAATAGTTAGTAGTTGTGTTAGAATTGTATTAGGGCAATACCTTGTATTTGGGCTGGTATTTGAATTGATCATTTCATTTTGTATGTGTGTTTTGTCACGGATTGCCAAAAAAAGAGATTGTTAGCTTCTGAAGATTTACGATTAAATGTTTAGAATCATATTTTATTTGTGTTGGCAAACCAGGAATAAAACATGTCTAGTCTATGTGTTAGGTAATGCTTAAAGGTGTAGGTTTCTTGCTTCAAGTTCGAGCTGATTGCAGAAAAGGGAAGTCACATTTTGCCAAGCTCGATTGATTGAGAATTAGACTCTACCAATCGAAAATCGCAGAAAAGTGAATTCTGTAGAATTTCAAATCAGACCCAAGCCCGCGAAAACATTTAGGGTTTCATTCTAATTTGTCCATTTATAAAAGGGAAACTCTAGCTACATTTTTTCAGACTTTTGGAAGACTTGTGTGTTACTCTTTGTGAGATTTGAGAGGTTTTGTATCTTCTAACTACACAAGAATCTACCGGAGCACAAGATCTACAATCAAACGGTGGTGAAACCTAGTTGATGCTACAAGATTATTACTAATGGTGATCTAAAATCTCTGAGTGAGATCTCAAAGTCATAAGCATAGGTGCTTGTGTTGTAGTAAATCCGAAGGGAGAAGGAGTCCGTTGATTTGGAACTTGCACGTGATCGTGTTAGTAAGTTACTACATGAGGCAGCAATAGATTTATGGTTAAATTTGATTGTAAAAAATTCAATTCTCTTATAGTGGATTTGCTTTACATGAGGTAGCAATATCTTAAACACGTTCACTTACACCAACTTCTACATATTAATTCATCAACAAGGCATCACAACATCATGAAAATTATAACACATTAAACATCCCCTGTTCACAAACATGCACCACTCCCTCCATTGATCAAGAGGAAATTTCGTCAATAAGAAAGTCCAACACTTTAAGTAGTCAAGCTCACCTTCAAATTCACCATCAAACCATTTGAAGGAGGTCTTGTGTGTAGGTATAATACCCCAACCATCATATTATACATATAGTAATATATACGTATCAGAACATCATGAGCGGCGATATGGAATGATATTTACTATCCACGCATGTATGTGTACTCGCATGACCATTAATTAATTTAGGGAATGATTATTTATTTCCTATAATATTATGATTAGTATTCATGCATTTCATGCAGGATCACATGTTGGTATCAAGTGCATAACAAGATCACCGTCAATATCGCACGGACTCATTTATGGGTTTTGTGAACTTGACGCTTGACACCTTCCCATCTTACTAATTTAGCCTCTGAATGCATGTCTCTATTTGTAGACAATTTTCTTATCATTTTTGCCTTATTTTTTAGATTGTAACTAGGAAATAAAGTGTTGATATTTTCTACTTAATTTGTAGAATGTAACTAGGATAAAATGCTATGTAAATTTTCATTTTCTTAGATTGTATTTAGGGTCAAAATTATGTGATTTGTTTTTTTGATATATTGATATAATTCAATTAATATCGATAATTATGTATATTCATTCCTGGTTTTCTTATTTTTCCTTAACTAAATTAAGTGGTGACTTCATAAACACAAAACACACCCACACGCACGAGGACTTCGAAAAACCACTAAGTTTAACTTAATTTATTTTTATTTTTTTAAAAAATAAGGATCTTCACAGTAGAGACTACACTGAGGACATTTGTTGACCCTGGATTTTGGTAGTTGATCGACGCCTAACACTTACGTGTAAGTTTCATGGTGACACATGAGTAGTCTGTGATTGGAGAAGACAATTGGGTGATGTGTGTATATTAATTAGTGAGTCCTTTTTATTTTTTATTTTTAGGAGTCGTTACTAACTACTGGTTTCTAAGATGTGCTTAGTGACCTATGTCTAATTTATGATATTACCTTATATCAACTTAGTGGCCAAAGTAGTTAGTAACTTATTCTCAGTTCGATTAATCAACTAGAAATTTATTGACAAAATTCCTTCAACAACTCTTGCATCGTGGCCCTATGGCCATGGGGGGAGCAAGTTTGTACTATCTACTCTGTAAGCTCCATCCACCTATTTGATCACCAACTTAAAATCTCCATAAAATTTAACCTCTTTATTCTTATTCTTTTGGCAGTCTTTAACCCTATAATGAGGGCCCTATATTTAGCTTCATTGTTGGAGTTGGAGAAATAGAGCTTGTACACAAAAGTGTGTTCTTTGTGTGGGAATTTTAAGACCACCCCAACCCTATATAGTGCTATGGATGAGCCATCAAAGCATATGCGCTATTCTTCCTCTTCCACTATTAGAATCTCCGGTTGAGGAAGTGAGAGATCATTGATCCCTAGGAAATCGTCAAGCAAGTCAGCCACGTTGCCCTTTGACGGCGATAGGTCATATACGCTTCATGTCATGGCCTGAAACCAAGATGGCCCATTGAGCCATTCTTCCAGAAAGTTGAGGCCATGTCAAGAGGTATTTTACGGGGTTGCTTATTGTCACTGGGTGCACCTCATGACCGAGGAAGATCGACGAGATCGAATAGTCACTCCATGAGTCTTCGAGCAGTGGTATAACTTTTTGCTCTAGGTAGTCATTCAGTAGAGATGATTAAGGGTCGGACGAGAGTGTGGAGAGAGAGATGTCGAACTCGTTTGCTGGGTCGTCCATTGTGGCAACTCAGCTTGTCAACGAGGTGACTGGATAGTTGAAGAAAGGGAAATCCTTTATTGCTTTGGAGATAGATTCTAAATTGGTAGAGGGAGGTCTAGATAGGATACGAGAAAGCTACTTGATCCTAAAGAGTATCCGACTTTGTTTGCTCACAAAAAGTGAGTCTAAATTTTCTGTCTTATTTTTTCTGCTCCAATGTATACTCCAACAATAAACACCTGTCACATGTTAACCTATTTAATTAAATATGAATTTTCTTATTTAAATTACCTTAAAAAAAAAAACATCACCTCCCCACCACCACCATCTTCAACCTTCATTGGCACTAGCCACCAACGCCATCAACGTCACCAGTCACAGCAAATTATCATCTCCGGTCATATCAAAACTGCCTATTTAATTAAATCCAACCAATCCCCATTGTCACTCTCAAACCCACCAACCATCATATCTGAAACCCATGTTTCAAACCCACTCCTCATTCTTATTTTTATTTCTCTTCCTAGTCTCCTAGATCACTTTTCTGATGTTTGCTCATTCATTTTAATTTTCTTTTATTTCCCGATTGTTATACTTATTGTTGGGAAATTTAGACCCCGGTTGATAGAATAAACAAGTTTTAAACCTAAGTTGTTAATTAGATTTATTATGAATAAATCTTATTAAAACAAATAAACATCAATATCATGTCAATATCATGCACAATGGAAAAGTAAATAAGACAAGATATGATGACTTAGGAAAACCAATGAAACAAACTAGTTTTACAGTAAAAACCTGGGGAAAACCTTTCCGAAAAGTAATCCACTATAATAAAAAGAAATTTCAGATCTAGTACAAAACCTTTGTCCCTAGACTCTACAATTCCCGTAGATGAATTTATAGTAGAAACCTTCTACCGCTTTACAACCTCTGAACTCTTTAATATTTGAAAGCCACCCTTTTGCACAGATCCTAGTACATGACTAACCAATGATGCATGACTCTCAGTATGTGACTAACACACCAACTTGAAGAAGATTGTTGGCTGCAAAGTTCTTCACTTCATTAACAATGAAGATCAAGAAGCACTTGGTTAGAAAACTCTAAGGCGCAAAGATGCAATAGCTTCTTTCAAAGAGAATAAGACACTCGGTCACTTTTTGCATGTGTTCTCCTTGTATTCTCTTATGTGATGGCCTTTAAAATAAGTCTTATGTATGTTTAGGGTTGTGAGAAAAGAAACCCTACACAAATACATAAGCATGAGTCGAAAATCAAATCTGAAAATTCTGATTACGTAATTCTTGATAAATATAGCTATCGAGCTATTTGTTGAGATCTCGATAGATGCTATCTATCGAGATAGCTGTCGAGACTCATTAAACCTCAATAGATAGTATCTGTCGAGAATCTGTCTAGCTTTAATGAACAACTTTTCTTCATTTGTTTTTTGGTCCAATCTTCATAACTTTAATACTTGGCTTGAACAACATGTTTCTTGAAGTACTAAACATATCCTAGATCTACCCAATTACAAGTAAAGTGTGTTTTGTCAAAAGATTAGTCAATTCTAAATGACATATGTTCATAACATGTTCCACATATGTCCTAACACTTATGATCGAACCCATTTTGTGTTAGGTTTTCTTTGATTTGTTTTGTTTTGTTTTGTCTTTGGCTGATTTAATGATTTGGTTTCTCTTTGGAGTTTGAGTTGTTAGGATTTGATGATATTGGCTTGGATTTGAAACATGGGTTTGAGCTATAGTGGTTGGTGGGTTTGAAAGGAATAGTGGGAAAATGGGTTGGATTTAATTAAATAGATGGCTTGGCCGTGACCTGCTATGTTGATGGCGTTGAAGGCTAGCAATAGGTGGACAGCTGTAAGTGGGAGGTGGGCGGCACCGACGGAGGTTGATGGTGGAAGTGGTGGTGGAAGGTGATGAGGTTTTTTTTTTTTTTTTTGGTAATTGAAATAAGAAAAGTTAGATTTAATCAAATATGTGGACATGTGTGACTAGTATTTATTAACGGAGTATAATGTAGAAAAGAAAAAATGAAACAGAAGATTTGGACTCTTTATGCTAGTTTTTTTTTTTTTTTTCTTCTTCTTCTTCTTCTTCGAGTTACTATCCTTGTTGGATGTGCTCCCGCCCATCTAACTCCAATTGCCTGGCAATTACTGTTAGCCAGTGTCAGATCTTGTGGCGGGAGTGTAGTGAGGGAAAAAGTAGTTTGATTGTGGATGTGCTGCTCCATTGTTATGAGCCCCAGAAGGTGTCTACGTCGATGGGGTTTTATAACCTTGTCGCTCGTGACCCCTTTTCGAGATTAATCCAAGGGCTTCATTCCTCCAATAGGGATTGGATCCAAGCTTTTTCTTCGTATGTGGGCTAGACTAGGTCACTCACTCGCTTGTCTAGAGGAAGTGGAAGAGTACGAGTTTCTCCCTGTAAAGTGTTCATGGAGGGTTTAGATCGCAAGACGGGTGTGTGAGAGTTCATCTTTTTCTTTTGTATGCATTTTTTTATTTATAACTGTTAGAGATATATTAGCCCATTAGTACTAATGCGCTAATATATCTCTAACAATAACAAACTTTGACGCGTCCTTGCCATTTCAGTATTTGGTCGTCCTGAGATAGACTGTCTCCAGGATTATTTTACATTGCTCAGCCAATTATGTTAAATAGAATTTTTTGCTCTTGATATCGTAGAACAGTTGAACCATCATTGTCCAAGACGGAAACCTCTAGCTTGTCATTTTTTAACCTTATCGTGGAAGGCATTTAATGAGTGTTGTGTGATTTTAGAGAGGTTAGTTTTTCAGTTAAATGTGTCCTCTGCAACAGGCATCTACTTAAAGAGATGTGTGTTGGAGAGAGCTTCTTGATTTATCATTTTCTGATTCTTTTAGTGCATTAATAAATGCTCTATTGCTTTTATTAGAAAAGAGAAAACTAAAAAAAATATATATTTAAGTAAATATAGTGAAAAAGTAAAAGAAAGCATGCATCAATATATAGGCTGTTTTGTACGTTAAAATACTGGTGAGAACATCCAAATATCAATTTCTTTTACGGCCGTCACAAAAATTGCAAGAAACGTCAATTACAATATTGTTAAATATATTATTTTATTATGTAACGATCCAAGAGTTATAATTTAGTGTAAAGCCCAACTAGTTTAACCATGGTCCTTTGTGTGTGTATATATATATATATATATATATATCATGCTTCGGGTTCATTGTAAAATACATTTGAGAATACAGTGTTAATATCAAAGTTGTAGCCGCCAAGTTAGGGTATTACCCCATGGTTGAATCATGTATCTTTTTGTTTGTTTTTTATAGGCCAAAAATGTATTGACATTTTTTGATGAATTAATTGATTAATTAACCAAGTTTATTAATCAATCAAATTAACATGCAATTGTACATAGCAGCACAAACAAATCACCAATTAACTAAAGTATGCAACGGAAAATAAATTGACACGGTGATTTGTTTACGAATGGGGAAAACTTACACGGCAAAAACTCCATCGGGTGATTTTAAAGTTACTACTCCCAAGAATCTACTATTATCAAAACAAGCAATTACACGTAAAGGAATCCCAGTACCTTAAACCAACCTACAGTTGAACTCTTACCCCAATATCCAATTGGACTTGTTCTGTAATGATAATCTTTTCTTTCAATGCACAACTCCCAGTATGTGATTAACCAATTGCGCGGATCCCAGTATGCGACTTGATCACCAACATGAGAAGGATGTTGGCTGCAAAGTTCTTCAATTCATCACACGATGAAGATCATGAAGTTGCTTGGTCACAAAACCCTATGATGTACAAATTACAGCAACTTTTTCAAGAGAAAAAGAACTAGGGCAAAACTAGGTTTCTGATCACACTCTTCTTCACACTAGTGGAATTATGCTTTAGTGCAACTTGTGTCACCTTTTACGACCATTAAAATAATACTTATATATGTTTAGGGTTATGAGAAACGAAAGCTCAAACATACATTCCTAGATTGGATGAAAATCAGAACTTCATAAATCTCGACAGATACCCTATTTGTCGAGCCTCAGGCTGAAACAGCTCTCTTTAAACCTCGATAGATGCTAGCTGTCGAGTTTTAAAATCCTACACTTTCTAACTTGATTCATGGACAGACTTACATGGTTTTAACACTTGAACTTGAAACCTTATTTCTTAAAGCATTAAACACATCCTAGATTTACCCAATTACAAGTAAAGTGCATTTTGTCAAAAAATTAGTCAATTACATAAAATGTTGACATATGTTCCTAACATTGAATCACATATGTCCTAACAATTTTCTCTTGCCTCTTACTTTTACTCTTTTTCTACAATCTTTAATCCTTTAATTCAATTTTTTTTTTTTTTTTTTAAATTTAAGTGTTCTTAGTTTTTAGTCAAATTATTCCACTCTCTACTTACAAGATATCCCAAAAATCTCATGAATGGATAGTGTCGATAAATTAAACTTAAGATTTACATCACACACCAGATCAATGCACCCACCACCCAAATATCCCCTTATTCCTTTAGGGTTTGCTTAATTAATAAAACATAGCCTTGGGGGTTTGCTTAATTAATACAGCACAATTTTTAATTTACATATATATGCTAAATCCAGAATTAAAAATATATATAATATGGCATGACTCAAAGGACAATAAATTATTATTAAACAACAAATTAAAATAGACTTTTAGTGCATTAAAATAATATTCGGTGCATTCTAGAGGCTCATGCCTCCTTCAGCCATTGGAGCTGTTACAGCCATCACTCCAGGAGTCTGTTGTTTCACATTTCCTTGCCAGCCTAAATACTTAAAAAAGAAAAACAAAATTAATTAAAATGATAATCAAGAATAAAAACTAGAAAAAAATATTATCATTTATTTTATTTTATATATTTTTGTTAGGTTGATTAACTCTTTTATTTTTTTAATGAAAAGATTTAACTCTTTTTTACTGTACAACAGATTCTTTAATTTTATTTCCCCTATTTTTTATATAGATAAATTAAGTAAGGCATCGTTTATAGGATTGCATCCATAATATATGTTACCCCCAATCCTTTATGAAAAGGGCATCTCTTTTAGTTCAAGTAGCATCAGCAATACAACATTTTTTTTTAACGCCTGGCAATTTCAATTCGGTCTATAAATAAATTCGGAAAACATATTTAAAATCAGCTTTGAACATAATCATAAAAAAGTTTATGATTATGGTTCAACCTAACATTAAGTAACTATTGTTACTCAAAACTTAAAATTTAAACAATTTATTATGAAATATTTATAGACCTCCAATGATCCTTATATTTTACAAGTATTAGCATATAATAAGATAATGTAATTCAATAATTGATTTATCAAAATACCAAATACCAAAGTAAGGAAAAGTTATATACTTGTACAATATTATATATATAGAGTTACATTATATGTAACCTGAAAATATATACATTAACATATATGATGTGTGTACGCATACAAATGTGAGTATATACATGTGTCTATATACATGTATATGCGCGTTATGTATTTCAATGTGCAAAGAGGATAAAAGAATCTAATATTTCTGATTCATGCACCCCAAGCACTAGGTATAATTTTCTGGGTACGGGGCATATTTTACCAATGGTCATGTCGAATCCGCGGCTTTTGAGTTCACGATACTCTTGGCACAAGGCACATGGCTCACAGCACCAATGAACCAGGCAATCCCCACAAGGTTTCTCCCCCAACCTGTACTGCTGCCTCAGTTTGGAGCGATAGAAGCACGAGTACAAACATCCACAACCAGTCAAAATTGAAATTAATGTGTACACCGCTCCGCTAGCAGCACAAGCTGCAATACAAGTCACCACCACACTTATTAACAATCAATCACACCAACTACCATCACCATTATTTACCTAATACATCAAATCACTGAAACCAAATTTGCCATACTTACACGAGGATCCTCCATCTACGATCTCTGCAATTCGCCCAAAAGTAATACACGGGCACAACCATGTTATGCAACCTGTGAAAAAGAAAAATACTGGTAATCAATTGGGCAAACACACTCTCTACATTTTAGATGTGAATATTTTCCTAATTTTTCCTCTCAAAATATATGCATATTTTGTATGTAAGGTTGAATTTAATCAATCATTTTGTTGACTTTATTCTGTATCAATTTGCTTGTAATTCAGCACTTAGAAACCCTGTATTTAGGTGGGAATCATGTAAGGGTAGTGTGTGAGAAAGTGTGAAGAAAAGCTCAAGATTGTGCACTCAGCAAGGGACTCGTGACTAGATCTCGTGGCTTGCAAGTCGCCAAAGGATGCACACAAGTGAAGTATGCAGAGGAGCTAAACAGTCACGCCAGCTGGAGCACTACAGGACAAAAAGTCCAATCTGGCCATTCAGTTAGCTCGTGACTTGAACTCGCGACTCAGTCAAGTCACGAGGCCAAGTCGCTAGTCCACTCTGTTTGGGAAAAACTGACTCTTCGCATTCCATACACACACTAATATAAATACCCCTTATACCCACGAAATGTAAAGAGCTTTCAAAGAGAATTTTGAGAGAGAAACCCTAGAGAAAAATAAGATTGACTCATTCACAATCTTCATCCTTTGATTCTCCAAATTCCTCTACTCTCACTCTCTCTATTGTTAAATCCTTGAGAGGTATATTAGTCAAAACCTTTTCTCATCATACTCATATCTGTGAGGAGGCTATTTGGTGCTTGGGAAGCAGTTAGGAAGGGACCAATTGATATTGGTTAATGCTATGGGTTATAGCGGAATCCGGTAAGCTAAAGAAGACAAAGGTTCAGCATAACCTCGTTGGAGCAAGAAGCTTGGAGGGCTTAGGTACACTGAGTAGATTAGGCTTGGAGGGTCTTCTACTGTTCATGTATCCCAACTTCATTCTTTAGTAGATTATTGACCGCTTGGAGGGCGGTGGAGAGGTTTTACGCTGAGGACTTCGGTTTCCTCTTCGATAACACATCATTGTGTTGTCTTTGTGTTTGCATCTCTCTTCCCTTAATCTTTGTCATTTAATCTCTACTATGGTTGTGATTTTATTTGGTTTAGATTGTTTTATCAATTCTGTTTTAGCTTATGTTCATGTTCCGCACATATATTGTTTGGTAATAAGCTTGAATTGGTAATTTGTGAATTGGGGGTATAAACATTCAAGGTGTTTTATACACTAATTGAACATTCAATTGGTATCAGAGCGGGTGCACTTGCTGTGGTTTAAATACCTTAGTGACCTTAACCCCTCTTTGAGATGGACCGGTCTCATTCTTTAAATGCGCCACCATATTTTGATGGTAGCAATTATGCCTTTTGGAAAGTCTGAATGAGGGCATTTTTGTGTTTAATAGATGAAACTGTTTGGAATGCCATTGATATTGGATGGACTAGGTCGGAGGCTGCCAAATCCACGTGGGATAAGGCAGCTCTTGCGACATCTAATGCGAATAGTAAAGCACTAAACGCTATTTTTTGTGGTGTATCTCCAGATGAGTTCCACAGGATATCTCACATCACTGTTGCCAAGGAGACATGGTAGATATTGAAGACTAATTATGAAGGAAATAAGAAAGTGAAAGACACTAAGTTGCAGATGCTAACCACCCGGTTTGAGGAGTTGAAAATGAGTGAGGACGAGTCTTTTGACTCCTTCTATAGTAAGCTGAATGAAGTGGTCATTGGCAAGTTTAATTTGGGCGAGAAAACGGAGGATTCCAAGATAGTGAGGAAGATCCTTCAGTCATTGCCTGAAAACTTCTGTGCCAAGGTTACAGCGATTGAAGAAAGTAAGGACCTTGATGATATTAAAGTTCAAGAGCTGATTGGCACGCTTCAGAGTTATGAGCTGTCGTTGCCCACACAAAGGAAGAGCAAATCTCTTGCTCTTAAGACTGTTAATGAAAGGGTAGAGACTCACGACTCATCGGATGAGGATGTTGTCAAAAAGGATGTTGCTTACCATGTGAAAAATTTTCGGAAATTCTAAAAATTCAAGAAAAATGGAAAATTTGGTGATAAAAGGAAATTCCAAAGTGCCGGAAAGGAGAAAAAGGAATTCAAAAGGAAAGATGAAAAGGAGTCCCAATCTACTTAAGGAATCACTTGCTTCGAGTGCAACGAGCATGGACACTTCAAGAAAGAATGTCCTAATTATTTGAGAATGAAGGACAAGGCATATGCCACAACTCTTAGTGACTCGGATTCATCCAATTCTGATTTGGAGGAAAGTGGTGACGGAGAAGGGAACTACTCCGCTTTTATGACTATTGATCATGTTGAGTCATCGGATGAGTTGAGTATACTCGTTGAGGAGCTTGGGGAGCATAGTGTTGAAGAATCTGATGCTGAGGAAGAGGAAAGAATAGAAGGACTTCAAGAGAACTACAATTCCCTCCTTGAGAAGTTAGGAGAATATGCACGAGTGGCCAAGGCAGCCGTGAAAAAGATGAAAAAGGCAGAGAAGGACTATAGAAGTCTTCTAGTATGTTATAAGGAAGCCAAGTGTGAAATAGAGACACTGAATGGTGAGCTAACTGAAGCTTACACAAAGGTGAAATTCCTTGAGCTTGAGGTGGTTCAAGCAAATGCCAAGATAAAGAGGGTCTCCACTAAGAAGTTTGATGAAGTCCTTTCTCATCAAAAACCTTTCTCCAACAGAACTGGATTGGGATATATTGGAGAAAGTAGTTCAGCTGTCAATATCACTAAGGAAGTGAAGTTTGTGAAGGCCAAAGAGCCGGTAGTAGCTGCCATTACTCCTGAGAAAGTAAAGGTGGAGAAGAACAAAAATGTGGCTCACCAACGGGTGTTGAATAAGCCTCGTAACCAATCAGTTGTCAGGTCTGAAGCCAAAGGGAAATCATTTCCAAAATCACAAAGAGGTCCTAGAACAAAACATTTCTGCCATCATTGTGGACTTCAAGGACACACCAGACCAAATTGTCATAAGCTTAGAGCATTGAAGAATGCAAGTAATCAAAGGTTAAGAGGACCAAGAAACGACGAAAGGAATTGGGCTGTTGAGCAATCAAGAGGCCGAGATGGTGATTCCGTAGTGATGGATGTGATAAAGATGATTGATGCATTCACCACCTGTTTGGCAAGCTTCAACCGAAAGTTTGAAAGCCATAACTCTCTTACCCAATCCTATAGGGATATCACCCCAAATGCACGTGACGTGTGGGTGAAGAAGGGTACTCATGCATAAGCATTACAACATGTCCATGCATTAATACTTCCTATGTTTTGTGACTATGCTTGGTTGTGTGATTTTGCTAGCTTGAGTTGAAAATTTGTTTGTTTGCTTGCATTTGTTTTTAAATGTTTTTACATTGTTGCTTTCGATCAATCTTTTCTTGCTTTTGTGTCAAAAATCCAAAAATACATAAAAAGTAGAAAATCCAAAAAGTTTGATTGACATTATTGTGTTTTGTCACAAACATATTTTGCCTTGTACCTTTGTACTAATGGTTTTGTGTATTTATAAGCGTAGCTTGTTCCCTATGCACTCATATTATTTTGGGAGAAATCTTGACTTCTATATAATTGTTGTAAATAGATCTTCAAACTTGTCATGAATGATTAGTCAATGGTTTTGTTGATCTTGAGGCAAGCATAGACTTGTGCCTATATATCTTTCTACTCTTTTATTTTAATTTTTTTTGTTTAAAGAGCTTAACAAATGTAAATCTTCAAATGAAAAGAGATAATGAGCTGCAAAAGCCTGTTGCATATACTAGTATTTGACTAGGAAAAAGGGAAAGCGACTTAAAATTAAATGTATGATGCCCAAAAAGCCAAAGGCTTGCTTTTCAATTGAAATATAAAAAATTTCAGGCATCGATCTCACAATGAGATGTAATGATTCAAAAAGATCAAATGATTTGAAGAATATGGAGCCAAATGAAAAGCTTCAAAGTTATGTTATCAAGTTATGTTGGAGGTCATATATCCATATTTCTATAATTGAGATTGATAGTTTTTAGACCCCTTAAAACAATTGATTTAACCTAGATAATTAGCCAAGTTGTTACTTAGTCCAATTAAACAAGTCCAGGTTATACAATAACAAAGATCAAATCATGCAAAGCAGCGGAAAATAACTAACACAAAATATGATCACCTAGGAAACCAAATTGGTAAAAACCTAGGGAGGATTTGACCTAGCTATCCTCAAGGTAAACTTGAATCCACTATTTTGAAAGAATCGAAGTTCATACAATAAGACTTACAAGCCCCCACGCTCGACTTCTTATTGCTACCAACCAGTAGAACTTACTGACACGACCACGTGCAAGCTCCGAATCCACGGACTCCTTCTTTCTTGGATTCACCACCAGATACAAGCACACCCGCTTGTGTTTTCTTTAAGTTTCAATGGCAGCAACTGAATTGATCATCAAGGTGTAGATAAATCTTCTCCTTGAAAACCCTAAGTTTGTGTAAAGGAAAGCTCCTCTAGATCTCACAAGAGATTTACACAAACCGCAATTATGAGCAACACTAAAACGTAGCTAGAGTTTTCCTTTTATACTTAGGACAAATAAGAAACCCTAAAAACGTTTTAAAACACTTAGGGATGAGTTGGAAAAATCTGCAGAAAATCATTCTGCCCGAGCTTCGATCGATCGAGCCTGTCTTTCGATCGATCAAGCCAGGCCGAAAGGCACAATGCTTTCCTGCTTTAACTCGATTCCAACTTTACATAAATGCACAACTTTGAGCTAGACTAAAACACTTCTAAACACATTGTTTTGATCATGGTTTGCCAACAATACAAATTAGAGTTCTAAATACATAAAATCCTAAGACTTTATAACCTAACAGAGATAGGTCACTTTATCTAGTGCTAATTGTGTATGGCTTGGTTAAATTGATTATTGAAGCTTCACATTAGACTAAGGACTATCTCATTGTTGAAATCCACACACATCACACATGTCTATGTTCAACGAATGCCATATTCATTTGTGTGATTGTACTTGATTAAATGTGTTTTCACATGATCAATTTTTGTTGATCAAACACAAAAAGATTTTTGAGTGTTTTAGTTGTTTTTGGAAAGTATTTTGTTTTTGCAAAAATTGTCAAAAATTTCAAAAATAGTGTTGCCCTATTCTGGTGACTTGGTCGCAGGTTAGTCCAGTCGCATGCCCCCAGTCGCGAGCACCACTCAGAGAATATTTGTGACTCATTGGCAGGTTAAAGTCCTAGTCGTGAAAAATACTTAGAAAGTTTTTCAAAATCTGGGTTTTTAGGTTTCTCGTAACTCAGGCTGGCGACTTGTCCGTGGGTGGAAGCTCCAGTTGCGAGGGTTACACAGAAATTTTCGTGGCTCCCTTCGCAACTTCATCGCGGGTGGAACTTCCAGTCGTGAAAAACACTTAGATAAATTTTTCAAAAATTTCGTCTCAAGTGTCTCGCGGTTTGTCCTGGCGACTTGTCCGCAACTTAACTCAGTCGCAAAAAAAGCTTGTTTTGCGTTTCTTGGTCAGTTTTTAAACCTTTTCAGTTTTCACTCGAACATTTCTGACTCTTCATTGTCTTCTTCGTTTGTTTCTCTCACACTCTCAACGTGTTTCACTCATATATCCACCATTTTTCTTCAACATCTCAACTTCAATCTTCAAGAAAATGTATGGTTGTTCTTATTTTCTCTAAGTATTTCATGTCTATAACCTTGTTTTCTTGGATTTTTTTTGTTGATTGTTGGGTTTTAAGTTATGTGTTGTTTCGGATATAGGTTGGGTCTACTATGTTGAGTTTGTTTATATGGGTTTTGTTGGAGTTGTTAATCTGATACTTGATTTGCTTATTTTCATGGTTGATTCCCATTGTTGGGTTGTGTATCTTGCCTGTGTTGTGTTATGCATGCCATGTTCATAGTAGATTGTCACAATGACAGTTACTTGTAACTTTATGGTGTTCATAGATTACACTGTTCTCTGCTATGCCTGCACATTTATCATATTTTGTCACCAGTTATACATAATGCAATAGTGTTTCTCATGTTTACATGTTGCTGACTTAGTTCATGCTCTGTGTTTGAGTGATATATCTCTCTGAATATCAATGTGTATTCATTCCTTTGACTAACTTGAATCTGATCAAGTTGATGTTTGTGTCTTGTGTCTTTGCTCTTGGTTCTCTACTGTGTGTCTCCTCTTTTGCAGATGTCACGCCATTCCTCTAAAGGAAAAGAGATTGTAATTGATGTTCCATCCCTTGTTGCTAAGTGGACTTGACACTTGTCTCAGTCATCTCAAGACTCAAATAGTGAGAGATTCATGACTCATCTTGATTCACAGACTTACTCAAGCATTTTTGTAGATGCTCCTACTATTGTGGAACATGTAGTACAATTTGATACCTTGGGAACAACATTTATCCCTAAGATTTTTGAAACAAGAGATTAGGCTGATCTGTTCGAGAATTTCAAAGACCCGGTTGATGAATTGGTTAAAGAATTCTACTCTAGTGCCAGATACACCGGAGTAGAGTTGAAATGTTGGGTAAGAGGAATAGAATTCTCCATCAGTCCAAAATACATTGCAAAGGTTCTTCGCATCACCAGACCAGCAAATGTGGACCTCACTCCGTATGATGACAGACTACTTCAGGTACAAGACATTCTTCAAATTCTTGGGCTTAATCATAAGGTTAGAAGCAAAGGCTCATCTATGGGCACTGCATAGTTTACGCCTAAACTGACGACTCTAAAATTGATCATGTTCTCCAACCTCTACCCATTGTCTAACACCGCTTTCATCAATTTTGGAAGAGCACAATTTCTATGTGATCTCATTACCGGAGTTCCGATTGACATCTGTGCCCACATCTTTCAGACCATTGGGAAAACAGCGGCTCGACCAGCAACACGAACATGTATTCCTTTTTGTAGTCTCATCATGAAGATCATGCTTCTTGAAGGTGTCCGTCCACCAACAGATGGAAATTGTGCCACATCCTCGACCAATATCCATGATAACTCTCCAAGCAAGCAAGAGTCACTCCTCTAAAGCACCTAAGAGTGAGCCATTCACCCATGCCACTCCATCTAGTCATGATGCAACTACATCTGTGCATATCGATACTGTTTCTCCCTTCACTCCTGAGTTACAGACACCTAGCACTCTGTAAGAACAATCCGATCCTTAAGCTGATAAGTTGGGTAATTTTTTTGAGAGTTTGCATCTGCGTATTGCTGGACTTGAAAAAGTTCTCTACTCCACCAACAATCAAGTCCAAATGCGTCTCACGACAATAGAGACATAGCTAGATGCTATTCAGCAAAAGCTAGAGGACAGTCTTTAGCTATTCGTGCCAAAAAGGGGGAGAGCATAGTGAAAGGAGGAGAGCAACACAAAGGGAAGTGTGCATAGTGAAAGGGGGAGTTGTGTGCTCAAGAAGAAGAAGCTGATACATACATTCACACAAACTTTTGGATAGCCTAACTTTTGGCTAGTTTAGATTTTTTTTTTTTTTTTTTTTTAGTACAGTTATCTGCTTATAGTTTATATATACTCTTGGTCATGGTTACAGTGCTTTTGTGATTATGTTTAAAAAGTTGTTGGTACATTGGTTTATTTTAAGTTTAAATTTACAGTGTTTTGTACCCATGCTTTGTAGCATAGTACTTGTTGATTAATGTTATGCATTTTCTTTAAGTACATCACTCTTGTGCCCTTTGTTGGATTGTATATCCTTCATGCAATTACCTAGAGTTGTTCCATTGGTTGAGTGTTGGACATGCAAATGATACTTTGCATTGAGCTTATTAGCTTGCATGTCTGGATGTTCATTCCTTGTGTGAATGAGCATTGTGGTCACTATTTATAGTGATTGTTCGTTTTTGGTCAAGCCATGGTTTATTGCTTTATTCCATTTTGCTTAATCGTATTGTGCTTGCTCCATATGCATTACAAGTTTTCTACATACAATGATCATATTATGTTATTGTTTTTCAGGAGATACTTGTTCTTATGGTTCAAGAGCTATACAAATTCTAGACTTAGGTGTGAGTGAGTTTTGTTCAATTGTTCCCAATTCACATGTTAAGTCTAGAGTTTGTTTTAGGGTTTTGTCACGGAATAACCAAAGGGGGAGATTGTAAGGTTGAATTTAATCAACCATTTTGTTGGCTTTATTCCATGCCAATTTGCTTGTAACTCAGCACTTAGAAATCCTGCATTTAGGTGGAAATCATGTAAGGGTAGTGTGTGAGAGAGTGTGAAGAAAAACTCAAGATTATGTACTCAGCAAGGGACTCGCGACTGGATCTCGCAGCTTGCTCGCGGCTTGCAAGTCGCCAAAGGATGCACACGAGTGAAGTATGCAGAGGAGCTGAACAGTCACGCCAGCTAGAGCACTACAGGATAAAAAGTCCAATCTGGCCATTCAGTTAGCTCGCGGCTTGGACTCACGACTCAGTCAAGTCGCCAGTCCAATCTGTTTGGGAAAAACTAACTCTTCGCATTCCATACACACACCAATATAAATACCCCTTATACCCACGAAATGTAGAGAGTTTCTAGAGAGAATTTTGAGAGAGAAACCCTAGAGAAAAACAAGATTGACTCATCCACAATCTTCATCCTTTGATTCTCCAAATTTCTCTACTCTCACCTTCTCCATTATTAAATCCTTGAGACGTACATTAGTCAAAATTTTTTCTCACCATACCCATATCTGTGAGGAGGCTATTTGGTGCTTGGGAAGCAGTTAGGAAGGGACCAATTGATATTGGTTGATGCTATGGGTTATAGCGGAATCTGGTAAGCTAAAGAAGACAAAGGTTCGGCGTAATCTTGTTGGAGCAAGAAGATTGGAGGGCTTAGGTACACTGGGTAGATTAGGCTTGAGTTCATGTATCTCAACTTCATTCTTTAGTGGATTATTGACCGCTTGGAGGGCGGCGGAGAGGTTTTACGTCGAGGACTTCGGTTTCTTCTTCGATAACATATCGCTGTATTGTCCTTGTGTTTGCATCTCTCTTCCCTTAATCTTTTCCATTTAATATTTGCTGTGGTTGTGATTTTATTTGGTTTAGATTGTTTTATTAATTCTGTTTTAGCTTATGTTCATGTTCCACACATATATTGTTTGATAATAAGCTTGAATTGGTAATTTGTGAATTGGAGGTCTAAACGTTCAAGGTGTTTTATACACTAATTGAACATTCATTGTAAAATAGTGAATGTAAAATGAGTGTGAGAGAATACTTTCTCTAATTAGTATAACTTGTAAACTTAGTAAGTTTTTAATAACTTGATAGTCATAATGGGAATTTAAAACCTAGACATCTTATTTTTGCCATGTGAAAGGGTTTCAATTTCTTACAATTTGGGACGTCTTCACAGCAGTCGCAGAGGCCAGTGGACCAAGGTACTGGAGCTGATCTGGACTCAACTTGAAACGCAATTGTCTGGGACTTCTCTGGGACTTGGATTGTGGAGTTCTTTCCGGAAGCACTTGGGTTGGACATGATGACCGCGTGAAATGGTACGGGTTGGGGTCGAATAAATGAAAGAAAAGGCTGAAGGAGAATTTGAGAACGCTGAGGAGGCAGGGATATTGTGAAGAGGTGCAATGATAGTGCTTGAGTTATAAAGGTGTCCTACGAAAGGATTAACTCAATAATGGTTTTCTTTTTTTTTGGAGAATTTTTTATTTTTATTTTTATTTTTTGAGAAAGTAATGGTTCTTGTTTTAGGAGCTGAGTTTTTATTTGGAAACATATTTTGTCTCACATTTTAACATAACTTGCACATTAATCAATGTGTTATTAAATTTTATCATTTGCACGTGGACATTATATACCATTGGTATGTTAAAATTAATTTAATCACCATTTGACATGACTAGGGGCTAGGGGTTTTACTCCCAAAGCCCATGAAATGAGAGGCAGAGCTATGTTGAAGGGTAGGGGGGCCATGGCCCCCAAAATTTTTGATATATATATATATATATATATATATAATTATTTTAATATTTTCAAAATTTAGTCTATAAAAATAAGAGTTGGCACCCCAAATATTTGAATTAATCCAATGATGCTCTTGAAAAAAATAATTGGTCTAATAGTTATAGAGATATAACTTTATTTTTCTCAATTCTATTTTTTATTGTTGTTAGGTTCTAAATGTTTAGAACAATTGGCAAATCGCGAACGCAAACTTATCTAGATATAGATCTTAGAGTCTATAGGTTTTATTAGACAATGCTCGAGGTGATTCAAGTCAAGATTCAAGAACATACAAGCTGCAGGAAGAAGACTTCATATTCTGCCCGGTTCAATCGATCAAAGAACAAGCTCGATCAATCGAAAATCGTATCTGCAGAATTTTAGGTCGGCCCAAACAGCAGCTTAAGCCCATTAAGGATTAGGGTTTCAAATCTACTTCTCCCACTATATAAAGGAAACTCTAAGCCACATTTTTGTACACTGAAGATAGAGAGATTAGAGTGCCTCTTGTGCCTCTTTTGGTTTTAGGGTTTTGTACCCAAACCTCTCTAAAGTCTTGGTTGCTAAAGAGTTGTATTGTTGCTCATATTGTTGTTTGTGTAAATCTCTTGTGAGATCTAGAGGAGCTTTCCTTTACACAAACTTAAGATTTTCAAGGAGTAGATTTTATCTACACCTTGATGATCAACTCAGTTGCTGCCATTGAAGCTTAAAGAAGCACAAGCGGGTGTGCTTGTATCTGGTGGTGAATCCAAGAAAGAAGGAGTCCGTGGATTCAGAGCTTGCACGCGGTCATGTCAGTAAGTTCTACTGGTGAGTAGCAATAAGAAGTCGAGCGTGGGGGCTTGTAAGTCTTATTGTATGAACTTCGATTCTTTCAAGATAGTGGATTCAAGTTTACCTTGAGAATAGCTAGGTTAAATCCTCCCCAGGTTTTTACCGGTTTAATTTCCTGGGTGATCATATCTTTGTGTTATTTATCTTTCCGCTGCTTTGCATGATATGATTATTTTGATTGTGATAATCTAGATTTGTGAATTTGGACTAAGTAACAACTTGGCTAATTACCTAAGTTAATCCAATTGTGTTTTTAAGGGGTTTAAAAACCATCAAGTGGTATCAGAGCGGGTTGCTCTTTTGTTTTAGATCTTTTTTGATCTAAGAGCTGATCCTTGACCCCTATTGTCATGGATAATTTGAAATGTCTTTCTGATCATGTTTCTGCTCATGCTTCTGTTGATTTTATTAATGCCTGTGAAACTCTTCGTAAGGAATTATTGAAATCTATGAAAATTGCTAAGAAATTTAAGGAAGAGTTAAAATTGGCTAATCTTGAAAAAGAGGAATTGGTTGTTAGATTAGATGAATCTAATAAAAAGAATGAATTTTTGAGAAATCAAATTTCCTCTCAAGATGAGAAGATGAAAAGCTTGGAACAAGAGTTAGTTGAATCTAAAGCTAAAATTGAAAATTTGACTAGTACCAAGCCTGTTGTTGATAACAGAAGTGTTTCTGTTTCTCTTAAGTCTAAAACTGAAAAAGTTTATATCCCTCCCTTTAAGAGGAATAATAAAGAAAAAACTTATTTTGCTAGGTTAAACAAAGATAAAAGTTCTAATGTAGACGCTGAAGCTTCTAAACCTAAGTCTAAACCTACTGTTAGAGAGCACAATAAATATGTTTTTGTGCCTACTTGTCACCTTTGTGGTGTTGTTGGTCATATTAGACCAAATTTTTCTTTGTTGAGGCAAAAACCAAAATCTAAGACTAGATTTGTTGTTAGGAATACTGATGTTTCTAAATTTGTTTCTGTTTGTCACTTTTGTAGTGTCTCTGATCACATTCGTCCTAATTGTCATAAATTGAAGTTTAAGCATTCAATGTTTCAATCTAGGATATGTGATGATATTTCTCCTGCCATAAGTCCATATAAATTGTTTCATATTATTTTAAAAAATTTAAGCTTGTTGGCTTGTGAAAGGAATTTGCAGGATTTTAGTCTTTCTCAGAAGATTGGTGTAATCCCTCAAATACACTCTGCTTCTCATGGATTTTCACCTACAAAGCCGAAGACTCATGCTAGATGGGTAAGAAAAGATTCTCTAAGGTAAGTGTTGCTAACTTGTCCCTGATTTAATTCTTTCAATTGTTTGTGGACATGTTTTGTTTTTTAGTTTTTTTTATTAAAAAAAATCCAAAAACATTGAAAAATTTTCAAAAAGACAAATATTTTATTTTGTGTTTTGTTTTATTTTTCTTGAGGATTACATGAATTATGATATCTCTCTTGATTTAGAACATACTTGACATTGTAGAGAAACTTGAATAGTATGTATTATATAAGTGCTAAGCTATTTATAATTTTGTATGAGTATGTACTAGTTTGTACATGTACTCATGGGTTAATTAAGAAATTGATATTTCTTATTTGTGTACCCTCTATAGCTTAGTTAAGCATTGTCATGCATTGCATTTGCATTGTTCATTTAGCATAATGTATGCTTTTTGTTTTTGGTCATAATTAAAAAAAAAAAAAAAAAACTAAAAAGATTTTTGTGTTTTGTATTTCACATCTTGGATTTATAATCAAGGATTGGCCATATTATTTTTACATAACATGCGTATGTACCTTATTTAGCTTTGATGAGCTTATTTTTTGCACTTTACTAGTTTGAGCTTTGTAGTGCGTGTTGTGTGGGAGATGTTTATAGTTTTTGATCACTTTGTCTTGATCTTGAAGTCACATGTTTTTTTTCTGTCGGACTTGAACCTTTTGAGAAAGGCATAAACAACCATCTCACTACTGTTTACCAGCCAATCATGAACACTTTAGTGTATATCGTAAGATTTTGTGCTCGAGAAAGTGTAGCACATACACAAAAAGAATATAAGGTGTAGCCTCGGTTCAAATGTTAAAATTGGTGTGTACATTATTGGACTTAATGTTAAATCAAACAAATAAAATTGGTGTGTACATTATCCCGGCTATTTTAATAAGTTTCTAATAAAATAAAAATTGGTGTGTATATTACGAGGCAAATCAAGAAATTTACATGATTGCAAGCTTGTTTTCTAGGAGATATGAGGGGATATATGATGTAACTCTTTTGGTGATAGTCTCTTTCAAATTCTATGTGATGAATTTTGTAGAAATTGTGATTGATTTCTATTTACATATCACCTCACATGTTTTTCAAGCTTTTGCTAGTTGTACACACTACACAAGTTACTCTTTGCTAAACTTGGTACATTATATTGTGTGTGATCTTGTTGTGGCCATCCAAGATTAAAAGTTCCTTGATTTTAATGCAACATGTGTTTAAAGTTTGAGATTTGAGGACAAATTGATTGAAAATCTTGTTTTTGGAAGATCTGGGTTGAATTCAAGTGTTTTTCAAAATCTTTTAATCTCATACTCATGCATTTCATTCATGAAATATTGTGCTTTAAGGAGTTTATGCATTAAATTACTCTGTTTTTCAAAAATTTGATTTTTCCATGCATCATTTATGTTTAGGTTTCACATGCATTGCATTGCTTTTTGTATCCATCTTGCAGTTTTGCAGTCATATCACTCATTGTTTCACACATAACATGCATACACTTTGCTAAATTGGGTACTCAACTTGATTTAAAAATTGATTAATTAATTTTTAAGCTATGTACTTTTTAGTATATGCTATTTTTATGTGTGAACTGCAGAAAATATTTTTCTTAAGAGATATGATGGATAATCAATGTGCTAATATTTTCTCTACTAATGCAACTGTTTATGGGTCACGTAGTGTCATGTTTGCATTTTATTAAAAAAGAGAATATTTTTTCTTCATGTGTATCCTCAACTTAGTTTTTTTTAAAACTTGGTTTGTGTCTTTTTATTTATCCCCACCCCTTTTATTTTTCCCCAAAACTGTTTTTTCCAAAACTTGTTTTGTTTTTTTTCCTATTTTTATAGGGGGAGAAATTTTTTTTTTAACCTTTGTGGTTCTTAAGGGGAGTTGTTGCTCTTCATAAGAAAAGTTGTCTCTATTTTCTCTTTCTCTGTTGCGTATGTTTTCAGTCTACCTTCTGATTAGGTAGTCTTTGTCAATACGTGACAAAAAGGGGGAGACATAGATGACCTGTTTTTTTTTGTTTAGGGGGAGAATATAAAAACTTTTTGATGTATCTAACTTAGGGGGAGAGTTAGTTTGCATATTTACTGTTTTTGTTTTTCTGTCACAAATGCGTTTATGCGTTTTGTTTAGCGTTTCAGGAAATATACAGGTTGATTCAATTGAGCTGCTGTTTACACTTGCAACTGATGGATAGTAGTTAGGTTGAATTTGTTGTAATGGGCATTTTATTGTATTAGGTTGTTCTTGTATTTGAGCATTTCATTTTGTATGAAAGTTTTGTCACGAATTGTCAAAGGGGGAGTTTGTTAGGTTCTAAATTTTTAGAACAATTGGCAAATCGTGAACACAAACTTGTCTGGATATAGATCTTAGAGTCTATAGGTTTTATTAGACAATGCTCAAGGTGATTCAAGTCAAGATTCAAGAACATACAAGTGGCAGGAAGAAGACTTCATATTCTGCCTGGTTCGATCGATCGAAGAATAGACTCGATCAATCGAAAATCATATCTGCAGAATTTTAAGTCAGCCCAAACAGCAGCTTAAGCCCATTAAGGATTAGGGTTTCAGATCTACTTCTCCCACTATATAAAGGAAACCCTAAACCACGTTTTTGTAGACTGAAGAGAGAGATTAGAGTGCCTCTTTTGGTTTTAGGGTTTTGTATCCAAACCTCTCTAAAGTCTTGGTTGCTAGAGAGTTGAATTGTTGCTCATATTGCTATTTGTGTAAATCTCTTGTGAGATCTAGAGGAGTTTTCCTTTACACAAACTTAGGATTTTCAAGGAGGAGATTTTATCTACACCTTGATGATCAACTCAGTTGCTGCCATTGAAGCTTAAAGAAACACAAGCAGGTGTGCTTGTATCTGGTGGTGAATCCAGGAAAGAAGGAGTCCGTGGATTCGGAGCTTGCATGTGGTCGTGTCAGTAAGTTCTACTGGTGGGTAGCAATAAGAAGTCGAGTGTAGGGGCTTGTAAGTCTTATTGTATGAACTTCGATTCTTTCAAGATATTGGATTCAAGTTTACCTTGAGAATAGCTAGGTTAAATCATCCCCAGGTTTTTACTGGTTTGGTTTCTTGGGTGATCATATCTTTGTGTTATTTATCTTTCCGCTGCTTTGCATGATATGATTGTTTTGATTGTGATAACCTAGGTTTGTGAATTTGGACTAAGTAACAACTTGGCTAATTATCTAGGTTAATCCAATTGTGTTTTTAAGGGGTCTAAAAACCAACAATTGTAAAATGTGCTTTTATATCTATTAAATATTTGACAAAATTTGGCATCAAACATGTTTGAATCTATTTTTTTTTAACCCGTTATGTGACAATTAACAAGTCATTGACTCATTAAAAAAAATCTTATCACTAAAATTACACAAAATTTGTCTTTAGTTGTCACATAATAGGTTAGAGCAAGATAATTTCAAATATGTTTAGAGCCTAACTTATTCCTCCAACTTTTAAATCATTCATGTTTTTGAAAATTTATTCATTAGTTCAATTGAAAGATTTTTTACTCACTTTAGTATAAAATTTGATAATTTGTATTTAAAATGAAACTTTTTAAAAATTTCACTATGAAAATAGAAAAAATGAATTTTATTTTATGAAAGATTGCCATCAAACATAATTTTGATTGAAAATACTAAACTCAAATATTTTTTTGTTGTTGTTGGGTGTGTATATATATAACTTATCAAATAAAAAAGTGTGTATATATATGTGTGTGTGTGTGTGCGTGCGCACATGCGTGTGTGTGTGTGTGTGAGAGAGAGAGAGAGAGAGAGAGAGAGAGAGAGAGAGAGAGGAGAGAGAGAGAGAGAGAGAGAGAGAGAGAGAGAGAGAGAGAGAGAGAGAGAGAGAGAGAGGGTTGTCTTGATAAATATATTAATGCCGCAACTTAGCCCCCCCAAACATAAATTCCTGACTCCGCCCCTGCATGAAAATTTTTAAATCGTAAGTATATTTCAAAATTTTTTAATATAAATACTAAATGGTGCTTTCAAAATTATTTTTACTTGTATAAAGATAATTTTTAGTATGATCTCCTAAATTGCATCATTAAACTTTCTTTTATAATAGATTATAACCCACAATATTTTTTCAACTCTTAACTTTCCAACCAATCAAAACACTAAAATAAAATAAAATAAGACTAAAATGACCTAGTTCTTTCACGACTTAACCATTAATTCAAATAAATCCACATTTTTCTTTTACCCGTATGCATAAGAGATTAAGACGAGATATGTCAATTTTTGTTCTATTCTTCATGTTTTTTTCAAAGATATGTAAACAACGTAATTTTTCATAATTTTAACAAATATCTATTGAGTTCAATTTACACATTTTGTTGTACCGTTTATTAGTTTATTAAATATTTCATTTTTATGTTGAAAAGGTTTATAAGATAATATGATTATTCCCTCCAAGTATGTGTAATCTCTCATTCCACACACATCAAGTAATTACAAAGAAGAATCATTTGGAGCTCAAAATATTGATTAGGAGTTTTGAACTTCATTAGGACCTCATTGGTCATACAAGGTCTTGAGAACTAACCGACTATGATTTTTCACACTAATATATAACATAATATATAATATGTAAATGATTTAAGCATCACACTTTAACTCGGCCTCCTCAAAGTTAAGTTTTTAGCTCCTCAGCTATTGACATATATACCAATTATA
Organism: Quercus robur; assembly: GCF_932294415.1. Classification (NCBI taxonomy): domain Eukaryota; kingdom Viridiplantae; phylum Streptophyta; class Magnoliopsida; order Fagales; family Fagaceae; genus Quercus; species Quercus robur. The sequence goes on along the minus strand of NC_065536.1, from coordinate 27,547,075 downwards.
ACAAAGCGCGTGTATGAATGCGTCTCTAGACTTTTGTTTCGGGTCACGTACGTACAGGGCAGCTATGAGCAATTTCATTATTTTGCTGAAGCAGCCATGACTAAGATATTTTTGTGTTTTGGCTTCTTTCCAATATGTGGTAGAAAAAATTGGTAACCCACTGGCACACGACAGATCAGGATTGATTAGCTACAAAGAGGGCTAACGTGTCGTCAAAATTATTTGCAGTGTGTGGCACTACTTTGATGCTGGGTGATGTTCCATGCATATATATCATGTACGCAGGCCCATCACGTGGCCCATTTTGAAAACGTGTCACACGCAATGCACATTCAGCCATATTTAGGGTCTATTTGGATACTGTGTATTTTGTTGAAAACTGAAAATAATAAAAAAAATAATTAAAAAGTTAATGTTCATGCATTTGACACTGTTTATAAGCCTAAAATTACTGTTTATGAACAATGAACAATGCTAGACATGTGTCCAGGAAAAAAAAAAACGCAAAAAACATAACGTGTAATACGTAAAATCCAAACACACTTAGTCCGGCTTATGTCCAGTGAAAGTTTTCACTGGACACGTTGGATTGCGGACACGTGTCCACTCTTAGACACATGTCCAAATCCTGCTGTGTCCAGTGAAAATTTTCACTGGACACAAGCCTCTGTCCTTATGTTATAATGGGATATATTGCCGCATCAAAGTGGTACGGTGCGGTAGTGATTATGAGTTATAACACAATGCCCCGTCTTTTTTCCTCAATGAGAAACTAACAAAACAAAGCATTATTTTTAAAGCTTATTTTCTATCCAAAAAAAAATAAAAAATAAAAAAGTTTAAAGCTTAATAAGTAGGGTTTATTATACAAGGTATTTTATAAACCCAAAAAGTAACTGAAATAGTGACTTCCAAGGGTAATTACAATCCAATCTGATCTGTCTCTTGCATTATTAGGACCATACCAGTATGTTAAGTCTGATAAAACCTTGGAACAAAACAGCCCCCAGTCTCAACTAGTTTGGTCCTAATTGGTTCTAACTTCAAGCACGATTTTCAACTTGGAAATCATGACTTCTAGTCACAATTTATGATTATAGTTGCTTTTTAAGATGTGTAAAACTGTCTAAAACAACTTGTGTGCAACAAATTTAACCTTTAATTATCATTCTTTGAAGCATGTTAGGGTGAAAGAAATTGCGCAACTAATATATTTCTTTGGAAAAAAATATTATTTTGTTCCCTTTGTTTCCCAGAAAAAGCCAACTCTTATTTTGTTTAGTTTTTAAGGCGACTCTTCACATACAAACAGAGAAGTCCAGACCCTAGAAGAATGTTAGCAATGTGGTTTTTGAAACTTCAAATAAATGTAGCGATGTAACGACAATTAAGAACCAAAAACATGGGATAGTCTTGTTTCAATTTTATGATTTTTTGTAACGACTTATTGTTACTTGTTAGTGGCCACTCCACATTCTAGTTAGGGTGTTCACATGAACATTTTCCTAAAAAATAGTACCAAAAGATATATTATGATCATAAGCTCTCCTTGACTGTGTCGGCAGCTCTACTCTTCTTAACTTTGCATTCACAATGGCTTTACTCTCCTTGGCAACTCGACTTGTAGTCGTAGTAAGTATCATCCGTTACTCTTTGCCTCTCCCCCACCCCCACCACCCCAAACTTGTTTCTCTCTCTCCATTTTATTTTCTCTATCATCATTTCAGAATCCCTCACTTTATTACTCTAATCTTAGTATTCTTAGTTCCCATTTTATCTGTCAGTCTATTTTTTCTTTTCTTTTTGTTAGTAAAATGACATTGTAATACTTCATGTTTTTGCGTTTTTTTTTTAGTGACGTCAATATATTCAAGTTTTCTCTTTATTAGATTTTGTATAATTTAAATTTTGTAGTGACTCCTAAAAAAATATCTAGAGCCATTAGTGAATACTAGCCAATCTTCCAAGCTGCCGACTCATCCCTACATCCATAGCCAAAGCCATTACCACCCTCTGGTTTTGTCTTTCCGCATTATCTTGCCATCCTACACCTATTCGTAAAGGGAAAAAAAAAAAAAAAAAATCATTTCATTATGTGAGAGTATGATTGCCCAACCAATGGCAGAGCCAGAAATTTTTTTCCAAGAAGGCCAAGGTAGATATAATAAAGTTCTTAAGTGAAAAAAAAAAAAAAAAAAAAAATAGTTCATAAATTAACTTTCACTTAACAAAGTTGTGCCTTGCGCTCCTTCATGGTATTAAAATCATTTATAATTGATTCTAAACTAAATCTTTTAGCAATCACTTTATGGGAACAATATTTTTTTTATTTACGTTCAAATCTTTTGAGCTATTCTACGTGTTTCGGCACTTGAAGTTTCAACATTTTATATAAAGGATTTTGCATTATCCTCTAAGTTTGTAACACTTTTTCTTTTAAAATAAGCATCAATGATAGATGTTTCCCCATAAATTATTCACAATTTGAAAATCGGAATATTGAATTTATAATCTTCAATTTCTTGAATTGATAGAATAAAAAAGTGTGTAACAATAATTTAATTAAATTGGTCAAGCCACTAATATCAATTAAACAAAAAATTAACAAAAATTACTACTATCAAATTATAATAAATTGCTAAAATATTTTCTAGAGAGTCTACTAATAGGTGCTTAGTTGGAAAGCACAAACTCAACAAAACAATAAAATAAATAAATCCTTGTCTAGTCTAGTGATAACTTTAATTTCAAACCACATAATTTATCAATTGCACTTTACTCTACTTCAACAAAACGTTCAAAACTTGAAAGTGTCTCAAACTTAGGTCCATTTGGTTAGAGAAGTAAAAAATTGGAAGGATAGAAATTGAGGAAGAGTAGAAAAGTGGGAGGATAGAAGAGATTTAGTTTTCTCCCATTTGTGTTTAGTTGAGAGGATGGAAAAGTAGAAAGATGGAAAACATATCTGTTTGATTGAGAAGAAAAATAAGAGGATGGAAAGTGAAGTTGGTATAAATTTACAATTATGTCTCCATTAAATTAAACAAAAATAATAATAATAACACATTTTTTTATTAAAAAAGTTGTGTATGGACACTTCAATTATTAATTTTTTTTTTTAAATAGCACAATCCAAAGAAAGATGAGCAAAAAAAAAAAAAAAAGGGGGCGAAACCCATGTGAAAGTGAACATGGGCATTTTCATCATTTTCTCCAGTTGAGCTTTCCCCCTTAGTTTTCTCCCCATTTTGGGGAGAAAACATTGTGGCGGGCTTGGGGAGAAATACTTGGGCCTTACCATCTATTTTTCCTCTCTTCCTCCCACCCAAACACATACTAAAAAAGTTTTCCTTCTACTTTTCTCTTCTCAATTTTCCACCCTCCCTAACATCCCTCCAAACAAACATACACTTAAAGTTGCAATTGCAGAGAGAGAGAGAGAGAGAGAGAGAGAGAGAGAGAGAGAGAGAGAGAGAGAGAGAGAGAGAGAGAGAGAGAGAGAGAGAGAGAGAGAGAGAGAGAGAGAGAGAGAGAGAGAGAGGCGTATGGCTCACTAGTCACCACTCAAACTCGACTGGTCAGGAGACTCAGGACTTCAATGGCGTCAAAGACTCAAAGGGATCATTGATCGGAGTCCCACTTGCACTGGCGTATGGGAAATTGTTTTTAAAATAAATTCAGATTTTATTTTGGGAGTAAAGGGTTGTGACTTGTGAAGTTTGGGTTGTGTTTTGTGAAGTTGATGTTGCGATTTGAGTGTATTTATTTAGATTTTTGAGTCCTAATTTAATTGGCGTTGGTATCCTAATTAACTAGTCGGAAACCCATGCAACGCACGGGAACTTATCTATTTATAATAAACTAAAATAATTTTATAAAATTTTAAATTGATTATGAAACTATACTATTGCGTGAATTGCTCCTATCTTTTTGAGTTACAATTTGATGAATAAGCCAAATTTAGATATTGAAAAAAAAAAATAACTAAAAAGTTCTGATGTTAAAACGTTCGAAAGGGGAAAAAAAATCAGAAAATTTACTGGCACTGCCTAAAAATTATTGAAACAAAACAAAATATATATGACTATCAAATAGAGAAATATAAGAGAAAGATAGGTTACTTTCAAGAGAATAATCCATAGTTATAACAGTTGAAATTTGTTAAACTGTTTCAAATATTGCAGAAAATTGAACCCAAAAATTTAGATGGTCAAACTTTCAAAAGACAATAAAATTAAAAATCAAAACATTCAGAACCTACAAATTAAAAAAAAAAAAAAAGAAGGTTATTATTGCGAGACAATTTCAATAAGGATGGAAAGCTTTTCTAAGTTTTTTTTATCCAATTCTTCCTAATTGATGAAAAATTTGGTTCAAACATTGTCGAACACTTTGAAGGTGCAAATAATATAGGCTTCCAACATAATCTTTAATTAATAAACAAAGAAGCATAACACCATAAGAGAAAACATAAGATAACATATAGTGCATATACCTTACTCCATAGCCGTGAGAAAATATCGACACAAAAGGAATTGAAAACTTACACATACGTCTCCATAAGGTAAAGTTTAAGGTTATATAATTTAAAATAATATAGAATATAGCATCTTTGAACCACACAAAAAATTAGCAAACTTACTACAATATTTGTAGTTATACTATATATTGTAAAGTACTACTCCATACAAAACAAAAGCAAAAAAAACTAATTCACAAAAAAGAGAAAAAGCAATAGCAAGCGTACCAAAGAAATTGAAGCTTAGGGTTTTCTCTCTTAGTGGAGACGGACAGAGGAGATTGCTTTAGGGTTTTCAAAGATTTTGTCTCTTATATATATATATATATATATATATATATATATATATAAAAGAGACTCCTGTTAGGACTCTCTCATTATTTAGTTTTAAAAATTAAAATTTTTTAAAATTAAAATGATGATGTGGAAAATTGTGGGAGTTTCAAAGGCTTCGGTTTTATATATATATATATATATATAGATAAGGGATTTAATTTTTGTTCATAGTTATTGTTAATTTGTTTATGGGACAAAGAATGGGCCGTATTTTTTAGGATTAGAATGGGCATATATTTTTTTATGAAAAGTTTTTCTCTATATATATAGATAAGGGATTTAATTTTAAAAACCTTTCAAACTTATCATTTATCTCTTTTTCGGGAATGAATGGGCATATATTTTTTTTTGTCAAAAATCTTAGGGGAGGCCTTGTGATTAAAATTTTTCTATTTTTTTATGAAAAGTTTCTCTCTAAGCACTATTATGAAGGGAAATTTTCAAAACTCAAGAAGGGGCCATGGCCCCCTGGCTTCGCCAGTGGCCCAACCCATATGTGTGGGATTACATGCTAATTATACTTGTCGTGTATTATTAAACTACTTCTTGTGAGTAGGTCCAAATATCTCAATGGATAGGATCAATTATATAGGAAATTTAATTTATTTTGTATTTATTTTTTAAATGGGAGGTGAAATAGAGTTAAGAGTTAATCTCTAGACTATCTACTCTAATAAATTATGTTGGGTAAAATTTCTTTCACACAATATGTAATACATTGTTAAATTGAAACATGAATTAAACTCAAACACATTGTATGAAAGAAACACTGCCCTATTAAGTCAAACTATTGTTTGTATAAATAATTTAAGCTATTACAAAACAACAATTTTAATTATTGTACCATTATTCTAACAATTAAGTGTACTTGTTGTACTGTCAAGAGACATATAGTTCAATCGGCACATTTTGATATTTTCATTAAAGTCATCCATGGTTCAAACATGTGTAGTTGTTGTACTAATAGTACTACCCTTATTAGTCTTATGTTGCTTTTGGAAGTCTCTGGGTTACTTATTGTCCTAGTAAGACTAGTCATATTCTCATATTAATCCTTGGTTTTGGGCTATAGAATGACCCTAGTTAATTAATTCAAGTTGACACGATGAATTATTGACTAATGGGAAAAACCTTTCACACACACACACACACACACAAAACAAAAAAAAAAAAAAAAAAAAAAAAAAAAAAAAACCCTCACCCTGTGATTTTCAGGTCACCACTCTCAAGAATCACTAATCAGAATCAAGAAATTACAAGTACTAGGAATCTTACCCAAACTTGGCCTATTCCAAAGTACTTACCTACAGTAGAATCCTTAAGCCAATTCTAATTGGTCTTGATTTTGTAGAGACTTCTTTCCTTTGCACAGGCCCCAGTACATGACTAATTCCCAGCAACTTAAAACTTGCTATTAGGTGCAAAGTTCCTCGATACACTTGTAGAGAAAGAAGCACTTGGTCACAAAACCTTAAGGCACATAAGAATGCAAAGCTTTACGTTCGTGAACATAGATCTGTAGAGCTGAAGCTGTATTGGATATGGACAAAAAATTTCTTTGGGAAGTTACTTCAATCCACCATGTAAACAATTATAACACTATTCACATATGTTTTTACTCACTAATCTACTTAACAATGCTGTAATTTGTTTAAATGATTTAATAAATCACTGGTTAGCAATCCTAGACGTCATAAGAGTCTAATGCAATATCAGTAAGATGTCAACATGGCATAGTAACGTCGCACGAAGGAGTGACATGGCACTAGGTCAACCAATCCTAAGGGCTGAGTTTTACATGTCCCATGTAAGTATTATAGCTAAATCCACACTACCAAATTTGTTGTAGTATTTAAAAATTGGAAGGAAAAATAGTTAGAGCATATGCTAATGCTAGAGTTTAGGAAGTTGTTAGATGTCGTGCTTTATTAAATCTAACATGCGATTAATACGTTATAATTGTATTCTTGCATTTGATAAATGTGATTTTTTTTTTAATAGATACTGTTAGAAATATAGGGCCAAACTAAACCCAAATAAAGTAGCCCAATAGTAAGCCTAGTCCAACCCATTGTCAAAGAGGTGTATCTCTTGGTATTATACCCTTTGTTTGTTTATATAAAGGGGCCAAGAGCTCACTTGTGCAACAGATCGAATTTTTCACTTACATGTGGTGTTGTAGATAACAACACACGAACATCTCTCCATATTTATCAAAGTATTTAGGTTATGGATGTTGTGTGTTTGCTCTCATAAGAAACACCACGGTTGAGTCTCAATAATAAAAATCTTAGGAGACTTTAAATTGTTCAACAAATATGATAGAGTAAATCTATGATGTCTACTCTTGATAATAACTCTTTAATATCAGATCAAGACACTAATTGGTCTTCATTCGAGAATAATAGACTTTACCAAGTGATAAATGTGAATTAGTTACATGTGATTACCAATAAAATTCCTAGGTTATAAATTTCCATGTAAATGTATTATAAAAGATAATTAGATTAATAGTAAAATTTCATATTTGATTTTAGATTGATGCGTGAATTCCCTCTCTTGCTCTACCACCCTCTCTCTTTCTCTAGAATCCTTCTATTTCTAGAAAATACATGTATTAATCTTTTTGTATGAAAATTTTAATTAAAAATATTTGGATGATTTCACAAACATATTTAGGCTAATGCCAATCATGTTCATAACATTTAAAAACTAACCATCTTAATCCAATAACCCAAACGACTTGTAATTAATGTCATTACTTATTTTTTTAGTTACTTTCTCTCTTAATCATAACTATCTTCTCTTTATCACGTCTCTTCTCCTTCTCGTATCTCTCTTCTTTCTTCTTTCTTCCTCTGACCCTCTTGCCTCTCTCTTTAATTTCTATTCTCTCTCTTCTCTCCCTCTCTCTTTTCCTCTGACCATCTCAGATCATAACCTCTAACTCTCTCGTCTCTCTATCTCTCTTTGATTTCTATTTTCTCTTTTTTCATCTTTCTAGTGGCATCGTGGTGGTGGGTTCGCTGATTTATACCTTCTCTTTCTTTGTCTTTGCGATGGTGCCATGGTGGTAGGTTTTGTAGCGAGTCAGTTTTGGTTTGGATAAGTGATAGAGGATTTGGGTTTTTTTGTGGGCGTGTTGGAGTTTTGCAGGTTTTGATTTAGATGTGGTTTTTTTATTATTATTTTTTAGCAATGTCAGCATCTAATATGCTAACAATGCACTCTGTTTTAAACATATACATTTTCTGTTAGTAGGTTAACAACATGGATCAAAACAGAAACGATTTTTTGATTTCAAGGACTAAAGTAGGTAAAAAATCAATTTAAGGATCAAAATGAGAATATACTACATGGCTCCCGATAACTCCTCCTTCTTCTTTACCTCTATGCAGCCCAAGGCATTAAGCTATTCTCTCAGCTTTGTTTTATTCCTTATTTTTTATGCCCAACTCCTCTTTATGCTCTTCGACAACTTCATAGCCACAAATAGCTTTCTATACAACTCAGTGCTTCTTCTATCATCACCGATGACCGTAGCTATGGCAGTGGGATATCCATTAAGAGATACTTGGAAAACGTTCACGGGAGATTAATTGATGTTGTCCGAGTCGGCTATGCGATTGGAAGAATAGTGAAAGCTATAGCAAAGATCCACCTACGATTTCTGTCAATTGAGCAACTGGTTTTGTGCGATTTAGGCACCGCAATCAGTTGAAATTTTTGTTGGGTAACCCAAAATCACAATTTTGACCGAGAATTCATAGTGTCGATGCAACCAAAAATTAAACCCAAAATAATGATACCTATGCAAGAGAGAGAGAGAGAGAGAGAAGATCAAAGAATAACATTCTTTGATGTCTGATTATGCATCTGTGGTACCATTGATGCTTCATATGCAAAAAAAACTGTTAAAAATAGAGGAATAGAAAATAGAGCTCTAGAGAGAGAAAGATAAACAGGGAAGAAGAAAATAGAATGTGTCAATGTGGGGGTAGTTCTGTAGGTTGGGTAGATGAGATATAAATGGTATGACCACGTTTTGATTTTTCATTTGACCACCACTTTTTTTATTTTAAATAATTTCTTTTATTATGGTTTATGAAGACTATAGTAAAGTTATCTAAATACCTTATTGTCATCCAATTGAGAGAGAGAGTGTGTATATATATATATATAACACAAAAAATAATAATAATAATAATAACAATTATAGAGCACATGATTAAAATTTTTTCTTTAATTAATAGTTAAAGGTAGTGTATATATGTTTTTTTTTTTTAAATAAAAAATTATGGTATTACATCTTTAAGCTTTATAAAACATTGCTCTTTTCCCATATATTGGAAATTTGGTATTTATAAGTAGACTATGCTAAGAAATAAAAAAAATAAAATACTTTGTGTAGCTCTTTTGAAAAAAAAAAAAAACACACACACACACACACTCACACAAGGGAGAGGAACACAAAAGCACACCACAAGCTCTACCCAAAAGTCATGGTTACTTTGTGTAGTTCCTTGAGATGTATATTAGGTCAAATTTATCTTTTTTCTTTCATAATTTTAATGATTCTTTAATGTATATAATCATTACTAGTGATTTTCACCATATTAATGATTTTGCTCACTAAAATTTTGGAAAAAAAGTGTTGTAATTAAGTATATATTTGTTTCATTAATATAAACACAATGATATATACAAATTACATTATATTAATGTAAAAAAAATTGTTATTTTATGGATCAATTCATAATTTTAATTAGTGATTAATTAACATACAAAATTAATTATGAATGTTTTTTTTTTTGGAATTTTTTAAAATAAAATTAGGATATTATGTTCCACAATTCAGTCCTACAATCCAATCCTATCCAATCCAATTAGATCTCCAATGATCCTGCATAGGAGACCAATTTTAACAACCTTGATTGGGTTTGATCAAGCACATAGAGGCATTGTAGATGTAGTTGCACGATTTTCCTGGCCCAAACCCTATTGATCAGGCCTTGGCCCAAGGCGCAACCCACAATAAGTATTTGTAGAGAATGGGTCAAAGAACTTAGCCTCAGTTAGCTTAGTCGGTCTGATGCATGGAAAATATTGTTGCAGGAATAAAAACACAAGAATGGATATCTAACAGAAGATTCTATTTTCTGAGTGCCGAATGCCTTTTTTCTCGTCCCCCTCTTTGAGGGACTCCACTACATTATATAGCTCTCTCATTCTTATCTGAACCTTACACTTGTTGATCATCTAAACCCCCACTTGAGCACATGTCCTATCAGACACCCTTATCACTCCCTTGTGAGTTGCAGTGGCCAAGGTAGTACTGTTCAGGGGTCTTTTCCTCATTAATGCGGCCAAGAGGGTGGTTGTGACACATTTAATGTGGTGGTGGCAGCTTTCCATGAGATATTTTGGGTTTTATTCTTTTTTATATACTTGGAGGATGGACTGCAATGGTCGGGGCGAGCTCTTCGTCCGGACTTCGTAATGTCCGAGGAGGAGTTACTCCTCGGACAAGTTTCTTTTACCGCAATTGGGCTTGAATAAGGTTTTGGCTGTAACTTCTCCTCGGACAGGATGCTTCTCGGACATGCCCATGGTTTGACTAGCCCATTATTTTGGGCCGGGCCCCACAATAGCCCCTCAAAACTTTAGTTTTTATCTCCTTCCAAGGAGAAAAGCGGGGTTTTGATGTTAGTGAGAGGATGGAGGTAAGGAGGGCTTGGGGCGCGTGCGAGCAGTTACTTTGGACGCGCTACAATTTACGAGGCGCGGCCCATTTACTTCCGGAGGCTTTTTGTTCTCTTCATCCAACGGTGAGGCGTGGATCGAACGGCCATCATTATTTCTCGACTTTTTAGGCAAGATCGATCTTTTCTCTCTCCTCCCGACTATATAAGACGTCAGACAGGCTCCCTTTTTCTTTTTTTATCCGCACATCAGAATAGAGACCTCTAGAGAACTCCAGCGTCCAGAAATCCTTGAGCACCTCCTTCCTTCAGATCTTCATAGTCATTTCTGCGAAGCACCCTCCATAGAAGAGCTTTCCGATCATCTCATCGGTCATTTGAGAAGATATCTGTAAGTTCCGTTCACTTTGTCGCTTCGATTTCTTCCTCGGATTTTGTTTTTTCTCCTCGATCTTTATTTTCATTCCTCCAGTTCAACTCAGATGGGTAGATTCGAAAGACTAGTAAAAACTCCGGCCGCTATGGAGGCCTTTAGGGCAAAATACCACATTCCCCCGGGGGTAGGGCTGCAGTACTGTCCTCTTGAAGGAGTATTGACAGATAGAGGCGAGGGAGAAGTTGTTATCCCCATGATTGCTTTCATAAAAGGAGGGATGACACTTCCCATGCGTAGGATTACAAGGGAATACCTTTTCAACCATAGGTTGACGCCGCATCAGTGTGCCCCAAACATGTTCAAGATACTAGGCTGTGTAGATGTCTTAGACGAGCGGATGAATCTAGGCCTCACTTGGCACGATGTGGTTTATCTGTATGAGTGTCACCGCCTCGAGAGCGGAGGGTATTATCTTAAATCCCGATCCGAGGTTGTTAAATTAATCTCTTGTCTTCCAATATCCAATAAGACCGTGAAGAATGATTTCCTTATTGCTTCGGGGGAGTGGTTCGATGGTATTCATTGTCCGACTCGAGCAAGAATCCCAGGTGCGGCGTCTTTAGGGCCAATCCTTTTTGGGAAAGGGTTTAGTATTGGGGGGTTATTTTTCTCGCTTTCTTTACAATTGGAGAATTTCATGAACTAATCCCACTTCTCTTGGACATTTGCAGATAAAGTTCATGTCGCTCCTCGGCTAAACTTCGTGAATGTGCTGGCGCTGAACTACCTTCTGAGGTCAAAAATTTACGTTACTAAGGACGGACAGTTACGTGCAGCTCATCTGGTTCTGGGCTATCAACCTCTAAGCCACTCCTTCCAAGTTATCGGTCACGCCATAAGGGCTGGCAGTCCGAGGTTGGCTAGGATTGACGTGTCTAAGACCGGGTTCCTAGCTCAACGTGATCTTCCACCAGTCGTACTACCCGGCGCTCGAGATCCCTATCTAGCAGAGCAACTACCTCCGCCAGACGAGCCTGGCGTTGCTGTTCCAGTTGAGGGGCAAACCGAATCATCTCATCTTTCCCTTGAGGAAGAGATAGACGAGTTTTATTTTGAGGAGGAGGTTCAGCAAGACCCCGTGGTTGAGCTTTCTAATCCTGAAGGAGAGCAGGACCGCAATTCCGTGGCTGGTGGTCCAATCATAATAACCTGCTCGGACGACTCCTCGGACGAAGAAGTAGGTGATATGGGAAAGTCTTTGCGAGAATTGATGTCCAGCCGAGGAAAGGTCAGTCCTCGAAGGCGCCTGCCAAGGCACAAACCCAGGACCCTCCTCCAATCGCCCCTCAGGTCCCTACTGACCCTGGCCTCAAGGTTAACCCTGACCTAAAAAAGAAGAGGCAGGCTGACATTCCTGAGGAGGGTGAACTGGTTCCCCGACCTGCTAAGTAGCAAAAGGCTACTAAGGGACAGAGGAGTAAGAGGGCAAACTCCTCGGAGAGCCGAGACGAGGAGAACCGTGCTGAGGTGCGCGCTACCCCGCGTACATAGAGCCCTAAGTTGGAGCTAGATGGGGTTGCCATTCCCTACAATTCGTCGATCCGAGAATAAAACCGGGGCCTAGCAGGGTACGTGGCTGATGCCTTGGAGCAACCCCTACTCCTTCCTCGGGATATGGAGGCCTATAGGCGGTTCTCTCAGCCCGAGATTTTCCTATCCCTCAAAAGGGATCTTGCGATGGTAAGTAATCCTTTTACTGTGTTATTAATTTATTCAACCCTGTTAAATTCTAAACCAATCTTGTTTCATTCGCAGATTACTCAGCAGGTATTTGTGGCTGAGGAATTTTGTCGTGATAATCGCAGTCGTGCTGAGGCTGAGACCCAGTCTCGGACGGAGATGGAGAAAGCCTTAGGGTCCCTCAAGCACGATCACCTTGAACTCACAAAGAAGTTCAAGGAGTCATAGAAACGGCGCAAGAGTGCAGAGGCCGGTTTGAAAAGTGCTGAGACCCAGGCGGAGGATCAGCGCAAAGAGCTGTACTCGACCCAGATCAACCTTGCCACTGAGAAGCAGGCAGTGCTGGATCTCAAGGTTGCCCTGCAAAAATTTGAGGATGAGCTGTGGCGGGTCAAAGAGGAGGCCCAGCTGATCCGAGAAGCTGTAGAAGCTGAAAAAAGTGCTTCTCGTCAGCTCAGGGTCCAAGAAACGGAGGCCAGGCAATCTGAGGAGATCCCCGAGGTGTGCAGGGAGTACTGTAGCATCTCATGGGCTCACGCCTTTGATGCTGCAGGAGTTCCTGCGGATTCGGCGCTGAGACTGCCCGAGAACATCTTCTATCCTCAGGAGATCCGAGAGAATCCTGATGGCGTCCAAGTGGCTTCGGAGCAGGATCTGGCGGTGCCTGATGCCGTCCCTGTGCCTGATAAATCGAAGGATCCTGCTACGGACCCTACCATTGAGGCTCCTCCTCCGCAGCCAGAGTAGAAAGAAGATCCTCCTGCCAAGGCTTAGCTTTTAGGCTTTTTAATTTTTGTATTCCCTTCCTCTCTTTATTATTTTTTTTTTTTTTTGAATGAGAGTCGTCCCATTTTTGCGCTCTTTTGTAAGGACCTCTCTTTGTATTCACCTCGGAATATTAATATAGAACGTTTGCTTTGCTTTCTATGGATGTATGCTAGTACCGTTCCTTTTTTTTTTTTTCTTTAACGTTTGCAATGACATAAATAAATTTGAATGGTCGAGATAAAAACGATGCTGGGCGGCGAATTTGAATGAGGGTTGCAATGGTGCTAGACTACGCGCACGCCTTAAAATGATTTCCCTCAAGTAATAATTTCCCAACCTGCCATAAGTAATAATTTCCCCTAAGTCTGTGGTCCGAGGAGCCATGCAAGGCTTAGGTTATATTTAAAACTATGAATAGTTGCCATAAGTAATAATTTCCCCTAAGTCTGTGGTCGGAGGAGCCATACACGACTTAGGTTCTGTTTAAAACTTGTATAAATTGTCATGAGTAATAATTTCCCCTAAGTCTGTGGTCCGAGGAGCCATGCAGGACTTAGGTTCTGTTTAAAACTATGAACAATTGCCATAAGTAATAATTTCCCCTAAGTCTGTGGTCCGAGGAGCCATGCTGGACTTAGGTTCTGTTTAAAACTTGTATAAATTGTCATGAGTAATAATTTCCCCTAAGTCTGTGGTCCGAGGAGCCATGCCGGACTTAGGTTCTGTTTAAAACTATGAACAGTTGTCATCAGTAATAATTTCCCCTAAGTCTGTGGTCCGAGGAGCCCTGCAAGACTTAGGTTCTGTTTAAAACTTGTATAAATTGTCATGAGTAATAATTTCCCCTAAGTCTGTGGTCCGAGGAGCCATGCAGGACTTAGGTTCTGTTTAAAACTATGAACAATTGCCATAAGTAATAATTTCCCCTAATTTTGTGGTCCGAGGAGCCATGCTGGACTTAGGTTCTGTTTAAAACTTGTATAAATTGTCATGAGTAATAATTTCCCCTAAGTCTATGGTCCGAGGAGCCATGCCGGACTTAGGTTCTGTTTAAAACTATGAACAGTTGCCATAAGTAATAATTTCCCCTAAGTCTGTAGTCCGAGGAGCCATGCAGGACTTAGGTTCTATTTATAACTTGTATAAATTATCATGAGTAATAATTTCCCCTAAGTCTGTGGTCTGAGGAGCCATGCCGGACTTAGGTTCTATTTAAAACTATGAACAGTTGCCATAAGTAATAATTTCCCCTAAGTCTGTGGTCCGAGGAGCCATGCAGGACTTAGGTTTTGTTTAAAACTATGAATAGTTGCCATAAGTAATAATTTCCCCTAAGTCTGTGGTCTGAGGAGCCATGCAGGACTTAGGTTCTGTTTAAAACTTGTATAAATTGTCATGAGTAATAATTTCCCCTAAGTCTGTGGTCTGAGGAGCCATGCAGGACTTAGGTTCTGTTTAAAACTTGTATAAATTGTCATGAGTAATAACTTCCCCTAAGTCTGTGGTCCGAGGAGCCATACAGGACTTAGGTTCTGTTTAAAACTATGAACAGTTGCCATAAGTAACAATTTCCCCTAAGTCTATGGTCCGAGGAGCCATGCTGGACTTAGGTTCTGTTTAAAACTTGTATAAATTGTCGTGAGTAATAATTTCCCCTAAGTCTGTGGTCCGAGGAGCCATGCCAGACTTAGGTTCTGTTTAAAACTATGAACAATTGCCATAAGTAATAATTTCCCCTAAGTTTGTGGTCCGAGGAGCCATGCAGGACTTAGGTTCTGTTTAAAACTTGTATAAATTGTCATGAGTAATAATTTCCCCTAAGTCTGTGGTCCGAGGAGCCATGCAGGACTTAGGTTCTGTTTAAAACTATTAACAGTTGCCATAAGTAATAATTTCCCCTAAGTCTGTGGTCCGTGGAGCCATGTTGGACTTAGGTTCTATTTAAAACTTGTAGAAATTGTCATGAGTAATAATTTCCCCTAAGTCTGTGGTCCGAGGAGCCATGCCGGACTTAGGTTCTGTTTAAAACTATGAACAGTTGCTATAAGTAATAATTTCCCCCAAGTCTGTGGTCCGAGGAGCCATGCAGGACTTAGGTTCTATTTATAACTTGTATAAATTATCATGAGTAATAATTTCCCCTAAGTCTGTGGTCTGAGGAGCCATGCCGGACTTAGGTTCTATTTAAAACTATGAACAGTTGCCATAAGTAATAATTTCCCCTAAGTCTGTGGTCCGAGGAGCCATGCAGGACTTAGGTTTTGTTTAAAACTATGAATAGTTGCCATAAGTAATAATTTCCCCTAAGTCTGTGGTCTGAGGAGCCATGCAGGACTTAGGTTCTGTTTAAAACTTGTATAAATTGTCATGAGTAATAATTTCCCCTAAGTCTGTGGTCTGAGGAGCCATGCAGGACTTAGGTTCTGTTTAAAACTTGTATAAATTGTCATGAGTAATAATTTCCCCTAAGTCTGTGGTCCGAGGAGCCATGCCGGACTTAGGTTCTGTTTAAAACTATGAACAGTTGTCATCAGTAATAATTTCCCCTAAGTCTGTGGTCCGAGGAGCCCTGCAAGACTTAGGTTCTGTTTAAAACTTGTATAAATTGTCATGAGTAATAATTTCCCCTAAGTCTGTGGTCCGAGGAGCCATGCAGGACTTAGGTTCTGTTTAAAACTATGAACAATTGCCATAAGTAATAATTTCCCCTAATTTTGTGGTCCGAGGAGCCATGCTGGACTTAGGTTCTGTTTAAAACTTGTATAAATTGTCATGAGTAATAATTTCCCCTAAGTCTATGGTCCGAGGAGCCATGCCGGACTTAGGTTCTGTTTAAAACTATGAACAGTTGCCATAAGTAATAATTTCCCCTAAGTCTGTAGTCCGAGGAGCCATGCAGGACTTAGGTTCTATTTATAACTTGTATAAATTATCATGAGTAATAATTTCCCCTAAGTCTGTGGTCTGAGGAGCCATGCCGGACTTAGGTTCTATTTAAAACTATGAACAGTTGCCATAAGTAATAATTTCCCCTAAGTCTGTGGTCCGAGGAGCCATGCAGGACTTAGGTTTTGTTTAAAACTATGAATAGTTGCCATAAGTAATAATTTCCCCTAAGTCTGTGGTCTGAGGAGCCATGCAGGACTTAGGTTCTGTTTAAAACTTGTATAAATTGTCATGAGTAATAATTTCCCCTAAGTCTGTGGTCTGAGGAGCCATGCAGGACTTAGGTTCTGTTTAAAACTTGTATAAATTGTCATGAGTAATAACTTCCCCTAAGTCTGTGGTCCGAGGAGCCATACAGGACTTAGGTTCTGTTTAAAACTATGAACAGTTGCCATAAGTAACAATTTCCCCTAAGTCTATGGTCCGAGGAGCCATGCTGGACTTAGGTTCTGTTTAAAACTTGTATAAATTGTCGTGAGTAATAATTTCCCCTAAGTCTGTGGTCCGAGGAGCCATGCCAGACTTAGGTTCTGTTTAAAACTATGAACAATTGCCATAAGTAATAATTTCCCCTAAGTTTGTGGTCCGAGGAGCCATGGAGGACTTAGGTTCTGTTTAAAACTTGTATAAATTGTCATGAGTAATAATTTCCCCTAAGTCTGTGGTCCGAGGAGCCATGCAGGACTTAGGTTCTGTTTAAAACTATTAACAGTTGCCATAAGTAATAATTTCCCCTAAGTCTGTGGTCCGTGGAGCCATGTTGGACTTAGGTTCTATTTAAAACTTGTAGAAATTGTCATGAGTAATAATTTCCCCTAAGTCTGTGGTCCGAGGAGCCATGCCGGACTTAGGTTCTGTTTAAAACTATGAACAGTTGCCATAAGTAATAATTTCCCCTAAGTCTGTGGTCCGAGGAGCCATGCAGGACTTAGGTTCTATTTATAACTTGTATAAATTATCATGAGTAATAATTTCCCCTAAGTCTGTGGTCTGAGGAGCCATGCCGGACTTAGGTTCTATTTAAAACTATGAACAGTTGCCATAAGTAATAATTTCCCCTAAGTCTGTGGCCCGAGGAGCCATGCAGGACTTAGGTTTTGTTTAAAACTATGAATAGTTGCCATAAGTAATAATTTCCCCTAAGTCTGTGGTCTGAGGAGCCATGCAGGACTTAGGTTCTGTTTAAAACTTGTATAAATTGTCATGAGTAATAATTTCCCCTAAGTCTGTGGTCTGAGGAGCCATGCAGGACTTAGGTTCTGTTTAAAACTTGTATAAATTGTCATGAGTAATAACTTCCCCTAAGTCTGTGGTCCGAGGAGCCATACAGGACTTAGGTTCTGTTTAAAACTATGAACAGTTGCCATAAGTAACAATTTCCCCTAAGTCTATGGTCCGAGGAGCCATGCTGGACTTAGGTTCTGTTTAAAACTTGTATAAATTGTCGTGAGTAATAATTTCCCCTAAGTCTGTGGTCCGAGGAGCCATGCCAGACTTAGGTTCTGTTTAAAACTATGAACAATTGCCATAAGTAATAATTTCCCATAAGTTTGTGGTCCGAGGAGCCATGCAGGACTTAGGTTCTGTTTAAAACTTGTATAAATTGTCATGAGTAATAATTTCCCCTAAGTCTGTGGTCCGAGGAGCCATGCATGACTTAGGTTCTGTTTAAAACTATTAACAGTTGCCATAAGTAATAATTTCCCCTAAGTCTGTGGTCCGTGGAGCCATGTTGGACTTAGGTTCTATTTAAAACTTGTAGAAATTGTCATGAGTAATAATTTCCCCTAAGTCTGTGGTCCGAGGAGCCATGCCGGACTTAGGTTCTGTTTAAAACTATGAACAGTTGCCATAAGTAATAATTTCCCCTAAGTCTGTGGTCCGAGGAGCCATGCAGGACTTAGGTTCTATTTAAAACTTGTATAAATTGTCATGAGTAATAATTTCCCCTAAGTCTGTGGTCCGAGGAGCCATGTCGGACTTAGGTTCTGTTTAAAACTTGTATAAATTGTCATGAGTAATAATTTCCCCTAAGTCTGTGGTCCGAGGAGCCATGCCGGACTTAGGTTCTGTTTAAAACTATGAACAGTTGCCATAAGTATTAATTTCCTCTAAGTCTGTGGTCTGAGGAGCCATGCAGGACTTAGGTTCTGTTTAAAACTTGTATAAATTGTCATAAGTAATAATTTCCCCTAAGTCTGTGGTCCGAGGAGCCATGCAGGACTTAGGTTCTATTTAAAACTTGTATAAATTGTCATGAGTAATAATTTCCCCTAAGTCTGTGGTCCGAGGAGCCATGCCGGACTTAGGTTCTGTTTAAAACTATGAACAGTTGCCATAAGTATTAATTTCCTCTAAGTCTGTGGTCTGAGGAGCCATGCAGGACTTAGGTTCTGTTTAAAACTTGTATAAATTGTCATGAGTAATAATTTCTCCTAGTTCTGTGGTCCGAGGAGCCATACCGGACTTAGGTTCTGTTTAAAACTATGAACTGTTGCCAAAAGTAATAATTTCCCTTAAGTATGTGGTCCGAGGAGCCATGTAGGACTTAGGTTCTGTTTAAAACTTGTATAAATTGTCATAAATAGGCCAGTAGGCAAAGGATAATCACGACACAAAACATGGGCTAAGCCGTTTTCATTAATAACAATATCTTCTGAGGTTATTTACATTCCATGGTCGAGGTACGGTTTTTTTGTCCAAATCTTCTAGGTTGTAATTGCCTATCCCGGCGACAGATGTGACACGGTATGGTCCTTCCCAATTGGGCCCCAACTTGCCCCAAGAGGGGTTTTTTGTGCTGCCGAGAATCTTCCTCATCACGAGATCACCTGGACCTAGAGGTCGCAGCTTAACATTGGCATCATACCCTTGTCTCAGCTTCTGGTGATAATAGGCCATATGAATCGTCACTTTTTCCCTTCTTTCCTCGGCTAGGTCTAGACTTCTTCCCAATAACTCATCGTTACCATTTGGGGTAAACGAGTTAGACCTCAGTGTGGGAAAGTTGTTCTCGATTGGGAGCACGGCCTCTGCCCCATAAGTCATCGAAAAGGGGGTCTCACTGGTTAAACGTCGCGGCGTTGTCCGATAGGTCCATAAGACGTGCGGGAGCTCTTCTACCCATCTCCCCTTTGCCTTATCCAGTCTTTTCTTCAGTCCGTTCACTATGACCTTGTTCACGGCCTCGACTTGCCCATTTCCTTAGGGGTAAATGGGGGTGGAGTATTGGTTAATGATCCCAAACTCGAGGCAATACTCTCTAAAGCTCTTACTGTCGAATTGAAGACCATTGTCGGAAATGAGTGTACGTGGAGTTTCGAAGCGGGTGATGATGTTCTTCCAGATGAATTTCTGAGCATCCACGTCCCTAATGTTGGCCAAAGGTTCAGCCTCCACCCATTTAGTGAAGTAATCGGTCCCGACTATTATGTATTGCTTGTTCCCCGCGGCTTTGGGGAAAGGTCCGACAATATCAAGACCCCATTGTGCGAACGGCCATGGGCTAGAGAGTGGGTTGAGAACCCCTCCGGGTTGGTGGATATTCGGAGCAAATCTTTGGCACTGATTGCATTTTTTAGCGTATTCCTGGGCCTCCCTTTGCATGTTCGGCCACCAGTATCCTTGGGTGAGTGCCCTGTGCGCCAGCGACCTTCCTCCGGTGTGACTTCCACAAACTCCCTCGTGTAACTCTTCAAGTAGAGACTCGAATTCTTCTGGATGTACGCAGAGTACGTACGGTCCAGAGTAGGAGCGTCGATATAGTTTGTGGTCCTCTGATAGCCAGAAACGAGGAGCGTTCCTACGTATCTTCTCGGCCTCTAGTTTTTCCTCCGGTAAGATGTCGTTTTGGAGGAAGTTCTTTATGGGGTCCATCCAGCTGGGACTCTGTCTGATCTGATGGACTTGGGCCGAGTTTCTGCTGATGGGACTTACCTAGACTAGATCTTCAACAAGGATCATTCGTGGCAGATTATGCGCCGAGGACGTGGCAAGAGTGGCCAGCGAGTCTGCATGGGTGTTTACACTCCTGGAAATGTGTGATAGATTGAATGACTCAAAACTCGTCTGTAGGCGTTTGACTTGTCTTAGATACTCTTGCATCCTAGTATCTCTGGCTTCCAGCTCACCCATCACTTGTCCGACGACCAACCTGGAGTCCGAGAATGCTTCTATTACTCTTCCGCCCAATCTTTGAACCATTGTCATCCCTTGAAGTAAGGCCTCGTATTCGGCTTCATTGTTCGTAGCCGAAAATCCAAGCCTCAGTGATTTTTCAATGGCGGCACCGTCCGGTGATATTAAAACTATCCCGACTCCAGATCCTCTCTGGTTGGCCGCGCCATCCACGTAGACCTTCCAATGCAAGGTCCCCCCTGCTGAAATTACACCAACCGATTTTCCATCCATGTCTTTCTTCTCGGTTATTGTTTCTATAGAGGGTTCAGCAAACTCCGCTACCAAGTCTGCAAGGACCTGACCTTTGATGGAGGATCTGGGAATATATTTAATATCAAAGGCCCCCAAAAGCGCACTACACATGGCGATCCTTCCTGTGTAGTCAGCGCTTCAAAGCACTGCCCGAAGGGGAAGCTGAGTTAGAACGATGACCGTATGCGCCTGAAAGTAATGAGGGAGCTTCCGGGTGGCATGTACTACCGCCAGAATTGCCTTTTTCTAGAGGTAGGTATCGCACATTGGCCTCATGTAATGAATTGCTTACATAGTAAACCGATCGCTGCACCCCATTATCATCCCGTATCAGTATCAGGCTTACAGCATGGGGAGCTACAGCGATGTACGCAAACAATACCTCGTCTACCTCAGGGCTGGACATGATGGGTGGTCGTGACAGGTATTCCTTAAGCTGTTGGAAAGCCAGAACACAATCCTCCGACCATTCAAACCCTTTCCACTTGTTTATCAGGAGGTAAAAAGGTCGACATCGATCCGCTGATCGCGATATGAATCGGTTTAATGCTGCAATCATGCCAGTGAGCTTCTGCACTTCCTTCGGATTCCGAGGAGCCTGTAGGCTGTGAATTGCTTTGATTTGATCGGGGCTTACTTCTATTCCCCTGTGGGTTACCATATACCCTAAAAATTTCCCAGACCCGACCCCGAATGAACATTTGGAAGCATTCAGCCGCAACCGGTGTTCCCTTAAGATAGCAAAGATTTTTTCAAGGTCTTTCACATGCTCGGACACCCTTTTACTTTTCACAACCATATCGTCTATGTAAACCTCAATGATCTTGCCCAGCTGTGGCTCGAACATCCGGGTCATTATCCTTTGGTAGGTTGAGCCTGCGTTTTTCAGCCCAAACGACATCACCTTATAGTGATAATTTCCGATGGGGGTCATGAAAGCCGTCTTCTCTTGGTCTTCTAGCGCAAGGGGGATCTGATGATAGCCCTAGAAGGCGTCCAGGAAGCTCATCCAAAGGTGACCCACGGTTGCATCCACCAACCTGTTGATTCGGGGTAGGGGGAATGGGTCCTTTGGGCACGCCTTGTTCAGGTCCGTGAAGTCCACGCAAACCCTCCACTTCCCTATCTTCTTCCTTACCACCACCGTGTTTGCCAACCATTCGGGGTAAAAGACCTCTTTAATAGACCTTGCTTTTTTTAGTTTTGCTACCTCTTCTCTTACAGCACTAGCATGTTCCTTTGAAGGGCGTCGGGGTGGCTGCTTCTTCGGAGTGGAAGAGGGGTTGACGTTCAGGTGGTGACAAATAAGGCTAGGATCAACTCCCGGGGCGTCGTAGGCGCCCCATCCAAACACGTCGACATTTCCTCTGAGAAATTTGACCAGTTCCTCTTTTTCTTGAGAAGGCAACTCAGAGCCGACCTGAAAAAACTTCTCCGGGTCGTTGTTGACAGCGATCTTATCTAAACTTTCACACCTTATCTCCTCGGCTAGCCCGTCCCCTTGCCTGGCCGAGGAGGCTGGTTACTATAAGTTCTGTGGGGCCGAGGACTCGGCATCGGGTCGATGTAGGATGGCGGCAACCATACACTTCCTGGCTATGGCCTGATCTCCTCGGATCTCTTCTACTTGTCCTCTGGATGGGTATTTTACTTTTTGGTGGAGTGTGGAGGATACGGCTTCTAGGGCGTGGATCCATGGCCTGGCAACTATTACGGTGTAGGGTGAGTAAGCGTCGACCACGATAAAATTTACCTCCACCACCTCCGACCCAGTCTGCACGGGTAGTCGGATCTGCCCTTTTGGTGTAACAATCCTCCCTTCGAAGCTGAGAAGGGGGGAATCATAAGCTGCCAAATCTTCCGGTTTCAGGTTCAGCCCCTTGTATAGATCAGGGTACATTATCTCTACCGCACTTCCCAAGTCTACTAACACCCTTTTCACATCGAAGCCTCCAATTCTTAACGTAACCACCAAGGCATCGTCGTAAGGTTGAATAGTTCCTCTCTTATCCTCATCCGAGAATCCCAGTATCAAAGAGCTTCGCTTTTTTGACCTTTTGGGTTCCCTATGCCTGTCCTCGGAGGGGAGCCGATCAACAGCCAATACCTTGGGGATGGGTGGCCCTGTTCTTCTTGGTGCAGCAAGGATGACATGTATCGTTCCGGTGGGGGGTCTTAAGGACACATCCTTTCGAGACTCTTGTATTGCTTGACCGGGATGGCCGCTCGAGGGGTGCAGAAGGTGGCGTAATTTCCCTTCTCGGACTAACTGATCCAGGTGATTCCATAGATTCATGCAATCCTCGGTGGTATGCCCATGGTCCTGATGATAGTGGCAGTACAGGTTCTGGTTACGTTTGGAAGGGTCTCCGGCCATCTTTCCTGGCCATCTAAAATAGGGCTCGTTCCTTACTTTCTCCAGTACCTGTTGTACTGGCTCCCTGAACACGGCATTCACTGTTTGTGGGTGGCTCTGTCCAGCCTGTCGCGAAAAATCTCTCCTCGACTGGCTGGGGTTATACCGTTCCGACCTAAAGTCATTTGCTTTGGGGGGGATGACCTTCTCCTTTCCCCTTCCTTGTAGCTGATCTTCCTCTACCCTTTTGTACTTGTCGATCCTATCCATCAACTGATGAACGTCGGCAACTGGTTTACCAGTGAGGGATTTCCTTAAGCCATGCTCGGTGGGGAAGCCACTTTTGAACGTGCTGATAGCAACATCATCATGGTTGTCATCTAAGTCGTTATATACCTCCCAATATCTATCCGAGTATGCTTTCAGGGTTTCTCCTTCGTGCATGGATAAGGACAATAGTGAACAAAGGGGTCGAGGGACTCTGGTGTTTGTGATAAAACGGGAGCAGAAAGCCTGAGTAAGCTGCTTGTAGGAGCCTATGGAATTTGTCTTCAGGCTGTTAAACCACCTCATCGCCATTGATCCCAAGTTAGATGGGAAGATTTTGCACATTAGGGCTTCATTTTGCGAGTAAATTGCCATTTTCTGGTTAAACTGGCTCACATGCTCTACCGGGTCTGCTCGGCCGTTATAGATGGCGAACGCCGGTTGGTTGAAGCGTCGAGGCAGCTTAGCCCCTTCAATTCTATACGTGAAGGGTGACCTTGAAACCTGGTCCAGCGCCTTCTTCATAACATCGTTCCTCGAACCCTTGCTGGATGGGTTCTCATACTTCCATACAGGGCGTGGTTCCCTTTCGTAGGAAAAGGTCTCACTTGGGGGGGTCCTTGACCTCCGTCGGTAACTCGCATCCTCCGCATTAGAAGACTCGTCTGAGTCAGAGGGAGATTGTTTTCGCCGCAAACGTCGTAACTTCCTTTTCAGATCATCTATCTCTCGCTGCATGGCCTGATGACTATTTCGCCTCTGGGACACGTGACTACCTATCTGAGTGTGGCTCTGGCTCGTCCGGATAGTGTGCACACTTCCCTCACAATTCCCCCTGCCGCCTGGGTTGGTGGGGTAATTTTGCCTCTGGGACTCGGCGGGTTGTGTCTGTTGTGAGTTAGCCTGGTGAGGATTCTCCTAGTGTGGGCCTAGTTCTGCCATACTCGACCGTTGTGCTAGCTGATGCCTTAGTTCTTTCCCACAAACGGCGCCAATTGTAGTTGCACAATTTTCCTGGCCCAAACCCTATTGATCAGGCCTTGGCCCAAGGCGCAACCCACAATAAGTATTTGTAGAGGATGGGTCAAAGAACTTAGCCTCAGTTAGCTTAGTCGGTCTGATGCATGGAAAATATTGTTGCGGGAATAAAAACACAAGAATGGATATCTAACAGAAGATTCTATTTTCTGAGTGCCGAGTGCCTTTTTTCTCGTCCCCCTCTTTGAGGGACTCCACTACATTATATAGCTCTCTCATTCTTATCTGAACCTTACACTTGTTGGTCATCTAAACCCCCACTTGAGCACCTGTCCTATCAGACAACCTTATCACTCCCTTGTGAGTTGCAGTGGTCAAGGTAGTACTGTTCAGGAGTCTTTTCCTCATTAATGCGGCCTAGAGGGTGGTTGTGACACATTTAATGTGGTGGTGGCAGCTTTCCATGAGATATTTTGGGTTTTATTTTTTTTTATATGCTTGGAGGATGGACTGCAATGGTCGGGGCGAGCTCTTCGTCCGGACTTCGTAATGTCCGAGGAGGAGTTACTCCTCGGACAAGTTTCTTTTACCGCAATTGGGCTTGAATAAGGTTTTGGTTGTGACTTCTCCTCGGACAGGATGCTTCTCGGACAGGCCCGTGGTTTGACTAGCCCATTATTTTGGGCCATGCCCCACAGTAGAGATCAATGGTACCCATCAATTTCTACATATTTGGAACCCAGAAAATTTTGTAAAAAGCAAAAATAAATAAATAAATAAGATAAATTTTAGTAATAGAAAATTTGATTACGTATAAATTGTTGGTGTTATATATATCTCACACAATTTGAAGGTGAGTGGATACATCAAATACAGTAAGCTTAAAAATGCTCTACTCAAGTCTCATGTCTAATCATTCTATTTGAAATTCTCACAAGCAGAGAAATATATTACCCATAACCCTAGGGGAAAAAATAAAGAATGTGCATGTGTTTGTTTTTCACACTATAAAGTATCTAAATTAGAACATTGATGTGAGATTTAGATTATTCTCATGAGAAGTTAGATTCCCATCCAACAACAAAACATTCTAATGTTGATTTTTTTTTTTTAATGGCTCAATTTGAAGTTTTCTCTTCAATTCTGTCAACATTCAATTGTAATGTGCTTAGTATATAAATAGAATTATTAAATATTTAATGATATTTACAGTTTTTTAGTATATTTTATATATTTATGCAAAGTTTCCTTGTGCATCGCACAGGTTAGCGACTAATAATAACTATAACAAAACCAACTGTTTCTCTTTTTTTTTTTTTTTTTTTTTTTTTTTTTACTTGTGTTAGATTTTTGCTTCAAATTTTCCTCCTTTCGGCTAATTGCTCTGTTCGGCCTATGTCGCAATCAGATTCTGATTGTAGTTAGTCTCTGAGTTGGACCGCATATTGGCGAGTAGTTGCAAGTTATTCAACGAACAAATGTGCATTAGAAGCACTAACAATATAGGGGGCCAAGGACTATGATTACTCATTGATATTCTTCTTTGATCACAAAACCCCATTTTATGGTACCAGAAGAGTAACACAATTTGCTCGTAGATTGGCTTCGCTATGTGTTGTGGCTGCATGAATGTTCTCATGAAACAAGACACCATTTCGCAGTGAGTCTTTTGCCCCACATTTCATGTATAATACGTTCATGTGGGCGTCAGGGCATGGCACTAGTGATGCCAGCTTTGAATACTACAAGATTCCTTTCAAATATACTTTTTGCAGTGAGGTTTTAGCCCCACAATGCTCAGAGAAAATCATCTCAATGGTCAGTCTCATGCATGTTGCAATGGTAATATGCGTTCATGAAAGTCACGGCAACATGTTTGACAGATGCTTCAAACAAAATACTAGTACGCCAAACCAGCTGGATTGCACTAGTGCCATTCTAGTCTCTAGATTTCAATACCAATTGCTTTTAGCCATTTTCTACTCAACCATATAGTATGACCTTATATATAGATATCTTATCTAACGTGCTATGTCTTAACACATTCTATATACATTTCTCTGGATTTATGCAACTAGAAAAACTTTAACAACTGTTGTAAATTGTGCTTTGCAGAGGCCAGGATTAGTTTTTACTATGGCTTTTGGTGTTCTACCTTCTATTTTGGTTGTTTCATAGTAAATAAGAACCTTACTGATTCTTTAAAAAAAAAAAAAATTAAATAAAAATAAAAATAAAACTTTAACAACAAAAAACAATATAAAGTCAATTATTTGTGATGCAGGTGGAAAGCCTCAAGTGTTAGGGTCATATTTTATGTAACTGGCTAATCATTTGATAAAATGCACTTTACTTGCTTGGGTAGATCTAAGATAGATTTAATACATCAAGAAACAGTGGCGGCTCTAGGAATTTTTTCTAGGGTAGTCATTAAAAAACTTAAATTATACGATATTTAATAAAAAAGATAGTTATATCTCATTATCAATGCTGCAAGCTATATCTCTTTCAAAATTTTAGTTAAATAAAATTTTTCTTGGAATTTTCTTTTAGTTTGTAAAGACCAAATATATTATTAAAAGGACCAAAGTTTGACTACAAACTTAATTATCGCCTAAGACTACAATTTTCATTAAAC
Organism: Quercus robur; assembly: GCF_932294415.1. Taxonomy (NCBI): domain Eukaryota; kingdom Viridiplantae; phylum Streptophyta; class Magnoliopsida; order Fagales; family Fagaceae; genus Quercus; species Quercus robur. The sequence continues at coordinate 27,520,018 of NC_065536.1, read as the reverse complement.
AAATTAACATGACTATATAAATTAAAAATCTAGCCGTTAAATTGTATATTTTTTATATTCTTAAAACACATGTCAAGTTTCATGTCAATTAGATGTTACTTATTATTTGATCCATTAACTTATTTTTTTGCGTATAATTTTATATTACGAAGACTTGAAAATTAAACATTTGATTGATGACATAAACTATTTATGTTTAATCTTCTTGAAGTTTTGCAAGCGTGGAGAATATAAGAAAAAAAAAGTAATCTAATTATGGAATTGTTAAAATTCGTATCTAATAAAAAAATATTGAATGGAGTTGTAGCCTTAATCTACAACTAAGTTTGTTGCTAAACTTTGTCCATAGTTTAATTATATTGGACCTATTCAACCAAAAAAAAAAAAATTATATTGGACCTAAAAAAATTTAGGGTGTCACATTTTTTTTAAAGGTAAAAAAATCATAAAATTTTAAATTTTATATATAATAATGACTTTTTTTTCCAAGCCAAGGTGGTCCTGTGAACACCTTGACTTGAACTTGGAGCTACCAATGTCAAGAAATATGTTGTTCAAGCATATCAGGTATTCATATTAAAAGACACAAGATAGCTCAATAGGTGTTTGCTATCAAAACTTAATGTGAATCTTGATAGATAGGTCGAAACTAGCTCGATCTATCGATAATTTTAATTTCAGAATTTCCAGTTCTAAAATTCGGCACAAGCTCTTGTGTTTTGTTAGGACATATGTGAATCATGTTAGTAACATATGTCGATATTTTATATAATTGGCTAATCCTTTGACAAAACACACTTTACTTGTAATTGGGTAGATCTAGAATGTGTTTAATACTTCAAGGAACAAGGTTTCAAATTCAAGTATTAAAGCCATGCAAGTCTGTCTAAGAAACAAGTGAAGAAGTGTTGGATTTTAAAACTCGACAACTAGTATCTATCAAGGTTTAAAAACTGCTACAACCCGATACTTGACAGCTAGCTCAATAGATAAGCTATTTATCGAGGTTTATGAAAAATAGATTTTCAGCTCTGATTTTTATCCAATTCGTGGGTATATATTTGGGCTTTCTTTTCTCACAACCCTAAACATATATAAAGATTATTTTAAGGGCTGTCAAAGGTTGCGCGAGTGTGAAGTAAAGTTGTGTTCATGCAAATTGTGACCAGAGACAGAATTTGCCCTAGTTCATCTTTCTCTTGAAGAAGCTGCTGTGTTTGTACATCGTAGAGTTTTGTGACCAAGAGGTTTTGTGATCTTCATCATGTGATGAATTGAAGAACTTTGCAGCCAACATCTTTCTCAAGTTGGTGAGTAAGTCGCATACTGGATCCGCACATCAATTGGTTAGTCACTTACTAGGAGTCGTGCATTGAAAATGAGAGATTGTCACTACAGAACAAGTCCAATTGGGTATTGGGGTAAGGGTTCAACTGTAGGTTAGTATAAGATACTGAGACTCCTTTACTTGTAACCGCTTGTTGTGATAATAGTGAATTCTCGAAAGTAGTGACCTTAAAATCACCCGGTAGGTTTTTTGCCGTGTTGGTTTTCCCCATTCGTAAACAAATTACCATGTCAACTTTATATTCCGTTGCATATTTACTTAGTTGGTGATTTGTTTGTGCTACCACGCGTTTTGCATGTTAATTGAATTAATTAATTAACTTGGCTAAATCAATTGGTTAATTTATCACAAGAAGTCAATACATTCTTGGCCTATCATGTTTGTTTAGGGTTTCTTTTTTCACAACTCTAAAGAAATATTGTTCAAGTTGCTGGAGTTAGTCATGTACTGGATCCGTGCAAAGGGTTAGTCACAGATTGGAGATTTATGCATCAAGGGAAAGAAGGCTACTACAAGATCAAGTTCAATTGGATATTGAAACACAGGTTCAACTGTAAGTTGGTATTTTGGAATAGACCAGGGTAGTGGTAAGATTCCTTATACTTGTAATCGCATGATTATTGATTAGTGGATTCTTGGGAGTGGTGATCTTAAAATTACCTGGTGGGGTTTTTTCCTTGCGAGAGGTTTTCCTCATTTGTCAACAAATCACCATTTCAATTTAATTTTTGTTCCATTTAGTTTATTTGGTAATTTGTTGGTGCCTTAATGATTTTCATGCAATTGAACCTAATTAATCAACTTGGGTAATTGAAATAATTAATCGGAGTTAAGCTATCTTAACCCAACATCAAGAAATAAAACACATCTACTTCAAGAAAATAACCTTGAATCTACAAGGTTGGAGATTTGTACATTAAGGGAAAGAAGGCTACTGCAAGATCAAGTTTAATTGGGTATTAAAGCAAAGATTCAACTGTAGGTTGGTATTTTGGGATAGGCTAGGGTAGTGGTAAAATTCCTTATACTTGTAACCGCTTGATTGTTGATTTGTATATTCTTGGGAGTAGTGACCTTAAAATTACCCAGTGAGGGTTTTTTTTCCTAGTGAAAGGTTTTTCCCATTTGTCAAAAAATCACCATGTCAATTTAATTTCCGTTGCATTTAGTTTATTTGGTGATTTGTTGGTGCCTTCATGATTTGCATGCAATTGAACCTAATTAATCAACTTGGTTAATTGAATTAATTAACCGGAGTCAAACTATCTTAACCCAACACCAAGAAATAAAACACATCTACTTTAAGAAAATAACCTTGAATCTACATGGAGAGAGATTAGAATCCACCTCAATAAGATTATAGGAAAACTCTGAAATTTTATTAAATGAAAATTATAAATTGCCTTGGAGGCTACAATACATCTAAATATATATATATATATATATCCTCGGTGGCAAATGATTTTCTCTATTAAAAAAATGATATAAACATAAAAATTGGATCAAATTCAAACTTTGAATCAAAGTGTCATCATTTGACATTTTGACCGGCTAGGGGTCAAAGTTTTGTTCAACACTTCACCTCTACCTAAAGTTTGTTTGGCACTTAGGGGTAGGCAAATGACACTTCAAGTGTGTTTGCCCTTCACTTGGTGAGCTATTCGAGTGATAGCCCAGTAAGGTCCTGATAATACACATGGTATTATCCATTACCACCACATAATGTGGAATTGATGAGTTCACACTAGAGACCCCATTTTTTATTTAGCAAAACAAAAAGTGACTTCAAATTTGGTTATTTGCTCGATTTTTCATATTTGTAAATTAATCCACTCATTATTTTTTAGATAAATATCAAATAACCACCCTTGAGGAGTTTTGTAATTCACACTCAAACTCATCAACCGCGGCTTCTACTCAAGGAAGTCAATACCGTACCGGAAGCCATACCGATTTGGCCAGCGGTACGATATATTTCGGATATCGGTCAATACCGGTATACCGTTTCGGATTTATCGCTATTTTATATATTTAATATATATATTATTTGTATATTTATAAATTTAATTATTTGGTAAAAGTTAATTTGTTAAGCAGTTAAACTATTTAAGCTTATAAGTTTATTAAAAAAAATAAGACTAAAAAATAGAAAATCAACAAAAAGGTTTGGATGAGATAAATAGATAATAAGTGGGATGGGTTTGGTAGAATCAAATAAAATAATTAGAAAAATTTGTTGGTGATAAAGCCAAAGAAGTCAGTGATAAAGACAAAGCCAAATTTATTGGTGATAAAGCTAACGTGAGTTTTTATACTTTTCAGTTTTCACATTTTCCAAGTATCTTTTGTCAGTTTTTTACTCCACCACACACGTTAACTTATGATCACTTCACTTCAACTTCTCATTTCATTTCACCCAGTCTAAACCTCTAGGCCTCTCTCTAGTCTCATACAAATTTTCACTTTTTACTCCACCACATGTATCTCTTCCCATCAATCAACACACATTTTCAGATTTGATCTCTCTCCCCCTCTCTCGCAGATCAAGCATTCAACATGTTTCACAGCCTCAATGAATCCTAGTGGTGCCGTTCACTGCCAGCCAGCTTCGTTGTCAGCACTGTGAGACCAAGATGAAGAGAACGTTGTCACTGCTAGCCAGCTTCTAGACCTCTCTCTCTCTAGTCTCACACATGAGAACGTTGATCGACAGCATTTTTGGGTCACTGTGGGCGTTAAGATCATCAACTTTTTGTTCCGGTCGGTATCCATTTACTAGCCAAAACAGCCGAATTTCGCCGGTACGCCTTTACGACCGGTATTTTTTCCAGTACGAAACAGAGGGTGTACCTGTACCGGTGCACTGGCCAGTATGGTATATTCCAGTTATACCAGCCAGTACGGTATGGTATTGACATCCTTGCTTCTACTTTCTATAAATAAAGGATGGTTCGATGCGAATAGTTAAGCATTGAGAGCTCTTTAAGAGAGGCATTAGGTGAAGAGGAATTATTGAAGACAAAAAGGAATATTTGAAGAGAGGCATTGTGCCCAAATTTTTGAAGACAAAAAGGAATATTTGAAGAGGAACTATTCATGCGTAGGAGGCGTTGCCCAAAGAACTAACTAGGAGGCCAATTTTTGAAGGAACCCCCAACCTTGTTTTGCCAAAACTCTTTGCATGCAAGTATAATTTCCAAACTAATCCTATTTTGATCTAGTTTTGTAATATATATTGATTGCCAAAACATTTTCTTTGTTCATATTGGATGAACTTGATGAACATGCTTACCATAGAAGTAGTTTTTCAAATCCCAATTTTGAAAAAAAAAAAAAAAAAAAATTTCTTAGTATGTGTGTACACAAAGAAGATTTTCAATTTGCCCCAAAATATGCAATCTTGACCCCCTCCCTCCAAAAATATTATAAATTGGCCCCTGAAATCCAAAAGTATATGTTCTATTCTATCCCTTTTGCCCAGTTACTTGAAGAATAATTACAATAACCTTTGGATTATAACCAAAAAAAAAAAAAAACACAAATTTGGTCCAAAGAAACCCAATTGCCCAAAAAATAATATGAATTATCTACAGACAAAGAAACCCAATTATCCCAAAAATAACATGAATTACTTGTAGACAAACTAATATTGACAACAAAAGTAAAGCACAATTTTGGCATTATGAAATGTATGATTTTCAGTTCATATGGTGTGAACTATGAAATGCTTAATGTTATATTTTTTAAATTACTTTTTAAAAAGTTTTTAGTTGTGTTTGCTGTAATAATAATGTTTATTTTTTTATTAAAAAAATTATATAATGAGTTTGCTGTAATAAATTGTTTGGTAATGTTACTTTTAAGAAATGAGAGAAATTTGTCAATCTTATGTCAAAATATTATTTAAATGGTTAGGTAGATGTAGGATAAATTCCTTACAATTAATTATTGTTGCCTTTTTTTTTTTTCTTTTTTCTTTTTTTTTTTAAGATCAAGGAATATAATGTTCAATTTTGATTTTTTTTATTAAGAAAAATTCAAAATAATTTAGAAGCTCATATTGAAAATGCAGTATTGTCAACATCTAGTTTGATGTCCCAATTTCTAAAATCCAAATAAAATTTTGAAAAATCACCATATATAAAATTGGTAATAATTCATTATAGAATAATCTGGAATAACCACGAATATATTATGATGCTAATTAACACAATGCAATTGAACAAGCTTATGTTAAGTTTGGTCTACACCAATTTTTTTTTATTATACTTTGGCCCCCCTCATTTCTGAATCCTGGTTCCGTCATTGACCTTGACACTATTCTAGAAGGCTTATTTAATAGGGTGGAAGGGTATAACTAACACATTTTCACTCCGTAACTCAGCCTTTGGTTTTAATTAAATGAATGTAATTTTCATTTTTAGATTATATTTAAGAAATAAAGCCATGTAGATTTTCTTAGATCATAAATAGGAGAGAGAATGCTATGAATTTTTCTTTTCACATACAATTTTATAATGAAAATTCAAATTTTAAATGAAATGAAAGATATTTTTATTTTTAATTTTACATTTTTATAAAATAAGTGACGAATCCTTGCAATACAACTTGCTACTACCACAGCATCACAAAAGCCACCTTATCCACGTCTTATTTATGCACATAATTTGTGTGATCAGTATGAGTGCAATGTGACTTTGGATGTTCCCACTGCTCTTTGCCACTCAAAGGGCTAAGTTCGCACTGTTCAAGAAATAAATTTTACAATGAGGTTGTAGCCAATTGTTGCAACCAAATCTTCTGAAAGGAGATTGAACCTGAAAGTACAAAATTCCATCAATTAGTTCTCTTTGTATTTAGTACATATTACCTTGTTTGCATAAAAATTACAAGAAATTTTTATGGGCAATCTTAACTTCTTCTTTTTATAATTCAATAATTAAAGGATAGGGGAATAGAATCCTAAGGGTCTGTTTGGTTTGAGCAAAAAAGTGGTGTACTCTGTATTCATTTTCAGTTTTGGTGGGACCCCCTACTAAAAACTTGTTTGATTGTATTTGTATATAGTTTTTATTTTCAGTATCCAAAAAAATAGGATTTAAATACAAAAACTGAATACAACTTTTTGGTGTTTTCATTTTCTTGAAAGTGAATACAGTAGCATTTTTGTAAAAAACCAAATATGTGGATCCCTCTAACGTTGACTTGTCCCGTCAAAAAAAACTCTCTTTCAATTGTGTTGAATTTTTAATTGAAAAATATAAAGGGAAAAAAGAATAAGCAAAAAACTAGACTAGAAAATAATGTCAAACACGAAATGGGTTGGGTAGAGAAAATGAATACAAGATTTGAGAAACAAAAAATGGGTTTTGAAAATGAAAAGAGAAAATGAATCTACCCTTAATGATAACCAAACAGAACCTAAATGTCTCAATCAAAAACGCATGAAGCACTAAGTAAACTACAAAGCTCTTAGTAGTCTTATCGTAGTACATCTCTTTGACGAATAACACTTACTATCAAACAAAAGTCCAGCCTATTTTAAAACCCCTTCAAATGACTTCAAATATATATATATATATATATATATATTAATGCTTTTGTTCTCATGTGTTTACGAGATGCTAGATTTAAAATCTTTTCTGATAGCATTCTTGGTATGATTACTGCTTCTTTGTATAATGGTCCTATTTATTTTAATTGTTATCCTAATATTTCTTTTACTTTGGATGATCCTAATATTGTTAAAGCTTTGACGTTAAATATTTTGATATCTGGTTATAACATGGAAGAAGGCAATAAGCCTTTTGCTTTGATTTATCGTATTTATTACAAACTTTTGGGCACTCAACTGAATCCTGGTGCTAGGATCAATAGAGAACCTGCTAGTGAGACTATGTTAATCCGATGTTCAACTCCCGATGCTAGAGTTCAAGTTTCAAAAATGATTCATTGGCAAGATATTAATCTTCCAAAACAATGGTTGTTGGAACAAGAATCCCCTCCTGCTAAACCTGTTTTTGATGAGTTAAATATCACTCATATTCAACAATATCTTGATGGAACTATTAAAATAAGTTTTCACGATAACCAACCCTTGAGGATCAACGAAGGAAGACATTCCTTTGTTGGATCTAAAAGTATTTCAAAAAGAGATCAAGATCTCAATGATTTTTTGCAAAAGAATCTTGAAAACCCCACTTTAAAGCTAAAAAGTGTTTCAAGTGATAACTCCCAAGTTAGCACTGCTTTTTACTCTACTAAACCAGAACCTTCCTCTCCATATAGCAGAACTGCTATTGAAGAAAAAGAAGAAATTAAACCTCCTGTGTCGTCTTTTTTTGATTTTCAAACTATTGAAACCCCTGTTTTCTAAAGTCAATTAAGAGTTTTGAATGCTTTGAATGAAAACTTTGAAATTGATATGGTCACTTTGTTTAATGAATTTATTTCTGCCAAAAACAGAGATAAAAGAAAATACTACCAAAGCACTTTTGCTCAAATTGAAAAAGACCGTGTTAAATGGAAATAGAAAGAAAAAAATGAATCAATTTAAAAAACATATTTTGTTTTTTGATTTTCTTGAAAACTATTATGTTTCAAAAGATGAAGTTTCAAAAAATCATTTGAATGTGATAAAGAAATCAAATTTTGTGAAAGAAGATAAAATCATTGTTAGGTCTACTCATCCGCCCCTTGAGATAGTTCTTTTAAACTATAAAGGGACAAAAGTGAAGGCCTCCCCTTTCAAAATTGCTGATGATCAAACACCTGTTTATAGTATTATTGAATAGAGCAATTTTACTAATGAATCTTTGCATGTTATTGGTCAAAAGCTTGACCGTATTGAAGAAAAAATTATTGAAAAAACTGCTGTTTCAAAACTTGAGAAACCTTTGATTGATTTACCCAGTCAAAGAGAAAAAGTGAACTTTAAAACCTCTCAGGCTAAAACTCTTGAGATTGTTGAAAAAATGCTTTTTGATTTAAAAGTTAAAACTGAGGGTACTTCTACAAGTGCTGCTCGAACTATTTCAAGAAATGAGAAGGAAATTGTTTCTGAAGAAAATACAGATTCCGTCTCGTTATCTTCTATTTCTATTAAAAAGATTTTTGATGATAATCTTGTAAGCGACTAAATTTCTCGGTTCGAAATAAATCAAACAAGTAAAATAGTTTCACAAATGCGAATTTGTATTGATGATTGTGTGGTACAATTCTCTGTAGTTACAAAAGAGTTATCCTCTGATTCGATCTCCTTAAAAGACTTGTTGATTGGATTTGTAATAATGTGATTTTGATTCGAACGCCCAATGTACTTCAATTTGGCTAAAGAATGGATCGAAGATCTTTGGAACAGAATTACAATGAATCTCTGGCTATGAGCTTGTTGGAAATCCTTTGTTCTTCACGTTCTTCGTCTTCGAAGGTTTATGGTGGAAGTTCTCCGAGGCTTTAGAGGCTTGAATCCATGGAGCTTCACTAATTTGTGGTTGTTTGAGGTTTCTGGAGGCTTTTGAGCTTGATTCCAGTGAACTTTGAGATCTAAGAAGATGATTTGGATGATTCCTCTTCAAATGTTCTTTCTATTTGAAGGTTTGTGGCAGAAGTTCTTCGGGGCTTTGGAGGCTTGAATTTGTAGAGCTTCACTAATTTGTGATTTGTTGATGTTTTCGGACCTTTGAGCTTGATTCTCGCAAACTTCAGGATCTAGGCAGATGGTTTGGATGATTCTGCTTCGAATGTTCTCCGATTTTGGGGTTGAAGTTCTTGAAGTTCCTGGAGGCTTCAGGGCTTGATTCCAGCAGAGCTTTTTCACTTCTGAATCTTGGTCCCCCTAAATGTCTTAGGAAGGCTTCTATTTATAGGAGCTTGGAGGTGGGTGAGCAACACGTGGCGGAGTCTGATTGGTGACACATGTCACAGCCTAATTGGTTTGCTTATGTCATCACTTACATGTGCGAGGCTACTTGTGTCATCGCTTACACATGCGAGGCTGCTTGTGTCATCGCTTATATGTACGCTGATGTGTGATTGGTTTTTGCATGACACTTGGCAACTTTCCGTTGGCTTCTGAATAGTGATAGCAAAACCTAGCAGTAATACATGGTGCTTTGTAATTGGTTGTATTTTATGGACTTGGTAATGTGACGTGTCAGCTTGTGATAGGTCGGAAATTTTCCCTCTCTACAAATGCCCCCTCGAGACTCGTTCACGCACACAATCTCGGAGTGTGGAGTGGGAATGAGTTTCGAAAAATGGATTTTTGGTAGTTGACTCTTTAAGTGAAGTAGTTGAAGGTGGTGGAGCTTTCAACAGGATGAGATAATTTATGAAGAGTAGACCCACCCATACGAAAGGCTTTGATGAAACCGAAAAGGGGTCTGCGAGTATTTTAATGTACTCGCGTGATGGAGCCTTCTCAACAGAGGTTAAGTTGAATACTTGGATAAAATTTGTAATTGAAAATTTGAATAAAATTGAATTAGATAAAATTTGAATAAAATTCAGTTTTCTCAACTCCAAAGTCACATAAAGCTGAATACTTGGAACTAAAAATTGAAAAATTGAAACTTAAACCGTTAAGCTGAGCTAAACAATGAAACATTTGTGCTAGATATATTTTGAATTGAACTCAGCTGTCTCACACATAAAGTTGAAGACTTGGGAATTTAAATTAGTTTAATTTTCCAAATTTTTTCTCAGAACCCAATACCCAACACATCATCATCTTTTGTTTTCCCACCAATTTCTCAGCAACCAAACAGTAGAAACAACATTGAACTTATACTTATCAGAGACGAAGTACACCCACATTAGAAAAACAACTGAACATCCCAAAAGTCCATAAACACATTAAAAAACAAAAAATTGAACTTAGAAATTGGTATTGTGATGTATATTAATAGTTAGAAATTGAACTTAGAAATATGCAGCAACAGAGTTTGATATTGTGATGTATATTAATAGTTTTAGAGGCAGGGCTATAGAGTTGAGTAAAAAACTATACCAATAAGGATGTAAGTTGAGAATGATTTTTGCAATATTTTTGAATATCACTCTTCTCCCTATGTCTCTAATCAGTGAAATTCACTTGCTGCATCATTACAGTATGTTTACTTTATTCCTTTAATTACAAATATATCCAATTATGACCTTTTTAAAAAACATGAAAATAGAATTTGTATCACTTCTAAAATATGATTTTAGAGAATTAACATGGGGACATGAATATACATGTTTGTATGATCTACAGGACAAATGATGGGAGACTCATTACAAAATCATTTCCTACTGCCATACATGCAAGAAGAGGCACTCATAAAAATAAAATAAAATAAAAGCCTAGTGGAGCTCAAAATCAAGGAACAAAAAATACCCATATCATTTTTGTAATTGGATACACATGCTTTAAAGTAAATATTTGATAAAAGGGAAATACATGTACAAACACATAACAACCCTGTAAGCATAAATACAAGGGAACAAAGACCAGTTCTGCAGAAAAAAAAAATGCAACAAAATCAATACAGCCCATGGACATACAATACAGGAACAGAAACAGTAACAGATATTACAATTACCCCTCTGTAAGCACAGATTATGCAGAAAATCCTGAACCTGTTCTGTAGAAAACAAATTATGCAGCAGCAAAAATACAGCCCATGGACATACATCACAGAAATAGCAACAGATATTACACTCAACCCGCCTGTAAGCACAGATTATGCAGAAAATCCTGAACTTGTTCTGCAGAAAACAAAATATGTAGCAGCAGAAATACAGCCCATGGACATACATCACAGAAATAACAACAGATACATTGTTTTTAAGGGTGTTTTTTTTCCTACATGGCAGAACAGCCAAATCTAAATCAATCCAACCAAGAAATTAAAACCTAAATCATATTCAATCAAAAAATAAATAAATAAATAAAAAAGCAATAACTTTACCGATTATGGGGTAATGGGTATGCGGCCTCTCTCTTTGTGCCTTCCAAACTATATCTCTGTGTGCATGTGGTTCTGATAAAAAAACCTAAAATAAGATTGAAAAAGAAAAAAGAAATATCAGCATAATATTCAATTCTATACTTATTTGATCCCAATGAAAATTTCATGGAGAACTCAAAAACCCGAAACAAAAACGAATGAAAGCCAAAATCAAATCTATACCTATACAACAACAAAAAACTCAATAAAAAGTAACATTGCATCCCCAAATCTGGAAAAAATTAAAAATAAAAATACCGGTGCTGGTTCCAACAATCTGATGGTGGCAGATTTTCTTTCTCTATGTGCTTGCGGTTCTATATCTGTGTGGTAAGTTTTTTTTTTCCACTCCCTAATTTAACTTGAATACCCCAAACTAAAGCATTCTTACCCAGATTCCTTCATCAAAATCAAATTTCATCAAAACACCCTGACCTGAAAAAAATTTTTTTTTTTTCAACTACATTCTATTTTTCTATTTTCAGATCCCAATATATATATTAAAAACAATAAAAATAATATAAGAACCCACCATCTCTGGAAGAACTTATAAAGGCCAACAGAACCTTAAAACTCAACTGATATTACTAACTCTTATGAGAAAGCTATAATATGCCTAAGTTCCTTAAAAATATTTGAACTGATTCCCATCTGTATTTTCACCAATTTCTAAGCAACCAAATAGCAGTAACAACATTGAACTCATACTCATCAAAAACATATAACTAAAAATCTTCAGAAAAATCAAATTGAACAATTTCAAAGACTACAATTTGCCTACACAAATCAATGTGTTTCTAAAACATACCTACAAATTAAAACATCCCAAAAACTACAATTCTATAATTAGCTCAGTTTCCACACAAATTGAATAGCCGTGAAAAAAAAATATAAAACATACCTACAAATTGAATAGCCGTGAAAAAAAAAAGCATCGTGAAAGTTTTATATATATAGAGTTATAGAGTCCTAATCTATATAGAATTCGGATTCAGAAAAAAAAAAAATATATATTATAGGTTTATAAGACAATACCTTTGGGCCGGTCTCGACGGGCTGGGTCGGTTGCATTGAGCGATGGGCTGGGGAAGAGTGGAAATTGAGCGAATTGGATTTGGGTCTGTTGGGTCGGATCGGTATCGGGCTGTTGGGTGTTGCCGTGGAAAGGGAGAGGCAGAGGATCGGTCTGTTGGGTCGGATCGGTGGGTCTTGCCGTGGAAAAAAAATGACAGATAATCGGAGAAGGCATGTCCGGTATCGTGAAAGGATCGTTAGGTCTTGCCGTGGGTCTTGCCGTGGAAAAGAAATGGCAGAGAATCGGAGAAGCCAGGGTCCGGTATGGTGAAAGGGAAAGCTATTCGTGTGTGGAGGGGCAGAGAATCAGAGAACCCAGGTCCGGTCAGGTGAAAGGGAAAGCTATTCGTGTGTGTAGGGGCAGAGAATCGGAGAAGCCAGGGTCCGGTATGGTGAAAGGGAAAGCTATTCGTGTGTGGAGGGGTAGAGAATCGGAGAAGCCAGGTCCGGTCAGGTGAAAGGGAAAGGTATTCGTGATCGGAGAAGCCAGGTCCGGTCAGGTGAAAGGGAATGCTATTCATGTGTGGAGGGGCAGAGGATCGGAGAAGCCAGGTCCGGTCAGGTGAAAGGGAAAGCTATTCGTGTGTGAAGGTCCAGTATCGGGAAAGCTATTTGTGTAATTGGTGATTGTTTTTTTGTTTTATTATTTGGTAATTGTTTTTTTTTTTTTTTTTTTTTTAATGATGTGCTGATGTGGAAAATTGTGGAAGCTTCAAAAGCTTCGGTTTTATATATATATATAGATAAGATGTCGACATGGCATAGTAACGTTGCACGATGGAGTGACATGGCACCAGGTCAACCAATCCTAAGGGCTGAGTTTTACATGTCCCATATAACTATGTAAGTATTACAGCTAAATCCACACTCCAAGTTCGTTGTGGTATTTAAAAATTGGAGGGAAAAATAGTTAGAGCATATGCTAATGCTAGAGTTTAGGAAGTTGTTAGATGTGCTTTATTAAATCTAACATGCGATTAATACGTTATAATTGTATTCTTGCATTTGATAAAAGTGATTTTTTTTTTTTTAATAGATACTGTCAGAAATATAGGGCCAAATTAAACCCAAATAAAGTAGCCCAATAGTGAGCCTAGTCCAACCCATTGTCAAAGAGGTGTATCTCTTGGTTTTATACCCTTTGTTTGTCTATATAAAGCGGCCAATAGCTCACTTATGCAACTGATCGAATTTTTCACTTATATGTGGTGTTGTAGAGAACAACACATGGACATCTCTCCATATTTCTTATCAATTTATCAAAGTATTTAGGTTGTGGATGTTGTGTGTTTGTTTTCATAAGAAACACCACGGTCAAGTCTCAATAATAAAAATCGTAGGAGACTTTAAATTGTTCAACAAATATGATAGAGTCTATGGTGTCTACTATTGATGATAACTCCTTAACATCAGATCAAGACACTAATTGGTTCTCGTTTGAAAATAATAGACTTTACCAAGTGATAAATGTGAATTAGTTAAATGTGATTACCAATAAAATTCCTAGGTAATAAATTTCCATGTAAATGCATTATAAAAGATAATTAGATTAATAGTAAAATTTCATATTTGAATTTAGATTGATGTGTGAATTCCCTATCCTGCTCTACCACCCTCTCCCTCTCTCTAGAATCCTTCTATTTCTATAAAATACATGCATTAATATTTTTGTATGAAAAATTTAATTAAAAATATTTGGATAATTTCACAAACATATTTGGGCTAATGCCAATCAAGTCCATAACATTTAAAAACTAACCATCTCAATCCAATAATCCAAACGCCTTGTAATTAATGTCATTGATTATTTTTTTAGTTTCTTTCTCTCTTTATCATAATTATATTCTCTTTATCACGTCACTTTTCCTTCTCGTCACTCTCTTCTTTCTTCTTTCTTCCCCTTACCCTCTTGCCTCTCTATCCGATTTCTATTTTCTCTCTCTTCTCTCCCTCTCTCTATTCCTTTGACCATCTCAGCCTATAACCTCTGACTCTCTCGTCTCCCTATCTCTCTCTGATTTCTATTTTCTCTCATTTCATCTTTCTGGTGGCATCATGGTGGTGGGTTTGCTCATTTATACCTTCTCTCTCTTTGTCTTTGTGATGGTTCCATGGTGGTGGGTTTTGTAGTGAGCCGGTTTTGGTTTGAATCGGTGATAGAGGATTTGGGTTTTTTGTGGGTGTGTTGGAGTTTTGTGGGTTTTGATTTGGATGTGGTTTTTTTTTTTTTTTTTATTAGCCACATCAGCATCTAATATGCCAACGGTGCACTCCGTTTGCCATGTATGTATTTTCTGTTAGTAGGTTGACGACAAAAACCAAAACGGAAATGATTTTTTTTTTATTTTAGGGACTAAAGTAGGCGCAAAATCAATTTAGGGGCCAAAAGTGTATTTTCGCCTTTTTTTTAGTTCCCACCTGATATACTACCTATCTCCGGATAACTCCTTCTTCTTTACCTCTGTGCAGCCTAAGGCTTAAGCTATTCTCTTTGCTTTGTTTTATTCCTTATTTTTTGTGCCCAACTCCTCTTTATGCTCTTCAACAACTTCATAGCCACTATACGACTCAATGCTTCTTCTATCATCACCGATGACCATAGCTATGGCAGTGGGAGAGCCATTAGGAGATACTTGGAAAACGTTCACGAGAGATTAACTGATGTTGTCTGAGTCGACTATACGATTGAAAGAATAGTGAAAGCTATAGCAACGATCCACCTATGGTTTCCTTCAATTGAGCAACTAGATTTGTGCAATTTAGGCACCGCAATTACAATTTTGATTGAGAATTCATAGAGTCAGTGCAACCAAAAATCAAACCCAAAATAATGATACCTATGCAAGAGAGAGAGAGAGAGAGAGAGAGAGAGAGAGAGAGAGAGATAAGATCAAAGAATAACATTCTTTGATGTCTGATTATGCATCTATGGTACCATTGATGCTTCACATACAAAGAAAAAAAGTCAAAATTAGAGGAATAGAAAACAGAGATTTAGAGAGAAAAATAAATAGGGAAGAAGAAAAGAGAATGTGTCAATGTGGGGGTCGTTCCGTAGGTTGGGTAGATGAGATATAAATAGTATGACCACATTTTGATTTTTCATTTGACCACCACTTTTTATTTAAAATAATTTCTTTTATTATGGTTTATGAAGACTACAGTAAACTTATCTAAATACCTTATTGTCATCCAATTGAGTGTGTGTGTATAAATGTAACACAAGATTTAATAATAATAACAATTATAGAACACATGATTTAAAAATTTTCTTTTGATTAATAGTTAAAGTTGGTGTATATATGTTTTTTTAAAATAAAAAATTTATGGTATTACATCTTTAAGCTTTATAAAACATTGCTCCTTTCCCATATATTGGAAATTTGGTATTTATAAGTAGATTGTATTAAGAAATAATAATATAAAAAAACACTTTGTGTAGCTCTTTTAAAAAAACAAACAAACACACACTCTCACACAAGGGAGAGGGACACAAAAGCACACTATAAACTCTACTCAAAAGTCATGGTTACTTTATGTAGTTCCTAGAGATGTATATTAGGTCAAAATGATCATTTTTCTTTCATGATTTTAATGATTCTTTAATGTATATAATCATTATTAGTGATTTTCACCATATTAACAATTTTGCTCACTAAAAGTTTGGAAAAAATGTGTTGAAATTAAGTATATATTTGTTTCATTAATATAAATGCAATGATATTTACAAATTACATTATGTAAGGACACGATTCGTAACGACCCGTAACAGTGTTGGGTTCGCACGTAAAAAGACCCAAACAATATCATTTATAGAGCGTGGGTTTGAAAGGCTAGACCTCAGTCACCAGACGGTGGGTTTTTCATGGTGTTCATACATGGTTAAGTCGTTTTCGCCCTAGGAGTCTTTCTCCTGGAGGCGGGCTGGGAGGCTCTGGTTTTTGGCCATTTTTCCCCGCCCCCCTCTGGATTGCTTACTTTTCCTTTTATACTAGCATGTGTTTCTTATCCTTTGTCCACATGTAGGATCAACTCTTCCCAGACTGATACTTGTCCCATCAGCCCATATCCGGAGTGGTTGGGGGTGGTTGTAAAAGCTGGAGAGTATGGTTCTGTCAGATGCAGAATATTGAATGGCAGTAAGGGCAGCTTTCCCTGGTCGTTATACTTTCCAGCGTATCCTTCTCTTTTGACCTAGATATTTTTAGATTTTTTCCAAGCTGCTCCTATACCGTTTTTGCCCTTCCTTTTAGTGAGACCTCGGACATGCCGAGGACTGAATCGTCCTCGGCTATGTCCCAATGCTATTTTGTACTTGAATTACCGAGCCTGGGCTATAACCTTCCTCGGCTCGGGTCTTGGGCCCCAATGAATAAATGGGCCAGGGCCACAAATTATTGGGCCCCACATATTATATTAATGTAAAAAAATTGTTATTTTATGGATCAATTCATAATTTTAGTGATTAATTAACATACAAAATTAATTACGAATGTTTTTTTTTTTTGCATTTTTTAAAAATAAAAGTAGGATATTATGTTCCACAATTCAATCCTACAATCCAATCCAATTAGATCTCCAATGATCATGTGTAGGAGCCCAATTTTAACAACCTTGATTGTGTTTTGATCAAGCACATAGAAGCATTGTAGAGATCAATGACACCCATCAATTTCTACATATTTGGAACCCAGAACATTTTGTAAAAAGTAAAAATAAATAAATAAGATAAATTTTAGTGTATATATATATCTCACACAATTTGAAGGTGAGTGGATATATCAAATACAGTAAGCTTAAGAAATAATGCTCTACTCAAGTCTCATGTCAAATCATTCTATTTGAAATTGTCACAAGCAAAGAAATCTATTAACCATAACCCTAGGGGAAAAAATAAAGAATGTGAATGTGTTTTTTTTTTCACGCTATAAAAAGTATCTAAATCAGAATATTGATGTGAGTTAGATTATTCTCATGAGAAGTTAGATTCCCATCCAACGGACAAAATGGGCTTCTGCCCTTTTCAGGCAAATTAATTAGTCTTTTGCCTTTCTTCCTAAACTAAATAGGGAAATGCCCCTCTTTTGAAACTCGATTTTTTCAAAATCGAGTTAAGCCCTATAGTAACGTTTTCAAGGACCTATAGTGACGTTTTTAAGGACCTATAGTGGCGTTTTGTAACTTGATATCCATGAAATCGAGTTATAGGTAATTTCATTGCCTATAACTCGATTTCATGGATATCAAGTTATAAAACGTCACTATAGGTTCTTAAAACGTCACTATAGGTCCTTAAAAACGTCACTATAGGGCTCTAGATTTTTTTTTTTAAACTCGATTTTGAGAAAATCGAGTTTCAAAAGAGGGGTATTTCCCTATTTAGTTTAGAAAGAATGGCAAAAGGCTAATTAATTTTCCTGAAAAGGGCAGAAGCCCATTTTGTCCACCATCCAACAATAGAACATTCTAATGTTGATTTTTTTTTTTTTTTTCCTTTTTATGGCTCAATTTGAAGTTTTTTCTTCGATTCTGTCAACATTCAATTGTAATGTGCTTAGTATATAAATAGAATTATTAAATATTTAATGACATTTACAGTTTTTTAGTATATTTTATATATTTACGCAAAGTTTTCTCATGCTTCACACAGATTAGCGACTAGTAATAACTGTAACAAAATCAACTGTTTCTTTCTTTTTCTTTTTACTTGTGTTAGATTTTTGCTTCAAATTTTCCTCTTTTCGGCTAATTGCTCAGTTTAACCTATATCGCAATCAGATCCTAACTGTAGTTTGTCTTTGAGTTGGACCGCATATTGGCGAGTAGTTGCAAGATATTGAACTAAACAAATGTGCATGAGAAGCACTAACAATGTAGGGGGCCAAGTAGGGCCGGCCCTAGGCTTAAGCCACTTAGGCAATCGCCTAGGGGCCCTTACTAGAGAAAGGCCCCCAAATTTTGGGGCAAAGATTGAAATATATTTTTTTTTTTAAATAATTTTTTCGAGATAAAGGGAAAAAAAATTAGTTTTACATTTTTCTTCTATTTTTAAGAAGTACCAAAGAATTGAGTAATGCTAGAGATAATGCAACTTTAAATACATAGGGCTTACAAATATGTGACCTTAATTACAAGAAATAATTTAGATAGGAAAATACTATAAATTTTACTTTAAAATCTTTATACAAATTGATGTGACCATTAATATGATTTGTAGATGTCAACAATCTATTAAATGCATTTTTAAATTACTTTCTTTTTTTATTTTTTTTTTAGAGAGAGTTTCAACCTATGGCGTCCGCTCCTGATGATAGCTCTTTATCATCAGACCAAGACACCAATCAGTTTTTGGTGTAGGCAGGGATTGAATACTAGATCTCTTTATAAGCATCATGTTGTAAAATTTATAATATCCCTAACATCATTTATTTAAATACTTGTTTATTATCTTCTTGAAGTGTCATTAATCACATTCATTGCTACAACATTTGTAAGTTTTTTTTAGTAAAATTTGTTATAGTTTTAGCATTTCTTCAAAATATATAAATAAATAAATATATATATATATATTTATATATATATATATATATATATATTTATATATATATATATTACAAGATAAAAAGAATGCATTTTTGTTATATAAAAATTATGATATTGAAAACTAGTTAAATATTATTTAATTAATAACAAAAATGCCCCATTTAAATATATCGCCTTAGGTCTCAAAGTTTGTTGGGCCACCCCCTGAGGCCAAGGACTATGATTACTTGTTGATATTCTTCTTTGTTCACAAAACCCCATTTTATGGTACCAGAAGAGTAACACAATTTGCTCATAGATTGGCTTCGCTATGTGTTGTGGCTGCATGAATGTTCACATGAAACAAGACACCATTTCAAATATACATTTCGCAGTGCGGCTTTTGCCCCACATTTCATGTATAATACGTTCATGTGATATCAGGGCATGGCACTAGTGATGCCAACTTTAAATACTACGAGATTCCTTTCAAATATACTTTTTGCAGTGAGGTTTTAGCCCCACAATGCATAGAGAAAATCAGCTCAATGGTCAGTCTCATGCATGTTGCAATGGTGATATACGTTCATGAAAGTCACGGCAACATGTTTGACAGAAGCTATTCAAACAAAATACTAGTACGACAAACCATGCATGGGGCACGGACACCCAAACAACATATCATCTGGATTGCACTAGTGCCATTCTAGTCTCCAGATTTCAATACCAATTGCTTTTAGCCATTTTCTACTCAACCATATAGTATGACCTTATATATAGATATCTAATCTAACGTGCTATGTCTTAACATATTCCTATATACATTTCTCTGGATTTATGCAACAAGAAAAACTTTAACGGTTGTAAATTGTGCTTTGCAGAGGCCAGGCTTAGTTATTACAATGGCTTTTGGTGTTCTACCTTCTATTTTGGTTGTTTCATAGTAAATAAGAACCTTACTGATTCATTTAAAAAAAATTAACAACAAAAAAACAATATTAGTCAATTATTTGTGACACAAGTGGAAAGCCACAAGAAATAAAACACATCTACTTCAAGAAAATAACCTTGAATCTATAAGGAGAGATATTAGAATCCACCATAATAAGATTATAGGAAAACTCTGAAATTTTATTAAATAAAAACTATGAATTGTCTTCGAGGCTACAATGCATCTAAAACAATAAATAAAACAAAAACAAAAACAAACAAACAAAAAAAAATAATCCTCAGTTGCAAATGATTTTCTCTATTACAAAAATGATAAAAACATAAAAATTGGATCGAATTCAAACTTTGAATCAAAGTGTCATCATTTGACATTTTGACCAGCTAGGGATCAAAGTTTTGTTCGACACTTCACCTCTACCTAAATTTTGTTTGGCACTTAGGGGTAGGCAAATGACACTTAAAGTGTGTTTGCCTTTCACTTGGTGAGCAATTCGAGTGATAGTCCAATAAGGCCCTAATAATACACGTGATATTATTCATTACCATCATGTAACCTAGGATTGATGAGTTCACACTAGAGACTCCATTTTTTATTTAGCAAAACAAAAAGTGACTTACTTACAAATTTGGTTATTTGCTAGATTCTTCATATTTGTACATTAATCCACTCATTATTTTTGAGATAAATATCAAATAACCAGCCTTGAGGAGTTTTGTAATTCACACTCAAACTCATCAACCAAGGCTTCTACTCTCTATAAATAAAGGATGGTTCGATGCTATTAGTTACTGAGAGCTCTTTAAGAGAGGCATTAGGTGAAGAGGAATTATTGAAGACAAAAAGGAATATTTGAAGAGAGGCATTGTGCCCAAATTTTTGAAGACAAAAAGGAATATTTGAAGAGGAACTATTCAAACATAGGAGGTGTTGCCCAAGGAACTAACTAGGAGGCCGATTTTTGAAGGAACCCCCAACCTTGTTTTGACAAAACTCTTTGCATGCAAGTATAATTTCCAAACTAATCCTATTTTGATCAAGTTTTGTAATATATATTGATTGCCAATACATTTTTCTTTGTTGATATTGGATGAACTTGATGAACATGGTTACCATAGAAGTAGTGTTTCATATGCGCATGTGAATTTTACAAATCCTAATATGCTTGATCTCTTTTCGACATGAATAAGCATCACATGCTGTATTTTTGTTTTCGTTTATGTGGTATGTTTGGATGGTTTCTTTCAATGACATGACCTTGACACTGTTCTAGAAGGCTTATTTAATAGGGCGGAAGGGTAACTAACACATTTCCACTCCATAACTCAGCCTTTGGTTTTAATTAAATGAATGTAATTTACATTTTTAGATTTACATTTTTAGATTATATTTAGGAAATAAAACCATGTAGATTTTCTTATATCATAAACAGGAGAGAGAATGCTATGCATTTTTCTTTTCACATACAATTTTATAATGAAAATTCAAATTTTAAATGAAATGAAAGAGATTTTTATTTTTAATTTTACATTTTTATAAAATAAGTGACAACTCCTTGCAATACACCTTGCTACTACCACAGCATCACAAAAGCCACCTTATCCATGTCTTATTTATGCATATAATTTGTGTGATTAGTATGAGTGCAAGGTGACTTTGGATGTTCCCACTGCTCTTTGCCACTCAAAGGGCTAACGCATTATGATCGATTGAGATATGAAAAGGAAGTGTTTATAATTCCTAATAACGTTTTCTTTGACCAAGCACCTTGTCAATATCTTCATTAATTTTATGCAAGGTTCATTTAATGGATGCGAGGACAAAGAAATAAATAAATATATATATAGACATTTTAATGATTAATATAATTTCTCCCTTTTATTTGAACAAATAATGTACCAGTATGATGCGTAAATTAATTTAATTATTATATAAAATATATATATATATATATATATTTGAAAAATAATATTAAAGCTATCGTAATATATAATTGTGAATCACTTAAAAATCCGAATTTAACATTTCTTTAGATTCAACTTTAAGAGGGGCTATGGGTACGTAGTGTGCAATTTTTACAATATTATATAATACAAATTATGAAATACATGATTTAGATAATTAAAATAAATATTATATTTCATTTTAAATTTCTTGAAACTTATATTATATAATTTTAGCTAAATTAAACCATACTAACAATTAATTAGATAATAAATAGAAGTTTTTTCCTGAGTAGTTTTTTTAATTTCTTGAAACTTAGATATTAGACTTTCAACTTAACTAAAAAATCCTAACAATTAATAAAATAAATTTTACAATGAGGTTGTAGCCAATTGTTGCAACCAAATCTTCTAGAAGGCAACTTTTATTATATAATATATCAATTTACCATCTGAAAGGAGATTGAACCTGAAAGTACAAAATTCCATTAATTAGTTCTCTTTGTATTTAGTACATATTACCTTGTTTGCATAAAAATTACAAGAAATTTTTATAGGCAATCTTAACTTCTTCTTTTTACAATTCAATAATTAAAATATAGGGGAATAGAATCCTAAGGGTCTGTTTGATTTGAGCAAAAAAAATGGTGTATTCTGTATTCATTTTCAGTTTTTGTGGGACCCCTACTAAAAAACTTGTTTGACTATATTTGTATTCAATTTTTATTTTCAATATCCAAAAAAATAAGATTTGAATACAAAAACTGAATACAACTTTTTGGTGTTTTCATTTTTTTTGAAAATGAATGTAGTAGCATTTTTGTAAAATACCAAATATGTGGATCCCTCTAACATTGACTTGTCCCGTCAAAAAACACTCTCTCTTTCAATTGTGTTGAATTTGTAATTGAAAAATATAAAGTGAAAAAAAAATAAAAAATAAAAAATAAAAATAAGAAGCAAACACTAGACTAGAAAATAATGTCAAACATCAAATGGTTTGGGTAGAGAAAATGAATACAAGATTTGAGAAACAAAAAATGAGTTTAGAAAATAAAAAGAGAATGAATCTACCCCAATGATAACCAAACAGAACCTAAATGTCTCAATCAAAAACGCATGAAGCGCTAAGTGAACTACAAAGCTCTTAATAGTCTTATCCCAGTACATCTCTTTGACGAATAACACTTGCTATCAAACAAAAGTCCAGCCTATTTTAAAACCCCTTCAAATAACTTCAAAAAGGAATGTGTATATATATATATATATATATGTATATCACCTAACCTAAAAAAAAAAAAGATCAGAAGAGTTAATCACCTCAGTTCCAACAAATTATTAAAAATTTACTACATAGTACTTATTATTCAACAAACCAATAGCTAGCGTTCTGCATGGTTACTTATTTAATATTAATTCAACATTACAAGCTAGAGTACCACATAAATAAAGTTACCACAGTAACTCAAAAACAAACTTGCAGGAAATAATGTTACAAACACAATACATAACACAACAATTTTTGGAACTTTTTTTACAACGGTTGACTTCATAAGCTTTTATTGATTCTAATATAAATTTATTATTGACTTTAATTTTTTTTATTTATCACTAACGACTTGTCACCTCAACTTGTCAAACATGGACCCTGCAGAACACAATACACAAAGCAAATCTTCCAGCATACTAACGCTTCATCTCTCCTTCCACAACTGGAGCCATCGACACTGCTTTATTGTGCATGTGCGGATTCCCTCTCCATCCTAAGCAAAACCAGGAAAATCCCATCATTTATAGCCCGTGAAAATTTTCATTTTCAAAGGATCTATTTATCTATCACACACAGACACAGAGAGAGCGAGAGATTAATATTACCAGCAGACATGTCGAAACCGCGATTTTGGAGCTCACGATACTCTTGGCATAAGGCACAACCATGGCAGAAGCAATGAATCCAAAAGTCATTACAATGATTCTCCCCCGACAAGTATTGCTCTCTCAGTTTTGCACGATAACAGCATGAATAGAAGGGTCGAAAAGGAGAAGAAACATGTAAAATACCGAGCAGTGTATAAAGCGTCCCATTTACGCAACAATCTGAAGGTTGCACAAAGACCATATATACATCTTACAAGTCAGTTTTTATTTAACTATTTATATGTATATATGTATAAATATTGTACATATTTCATGTATATAAACGGTCACTAAATAGTCTTCATTTTCTTTTTCTTTATTTTTCCTTTTTGCTAAGATTATTGCTTAGGGCTCTCATAGCACTTCACTGATCTCCAAGTATTATAATTTTCGGTGATTCTGTCCCACAAAAATAGTGGGAGAAATCTCTTGGGGGTGGTCTAAATTAAAGGTGTTTGATATATAGAAAATTTGAACTCAAAACTTCATGTATCAAATGAGATTTAGAAACCATTAGATCAAAGGCTTGAAGTTGATCATTCTATATGCTTTTGTAATACTTACAGGATGATCCTTTATCTAGAATCTCCGAGATGCGGCCAAAAGCAACGCATGGACACCAGCATGTCAAACAACCTGTGACAGAAAAAGATTTCAGTCTTAAAACTAACAACATTTCAATCACTATAAAGGAGATAATTTTTTATTCTGTAACTTAGAAAGAACAAGGAACAGAAAAGAAAATTTTTGACATGATTTAACAAATATATAAACCTTTTTTATAAGTAAGAAAAGGAAAGGATAAGGAATTTACAGCTATGCCGGTCAGAGCAACAGTCAAAGAGGCCGGTTGACCAGGTTCGATCACTCGCCATTTTCGATCGAATTATCAGGTCAGGCTTTTAGAGATGCATACGTGTAATTAATGAATCAAAGAAATGGTAGAAAAGCACAGAAGTTGTGCTCGCAAAGAGTTGATGGTTGGGATGGTATTTATAGAGAGAAAAGAATGAAATAAATTGGTATATATGTAAACATGTTTTCTTTTTTTCTGTGTTCACACACATACTTTGCCCCTTTGTAATCATTGTATGGAAAAGTCCAAATGCTTAACTAAAATGATAAAAAGGAAAGCATTGCAAGATGCCCTGTCCTACTAAAATTTAAGAATATACTACTAAAAGAAATGAGAAGGTTTGTTCTAAAGTTGGAGTTATATATATATATATATATTATACATTTATATAAATGCACTAAAATCGTGACTCTAAATCTTGATTTCAAATTTAAAATTGTGACTTACAGTCCATTTGTTTTGAAACATTTTTCAATAAAATATTTTAAGGTTCATGTAAATTCTTTCAAGTATAAATTACCAAAATCAGTGACTCAACCATAGAAGCCACCAAAAACAGAGATCCAGTGATCAAAGTGACTGAATTGTCACTTCGACTGCAAGATCAACGACACTAGCCATGAGTGACAGCTCCGACTATCAGACCATAGATATTAGCCATCATACTAACAGTTCTAATTGTCGAATTGGCAGCTCCAGCAACCTGACAATCAACACCCACTATTAGAGCAGCAGCACCAGCTACAAAAATGGTGACTCCAACGACCTAGCCACGAAGTGGGGTGAGGAAGACCATTGTTTGTTCTTGTTTTACCAAGTTTTTAAATGTGACACATTTTACAATGGATTTTACAGTCAATGGAAAACTTTTTACATAAAAAAAAAAAAAAAAAAAAAAAAAAAAAAAAAAAAAAAAAACTTGAAAATAGGAAAATATTTTACCAAAATATTTTTGTTTCAAAACAAACAGGACGTTTGATTCACAATTTTAGTGTTTTTACACACTTATGTGGATGTCTACCCTAGGTTTTAAAAGTCGGACCAGACCGGCCAGTCCAACCAGGAACCGGCCATAATTCGGTCCGGTTATGAGTAAAAACCGAAAATAACTTAAAAATCGAAGAAATTCGAAAACCGGATAGTTCAACTGGAAAATCGGGAATTGGCATGGTCAAACCGGTAAATGACTGGTTGGGGTTTTTTGACTTTTTCCAACCTAAAACTATGTCATTTTGGGCAGAACCTAAACACTAACCCTAAGCCTAAAGTCCTAAACACACTCTACCTCACTCACGCCTCATCTCAGACTCACTGCCTCACTCACGCACGCCTCTCTCACCTCATTCAACTCAAGCTCATGCCTCACGATCTCTGAATCAATGAATCTCTCAATTTTTTTTCCTTCTCACCCTCACAGTGTCTAAACTTTAAATTTGCCTTCGCTTCGAATTTGCCTCACTGTTTTTTCTTTTTTCCTTCTCACCCTCACGGCGTCTCAATCTCGATCTCAACCTTTGTGCTCCACTCTCTGCTTCTCGGCTTCATCAAGTATTGATTATTTTCTTTTGATTTTGATTACTTGATTCTCTTTCTTTTATTTGATCATTTTCTTGGTTCTTTTTTTTTTTTTTTTTTTCATTTCTCTCTGCTTCATCTTAGATTCTCCATTCATGTTCTTGGCTTTATCTCAAGTTCTCTGTTCCGTGACTTCACTGGTAAGTGGTAACTTCTATCAATTATTAGTTTACAATAGCATTTTAGTTTATTTGTGATTTTGTGTATGCTGTGGATTTTGATAGGCCAAAAACATATTGAACCCTTGTGATAAATTAATTGATTAATTAGCCAAATTTATTAATTAATCAAATTAACATGCAATGTACGTGGCAGCACAAACAAATCACCAATTAAACTAAGGCTTGCAGCGGAAATTAAATTGACACGGTGATTTATTTACGACTGGGGAAAACCTACATGACAAAAACCCCACCGGGTGATTTTAAGGTCACCACTCCCGATAATCCACTATTATCACAACAAGCCGTCACAAGTAAAGGAATCTCAGTATCTTATACCAATCTATAGTTGAACCCTTACCCCAATACCAAATTGGACTTGTTCTGTAGTGACAATCTATCTTTGTAATGCACGCCTTCTAGTACGTGACTAACCAATTGCGCGGATCCCAGTATGTGACTTGAATCACCAACTAGAGAAGGTTGTTCGCTGCAAAATTCTTCAGTTCATCACACAATGAAGATCGAGAAGCTCCTTGGTTACAAAACCCTATGGTGCACAAACACTGCAGCTTCTTCACAAGAAAGATGAACTAGGGCAAATTTTGTCTTCGATCACAATTTGCTTGAACAAACTTTGCTCAACACTTGTGCAACTTGTTTCACCTTTGACAGCTCTTAAAATAATCATTTTATATGTTTAGGGTTGTGAGAAAAGAAAGCCCAAACAAATAATCACGGATTGGAGTCAAAACAGACCTGAAACTCCGTTTTTCATAAACCTCGACAGATGCCTATCTGTCGAGCTATTGTCGAGCCATGGGCTAGAATAGCTCTTCAAGGCTCGATAGATGGCTTGCTGTCGAGTTTTAATGAACAGCACTTGCTGCATTTGAATCTTGGATAGACTTGCATGGCTTTAATACTTGAACTTGAAATGAGGTTTCTTGAAGTATTAAACACATCTTAGATCTACCCAAATATAAGTAAAGTGCGTTTTGTCAAAGGATTAGCCAATTACATAAAATAGTGACATATGTTCCTAATAAGTGAATCACATATGTCCTAACAGATTTGATTTATAGAGCATTATTGTTGTGAAATATAGTTTACAAAGTATTATACTATTGTTTATGTATATTGTGTTGATGAATTTATTTGTTGATAAAATGGTTGTTGTTGTTATGTTGATGAATTTATTTGTTAATAAAATGGTTAGCTTATAACAATTCTTTGCCTAGTTACATAGTTTAATTAGACTATTTACGATTTATGAGAAATGATTATTAGAATCATTATTTCATTAATTGTTTTTTGGTTTTGGAATTTATATAAATATGGACAATGAAATGATTGAGGATGATGATGACATCAATTAGGAATCATTTGGAGATGAACTTGATGCTCCTCCTGGATTTAGAGATAAAAATCATCCTATTCAAGTTGAAGATGAAGAAGATGAGGATGAGGATGATGATAATGATGCTAGTGGTGGAGCATTTGGTTCACATGATGATATTGATTTCAATTTTCTTCATGACAAATGAGGCTTGTGTTATCAAATGAACCTTAAAACTTAGTAGTTGTTTGTTTGAAACTTTAAAACTTATTTGCTATTTGGATGTAATGAACTTATTTGCTATTTGCCATTTGGATGTAAATGTAGTGACTAATGAACTTATTTATTTGGTTTTGTTGAAAGTTTATTATGTTAAGGTCCTTAAGGATGATAGTTTTGTAATGTTATTACTTATTGTGTTAAATTCTTTAAGAAGAGGTTATATACTTGTATTTTTTTAAGGAAACATATTTATTACTATTGGTTACTTAGTTTTACTATATTAAAAAATTATTAATTATTTATATAATTTAAATAAATAATAATTAAATTATTTATGATGTCACCGGTCGGGGTCTGACCAAAAAACTGGTAATTAGCTCCTTCGCCGATTCTTTCACCGTACCGATTTTTAAAACCTTGTGTCTACCATCATGTCCTTGTATACTCTCAATGACATATAATGCTTAATAAATTGCCCCCCCCCCCCCCCCAAAAAAAAGGATGAGACTAATACCAAAGGGTGTGTTTAGATACCACTTATTTTGTTGAAACTAAAAAATTATTGTTGAAAGTATTGTAGATAAAAGTAAAAGTTAATTGAAATAGTACAACGAGACCCATAAATAGTGTCAAAAAGTGCAGTAAGCTGAATAGTGAAATAATTTTAATTTTTCATTTCAATCCAAACGCACACCAAGTCTTTAACCAGTGTGTATGAAGGATACAAGGTGATTACTCCAATTCCCTTAGATTTTTAGTTGGACACATGAAATTAAATAAATACCACATATTTTATATTTATATAAAAATAAGAAAGAATTGAAAGATTAAATGGGAGGAAATCTATCTTTAATATCATTCTCATATGTGATATTTGTTGGAAGTTAAACATAATTTAAAAATAAGCTGTAACTTATATCCTGTGGATCAGAGGCAAAGTAGCTAGTAGATCCATTTGTGCCCAATTTGACGGAATTTACGGTTTTCTTTTCTGGATTTTTAATTTGGGTGTTGGGCGGTTTTTTTTTTTTTTTTTTTTTTTTTTTTTTTTTTTTTTTTTTTGGGAAGGTGTGTATGGGTGTGTTTGTATTGATGCTAAGAAAAGGTTATAAAGATAGGCATGATTTTTTTTTTTTTTTTTTGGTTTATATAAGTTTTGGATTTAGGGTTTAATTGGTAGGGGAGAAAAGTAGGGTAATTTGTGGAGAGAAGAGAAAATAAGAGAGAAAAGGATAGGGGTGTGTGTTTGTTCCATTGATTTATTGATTTCCCTTCATATTTGGGTTAGATACGAGTACGATGTCATACATTATCTTTAAACATGAGGCAGTGCTATATTGGCAAATGGAAATGATTATAATCCTCGACATAATAAGTTGAAGTCGCAATCATATTTGACCTAGAGTCTCTCTAGAATCGTCATTCATTTTTTGTTTTAGATAAAAGATTAGAAATTTAGTACTTTAATAAAGTTCATCAAAAAAAAAAAAAAAAAAGCTCCCACAATTTTTTTTTTTTTTTTTTTTGGTAATTACATTCCCCTCTCTTGAGATTTGAAAGAATGACATCTCAAACCTAAAGGAAAAAACATTCTCCTTCCTTGAGATTTAAATAAAATACCCTCCCCTTCCATAAACATTAGTAACGAAATATTCTAAAATTTTAAAATATTCTCTTTACCAAAGTTTAACAATGGTCTGTAAAAACATAATTGATAGAATTAAATTAAAATTGCAAAGTTTACCAAGTACAAAAAAACTTGCAATTACAAATCTCTCTACAATCCATTGAAAAAAAAAAGAAAAAAAAAAAAAAAAAAGGTCATACTGAATATTTTAAAATACTCTTCTATAAAAATGTTTGATTTTAGAATTGGGATCAAGAAAAAAAAATCTTCCTCCTTTATGGGAGTTCTTCTAGGATGAGTCACATATTTGATTGCCCTATCTATTAATAGTAGTAGTAATAAAATTAATTCTTGGTATTGGCCCTAAGATATTCATTCAAATCATTTAGATTTGAAAGTTGTTGCAATAATTGTGTCATTGTCATGGGGCGTTGCAGTGCTCATGGGTCGCTGGGTGGGTGCTACGTTGTGGTGGTGGTGTTGCAATGGCTGAATTTGCCATGGTAAGCATTGTTGTTCCATTTTTTTGTATTTCACTTTATATTTTACTAATCGTCATACATTATATGTCTAGTTTTTTTTTTTTTTTTTTGACGATTTAAACTTTGATTAATTAATTTATATGGAAAGAAATAAGTTTATTTCACATCCTCAATACGCATCCACTTTTTACGTTTAAAATGTGTGGACGACACCTTTTCTTGTTTACAATTATTGATAGATATTGTGTGAACAAATATTTACGGTTTCAAAATCTGTTTCAACTTTTCCTTTCTGGCCATTTGCTCTGTTCAGCCTATGTTGCTATCAGATTCCGACTCTAGTTGATCTCTGAGTTGGACCGCATATTGGAGAGGAGTTGCTAATTATTTCAGTGGGAAAGAAAACAATGTGTGCATGAGAAGCATTGACAAGAGTCGGGACCAAGGAGTAATTGATCGTTGAAATTCTTCTTGTTCACCAAAAACCCCCATTTTACAGTACCTGAAGAGTAATACAATTTGCTCGTAGATTGGCTTTGCTATGTGGCTGCATAGATGTCACATAGAAAAAGATAAGATACCATATTACAAATATACTTTTCCATCAAGGCTTTAGCCCCACAACCACACAATGCATGTATAATAATACGTTCATGTGAGCATGCTAGTGATAGCAACTTTTTTAGTGTCATATATGCAACGTACTCGAGGTATATTACCTTTTGCACTGAGGCTAGCTCTAGCCCCACAATGCATAAACGTGAGGAGAAAATCTGCTCAAATATTTACTGTCATGTTAATATACGTTCGCGTGTGACCACGCTATATTGCTATTAACGGCAACAAGTTTGGCAGATGCTTCAAACAAAAAAGTAAAGCCAAACCATGCATGGGACACCCAAACAAAATATCAGTTGCCATTCAAGTCTCTATTTTTAATACCAATTATTGCTTTTAGCTATTTTGTACTCGACCATAGTATCAAACTATGACCTTATATGACGTGCTATATCTGAACACCTTTTATAATACATTTCTCCAGATTTTGAGAAAATTTGGAATCTTTTGATGTAACTGACTATAAATATATAATAGTTTCATGTGAAAGTAACAATCAGTCACAACTTATTAAATAAGATAGTTGTGACAAAGGAGTATGGTAAAGATTGTGATCTTTGAATAACTCCTAGATTTATGCTGCTAGGAACTGACTTTAATGACAAAATTAATCAGTTTGCCTACTTGAAAAACTCACAAGGAAATTTGAAAGTGATTAATAAATTTTACACATAGGCACAAATTCTATTTATTAATTGCTGCTTAACTATAGCTTATGCTGGTGTGACCTTATTTAGGAGGAGTAAAATTCACCTCCTTCTTCAAGCATGTTTCCCTAATTTCATGATAGGAAGGTGGCATAAGGCCAATTCCAAATCTGGATCGAGACCATATCAACCATTCACACAAACTCGCGGATTTTTGACATAATTAAAAGGAATGGCACTAGCTAGAGTAGAAGAATCTAGCAATTTGTTGGATCAATTTGTCACATTCTCCTTTTTTGATTCATTGTTGCATGCTTTGTTTTTGTAACAAACTTATTCATGGAGCCTATATATGCGGATACCCTTTCCTTTTGATGAATGTGGTTGTTGTACTTAATCCAAATCATCATCATTACCATCATCCTCTTCTATAGTATTCAATCTCCTTCTCTGATTTTATTTTTATTTATTTAAGTCTCTTCTTAATGGACTTTCAAAATACCCCTACAACGAATAATTTTGCAATAATCAGTTTGACTACTGAAAAAAAAAATTACAAGGTGGAGATTTGAAAGTAATTAAATTTTACTGGGGTTGTGTAACACATTTTGAATAGGCACAAATTCTATTTAATTATTGCCACTAAATATTTGGTGAAAGTGACAACGTTGAGAATGCATTGTTAGGCCTAGTTGTCTTTCATAGTGAGAACAGACTAATACTGGCAGGGTTGTCTTCTTTGAATAGGAGCAAATTCCAATTTGCTGCTTAATTATAGCCTATGCTGGTGGTGGCCCATTCGGTGGAAATGCCCATTGAGAATAGTTGGTTAAGCCTAGCTTCTTTCTTAGAGTGAACAGTGAACAGACTAACAATTATTTGTTTTGTAATTTTTCAAATTTTGACTACTGAGAAATTTTTTTATTTTTTTTTAGACAGTTGTGATGTTACCAATTTATTGTGAATTCCAGAACCCGTGACAACAGCCATACACCCATATGCTTTAACTTACAAGTTTGCAAAGCTCCACTAAAGTTCAAGAACTATTTACCAAAACGAATTCAGTAAAATAAAATAAAAATTAAAGTTCTGGTAACTATCTTATAAACAAAAGCTGAAACTTCAATAATGGCATCTTCAATATGTCAATAGTAAAACGAAATTTCGAACAACATTACAAGCACCTCCTCAGTCCTTTATGATAGTCCAAACTTGCAACTTCTAAAAAATTGAAAATATAGAAAGAATATAGTGATCTTGACAAGTCAACCAATATCCAGAATCCCAACCAGGAGAATTATATATATATATATATATATATATAATACTGTTGATGTGGGCCGTGTGGCTTGAATTGCCAAGCCTGAGTCAACGTAAGTTGATAGAATCCCAATTGTAATAGGAATCTCATTAGCCGACTTAACATATGTATCTATATATATGTGATTAGGTGTGGCAAAGTTGATTGGGAAAAATAAGAGAGAATTCCTAAAACCTAGTAGCAGCCGCATAAGAAGAAGAATAGAGTTTTCTTGTCTTGTGGATGAGAGAGAGAGAGTTAGGGTGTAATTGGAATTTGGGTTTCTTGAGAGTGTTCTTGTGCACTACTGTACCTCCCTATTTTTATAATGAAATTTCTCCGTTATCTCCGTGAAAGTAAGCAGTTTGCTGAACCACGTAAATTCTTGTGTTCTTTGTATGTGCTTGTTATTTGATTTCCGCTTATTTACTGTTATTGATTTGAGTCCTAAGGTGCTATCTGCACAACAAATACGGCTAGCTACTACTTAAGGTATCAGTCTTAAGCCTCTATCAGTCCCCTATTCTCCTCTATCATTCTTTGTTTCTGTCATCTTAAAATAAAATAATTATAGATCCGTTTGTTTTTTGTGTTAACCACTATAACGTTGATTGTTTGGTATTAATGGTACGTAAATTTGTTGGTTTTTTTGTTGATTTTAAAATAATTTGTCGCACCCTATTATTTCTTTTCAAGTTTCTTTGTTTTAGTCATCTGAAAATAAAATAATTGAAGACCCATTTGTTTTTTGTGTTAATCACTATAATGTCAATTGTTTAGTACTAATATTAGATTTGTTTGTTTTTTGTTGATTTTAAAATAATTTGCTGTGCTCTATGATTTCTTTTCAAGTTTCTTTGTTTTTGCCATTTTAAAATAAATTGTATTATTCACTATAATGTTGATTGTTTAAAACTAATAGTAGATCTTTTTTTTTTTTTTTAATTAATTTGTCATGCTCTATAATTTCTTTCCAAGTTTCTTTGTTTTTATCATCTTAGAATTACCAAAATTTTTTAAGTAAATTTTTTATCAATAATTTTTCTTTAAATTGGTCTAGATGGAAAGTGATGATCCCTACAATAAACATGGACTATGGTGATGACACTTTTCGTCACGAAATATCCTTATTTCGTCGCCTAAGGCATATGGTGAGTGTGAGATGAAGCTTACTGACACTCAGTACGAAGAAGAAGACATTGACTTAGAAGATGAGCTTGATGAACAGACAAAACTTCCATAGCCAAAAAAGACTAAGTCTAAGTCTAAGAGTAAGGCAGATCACAAAGATCACAAAAGAAGGAGGACTTCAAGCATTTGACATTTCTTTCAGTTGCTTCCTAAAAAAATAGAAAAAAGCATACTTGCAAATGCAAGAAGTGTGGAAAGAAATATATTGCTGCCAAAGCTATGGTACCAATAATTTAAAGCACCATTTGGAGGTATGTCTAAGAAAAAATACGAGATGTTGGCCAGCTTACACTTGGTCAAAATGTAATGTCTGTAAGTTCACCTAAATTTATCCTGCAAAATTTAGAAACTTGTTATGTGTTGCAACCTACAATTACAATGCCTAAATTACCTTTTTAGTTTGTTAAGTATGTTGGTATATGAGCAATATTTTCTTACTTGTGTGTTGATGTCCCACATATCTCTAAATACTACTAAGAATGATATGGTTAAGATGTATAAGAGGGAAAAATAAAGGATGAAATTTTTGTTGACATCTGCTTCTGGTAGAGTTTGTTTGACATCTGATTTATGGATATCTAATTAGGTCTTACAGAAGAGGGTGTTGAACTTTTTCTATATGCCACCAACACATAATGGTGTATCTTTGTTTTAAAATGTCTACAAATTGTTATCGATCTATGTGAGACATTGAGAATATGATTTTTTGGGTGACATTAGACAATGCTTCCACTAATGATGTTTTTGATGACATGCTAAGAACTTAGTTGATAAATAAGAAAGCACTTATTTGTAATGGTGATTTGTTTCATCTTCGTTGTTGTGCTCATATTCTCAATTTAGTTGTACAAGATGGTTTGAAAGAAATTAATTTTGTTATCCAAAAAATTCATAAAAGCATAAAGTATGTTAGAGGATTTTTTTTTTTTTTAATGAATATGTTAAGCAAATGGATTTGAATGGTAAGAAAGGTTTAGGGCAAGATGTTCTCTTTTATCGACATGCTTTTCAACACCTAGAATTAATTGATTATAATTTTAAGCATTGTCCTACTTGGGATGAATGGGAAAAGGCAGAAAAAAAAAATTAAAAAGTTATAGGCTATTTTTTATGATGCTACTTTGGACTTTTCTGGCACAAAATATCCAACAACCAACTTATATTTTCTACAAGTTTTCATTGTTTAGTTTACCTTAAGGAAAGAACGTGACAGTGAGGATGAGTATATGAGAAAAATGGAAAATCAATTACTTGTAAAATTTGAGAAGTATTGGTTAGAGTTTAGTGTTGTGTTGGCCATAGCAGTAGTCTTGGACCCTAGGTATAAGCTTCCTTTTATAGATTAGTGATATTAGAAGCTTTATAGGTATGCTAGTTCACACCAATATTTGAAGGTTTGAGAAAAATTATTTGCTCTCTTTGGAGAATATGTGAGTAATGTTCCTGCACCTTCAACATCTTCTAGAAGGACTGGCCAAGCTACTCAAGAAATTAAAGAAAAATATGAGGCATATTATTTTTTTTTTCATATTATGCTATCTATATTCAACTAAGATTGACATCAATTATGTTATTTTTATATGTAGGAATTTGATTATTTTCACAGTATAAATATGGTTAGGCAAATAAACTCAATTAAAGCTCTACTTGTTCGAACCAAGAGTAGATAGGAATGCAAAACTAGACGTACTTGCTTTTTGGAAAGGAAATGAATTTCAGTATCCAAAATTTGCTGCTATCTCTCACGATGATGTCTCACGATGTTTTGAGCATTCATGTTTTTACTATTGCTTCAGAATGTACCTTTAGTGTTGGGTATGAGTCATTGATCGATTCAAGAGTGCACTTAAACATGATGCTGTGGAGGCTTTGATTTTTAGCAAAAATTGGTTGTTTGCAGATATAGGTAATATATTTATTATTTAAATGTTGGTGGTATGAGTTTTGATATTTTTTATTTATAATGTTTTCATAAGTTTTTAATGTTTCATTAAAATTTTTTTATTTGTTTTTTATTTTTTATGTAGAACTTGCACAATCACAATTGGAAGAGTTCACTAAAGATATAAATGAACATGAATATCAATAAGGATGAGCACAAGGAAGACCCCTTTAAAGGATCGCTCAATCTCTTCTAATTTAGTTTCTTAATCTGTGATATCTTCTAGTTTTCGATATGGCACTTGGATGGTTCGACTTAGATTTTTCCATCATTGATATATTGATATGTCATGTAATCATTTTGGTTTTTGAGTCTCTTAATCTGTGATGTCTTTTAGTTTTTGATATGATTCTTGGATGCCATGTAATCATTTTGATTTTTTTTTTTTTTTTTTTAATGGAACTTTGACATATTATTGAATTTGGTGGTATGGAGGTTGGAATCTCTTGGACCAGTAATTTTATTTTGAATGAAGGAAAGAATTATTTGCTTTTGTTATTATTACTAGATTTATGGTTGTAACTGAATTTTTATTACTTGATTTATGGTTGTATTATAATTTTAGATATACGGGAATTGATAATAGGTTATTTGGATAACATATGACCTATTGATCAAACAAGTAATTTGGGTCAGCAATGACCTATTAATCAAACCAGTTATTAAATGGGTCATTTGGGTAAACCCTAACATGGCCTGCTAATTAAACAAGTTATACATGTTGTATCGGGTTACCCCTTTAATAAACGGGTTGTGTTAGGGTTGAAGAATCTAACTTTTTTAATAAACTGTTCAAGTTCGTGTTGACCCATATAAAATAATGTAATAGATCACGCCCCCGGCCCCATTTTGGTATTGGGCCAAACTCATGTGAATGGATAGAGTCGTGTTATTGCCTCTTAGAATGGAGGTTCGACTAATTATATTTTTCCCTTAAGATTAAGGGTTTTACAATGGAGTTGCCACTTAATTATTAGAATAAATAAGAAAACCAAAATTGAAAAAAAAATCATCATTTTATTGATTTGAGAATGATTATAGAAAATTACATGGCTTTGGTACTAGATACAATTTAAGATAAAGTACATGGTTTTGTTTCCTATTTACAATCTATATATTAAAAATTACATGGATAAGTACTTGGTCGACTAACTCTTGATCTAAGTTCAAATGCTACGTTACAAGGTGGGAAGGTGTTAGGCACTCACCTTACCCGGTGAAACCAATCTTCTAAACATTCATATCATATCATATTATCCAGATCACTCAATTGTATGTTGAATTTTAATGTGTGTGCATGTGATAAACTCTTATTAAATTTATTAATCATTGTATTTGAATTGAAAAATAAATTCTAGTGCATGAGTGTGAATGGTGGTATTCTAGTTTCAAGGATTTGAGAGAATTATAAAACTAACATGTTTTTCATATTCTGGATGTGGATTTAAGATCAAAACTAGTGTCATGCATAAATATGTGATGAACAACCAGGAACATGTGAAGAACATATATGAAAATTTAAGAACATTCAAACATATTCAAAGAATTTAAATAATCACTAGCATAATTTAATTTTAAATTCTCATTATAGCAATTTTATTTAAAAACAAAAAACCAAAAAAAAAAAAAAAAAAAAAAAAACCCAACAACAACAACAACAACAACAAGAAGTTAGGAAAATGGATTATACTTGCATGCAAGTTCCACATGGTGGAACAGGAGGCTCTTGGTAATGGTCCTGAAGGTGAAGTAGAAAAGAAGAATTAGGAGAGAGAGAGAGAGAGAGAGTCTTAGGAAGACCAAGATATGATAAGATTACTCTACTTCATTAGAACTCAAAAGGGGAGAAGAGAGGGTGTTTTTATGTACTTTGGAATGGAGGAGACGTGGGGTTTGTATAGTAATGGTAGAGAAAATATAAATGGAAGAAAATTTAATAAGGGTTGACAAAGGATTAAAGAGAATTATAAACCTAAACCCTCTTTTAGTATTTAGAAAAAGCTAGTATATTAAATTTGGAGGTTGGTAGGAGGGATGAGTAAGCTAAATGACTAAGAATTTAGTTTTTCCCATAGCTCTTGTAATAGCCCGCAGAGCTAAATTTAAAAAATCATATCTTACTCAATTCTTATCAGAATTGTCTTGTTCCTATACTCAAATTGAAGTCCTAGGTGTCTAGTTTCTGGAAAAATTAATCTCACTCACAGATTCAAAATATTCTGAGAGATATCAACAAAATGGTGAGTAGAGATCATTTGTTAGAAAATAGTTTCAGCATAGTTAACATTAATAGGCCCCAAATTAGTTTCCAATTCACATTAATAAGTTCCAATCACTTTCATTTCAGACTTAATCAGTTCCAAATTTACCCCAATTAAAAAGATAATTATACAAATTACTCATTGAATAAGTAATATTTGATAATCTAATTAATCAAGTGTGTACAACCTTACCGTAAGATGTAGTCCTAACCAATTAAATTATGACACATCATTAATTTCAAATTGATTATAATTATAACTAATTGGAATCAATTGTTCATAATCATATATAATCGGACTCAATTTTGTAATAGTGCATCTCGGACATTAAAACTTGATTTTGATGATAACTTTCAATCTGATGGTCTGATTAAGGCTCATGACCAATCAATTTAATCGTTACAACATCATGATCATTTTGATGAAATGAAATTAAGGATCTAGTAGCCACAATTTAGATGCCTATTTTCAAGGTGAAATTACCATTTTACCCTCCATGTGAGGTTAAATACGAGTTGCAAAATGAGGTGTCAACACATAATACTCACAACTCAACCCGACGCAAACTTGACATGTACATGAACACGAATTGCCGCCCTTAAGTTGAACTGCAAATTTCTTTGCCATTTTGAGTGTTTTTTTCCTTTCTCTCTCTTTCCCCCCCTAAAATTTCCAAATTCTTGCCTATTCTAATAGAGCATTGAGAGGAGTATAAATCTCTTTTCGGTGAGTTCTTTTTTTTCCTCTCTCTTTTCTTCATGAATTTTTTTTTTTTTTTTTTTTTTTTTTGGAAGCACTGTAATAGAGCCAAACAGAACCTTGGTTGCTTACTCCTTGAACAATTTGAGTTTTTCTTTTGTTTGTTAATGGTTTGGGGTATGTGTTTCTCTTAATGATACAACCAGTTTTTTTACTACATGTTTGGCTTCTTTTAATTGATCAAGGTGTCATCAGGAATGATTTTTTTTTTTTTTTTTTTTTTGTTTGATGAGTGAATGATAATTGATCGGACAAAGGAAATTTGGTTGGTTTTGATATGTGTCTAAATGAAGTAGGGTTTTGTAGGCTACAAATATGATCCTTGGACTCCAAATAATAGTTTTTATTTTGGTTCTTGGAAATTGTTAAGGACATATTTTATGTAATTGACTAATCTTTTGACAAAATGCATTTTACTTGTAATTGAGTAGATCTAGGAGGAGTTTAGTACTTCAAAAAACATGTTGTTCAAGCCAAGTATTAAAGCCATGAAGATTGGACCAAGAAACAAGTGAAGAAAAACTGTTCATTAAAACTCGATAGAAGGTCGACAAAAACAGTATCTATCGAGACTTAATGAAGAAAGCTCGACAGCTGAATCTATCAAGATCTACGAAATCAGAATTTCCAAATCTGATTTTCGACTCATGATGACATGTATGTGTATGGTTTCTTTTCTCATAACCCTAGACATATATAAGGCTTATTTTAAAGGTCGTCATACATGGAGAACACAAGCTTTGAGTGACCTAGTGCCTTATTCTCTCTAAAAAAAAGCTACTATGTCTTTGCGCCTTAGGGTTTTGTAATCAAATGCTTCTTGATCTTCATTGTTGATGAAGTGAAGAACTTTGCAACCAACAATCTTCTTCAAGTTGATGAGTTAGTCACGTACTGGGATCCATGCATCATTGGTTAGTCACGTATTGAGATTCGTGCAAAAGGGTGGCATTTATAAATTGAAGAGTTCAGAAGTTCTGAAACGGTAGAAGGTTTTTGCTGTAAGTTCATCTACGGAGATTGTAGAGTCTAGAGACAAAAGTTTTGTACTAGATCTAAAACCTCTCTTTACTATAGTGAATTGCTTTTCGGGAAGGTTTCCCCCCAAATTTTTTATTGTGAAACTAGTTTGTTTTATTGGTTTTCCTGGGTCATCACATCTTGTCTTATTTACTTTTCCGTTGTGCATGATATTGATGTTTGTTTGTTTTAACAAGGTTTATTCATAATAAATCTAATTAACAACTTAGGTTTAAAACTTGTTAATTCTATCAATTGGAGTCTAAATTTCCCAACAGAAATCTTAACAATTAATCCATAAATTATTAGATAAGGTCATATACTCATATATATGCAGCAAGTTTTGTACCCTTTAAAATTAACATTCAAATTTAGGTTCCATCATTATAGAAAGCAATAGCAGAAACTTCACTAGAATTCCCAAATATTTAAAACATAATTAAAAAAAAAAAAAAAAAAAAAAACCCCAAAAATTAGGTTTGGGTACCCATGGATAAAATATTCCAGATTCGTGTAACAATTGAGTATGGGTTTTTATTAGGTAAGAGAATCGGATATTTATGGTATGGGTAACATAGTCATGTCGGGTATGGGTATACCTGACCCATACCCGCCACAACATGTATGGGGATATCCTTGTTTCACTTTCACATAAAATTGTGGGCGTGAAAAAGTAATATTTTAAGTTGAATCCACGGCGACGTTATTGTTATTCATTGCGATAACTAAACCAGTAAGAAGATTATGTGTCAAAAATGCCAAAACTAGTTTCGTTGCTAAAGACGAAAGCATTCGTTGCTATAGGTTTCTCTTACTCTATTCTTCTCTCACAGCCCCTTCGTCCCTCACCTTGTCGCATTGAGCTTCACCCATCTCGCCGTTGCCATCTCCGATCGGAAAGCTCTCTCTCTCTCTCTCTCTCTCTCTCTCTCTCTCTCTCTCTCTCTCTCTCTCTCTCTCTCTCTCTCTCTCTCTCGTCACCTTTTACCGCCTCAGCTCCCTCGTCTCTCTAATTTCACAGTGAGTCCATTGCAAGGTTTGTGATTTTTCATATTTGGTAAATCATTGATCTATTGACTGATTTAGGATTTCTAATCTTTGTTTGTGGGTTTTATTTATTTATTTTTTCTCAACAAAAAATACAATTGGCCTAATAGGATGGTTTTTCAAACTTTGTTTGTGAATGACATTTTGAACTCTCGATCTAGGTTCAGTCCCCGCCTGTATCAAAAAGTGATTAGTGTCTTGAATCTTGATTTAATAATAAATAGTTACCATTAGGAGTGGACGGCGTAGGTTGAAATTCTAAAAAAAAAAAAAAAATGTCCTCATAAACAGAATGGATGAAGATGATAGTTTAGTTTACAAGGATTTCCCCCTCTTTTCCAAACCCCCAAATGCTCTAAACCAACCCCACAACAAATAAATTGATTTTAGATACTGTAATATGTAATGTGGTGCAACCTATACAACTTTGTTGGAGTGACTATTGAATCATTGATAGTTAATCTATCCTCTCATTTTTAATTATATTTTAGTTCATTTTTCATCAATTTCAGGCATCTTTTGGGAGAAGCACGTCCCCGTGTTTTTAAATCATAGTCCATAAATTAATCATCTTCATCATCATTATTGCCATGTTGTGCTTGTCAACTTGCACTAGAATGAGTCAGCAAACTCCATCAGAGTTGATTATGCAGCCTCATTGTCTTTTTCTCCGAAGTTGAAATGCTTTGCTTGCAACTGAGTTTTGCACTGCATCAATTCTAAATTTACACTCAAGGTGAAACATTAGGTGATTCTTTCCTCATTTTTTAATTGAACAACTTATTTATATGTTCTTTTTATTTTGTTTAGTTCCTAGTTTCGGATGAAGCAAATAGAGTTCTGGATGTTGGGTTTGAAGAGTTCTGCAACAATGACAAGTGAATTGGAAGGACTGCTTAAACCTTCTGCAAATAAGGCATACTTCTACAAGGC
This sequence comes from Quercus robur, assembly GCF_932294415.1. Classification (NCBI taxonomy): domain Eukaryota; kingdom Viridiplantae; phylum Streptophyta; class Magnoliopsida; order Fagales; family Fagaceae; genus Quercus; species Quercus robur. The sequence continues at coordinate 27,478,293 of NC_065536.1, read as the reverse complement.
ATATGATGGCTTTAAGACGGTTGCCACTCTAAAACAGCAGTATGTTTTTATTCCCAATAATGTGAAGGATGTTTATGTAAATGCACATTTTGTCTAAAATGAAAGATATGGGTGTTCGATCCACCATCATATTTGTCTCCACCTGCAGGTATTATTTCCTGGAACAATAATGTCTAAATTTTGAAACTGTTTTCTGATGTTTGTGTTGTAGTTTATTTATTGTCTTTCAGCTGTAGCATTTGCGTTATTCCTTGGTTTGTGGAACATGTTATTCAGTTATTGTTAGCTATTATTTTGGATGGCTTAACCCATTGATGTTTCTTGTTTTCAATCCTTGTTCTTGTTGGCATCTTGTCCCTCTCTCCCTCTACACCTCTCCCCACTTGCACTTATAATCACAATAAACATTTGATTGTTGTGAACCTTTCAATAACAATATATGGGACAAAATTGGCAAATGCCCTTTTCCGGCAAAAAGAGCAGCATAATATGCCCTCTTTCTCAAACTAATTAGGGAAATGTTCTTCTTTTAAAACTCGACTTTCTCAAAATCGAGTTAAGCCCTATAGTAGCGTTTTTAAGGAGCCTATAGTGATGTTTTAAGGACTTATAGTGGCGTTTTGAAACTCGAGCTCCTTGAACTCAAGTTATAGGAAAAAAAAAAGAAAAAAATTGCATGTAACTCGAGTTCATGGAGCTCGAGTTCTAAAACGTCATTATAAGTGCTTAAAACATCACTATAGACTCCTTAAAACGCCACTATAGGGCTTCAGAATTTTTTTTTTTTTTTTTTTAACTTGATTTTGAGATAATTGAATTTCAAAAGAGGGGCATTTCCCTAATTAATTTGGAAAATGTGGCAAAATGCTGGATTTTTTTTTGAAATGGGCATTTGCCCATTTTCTCCACAATATATGCATATGCATTGAATAACTGGTATAATTTTAAAGTATTCTAGTACCTATAATATATCTTTGATATAGACTTGCTTCATGAAGCAACCAAAATGTTTTTTAAAAAAAGTGTAATTTACATATGTTTTTTTTATTTGTTTTGATAAGTATAATTTGCATTTCTTTTTAATATGTGCATGTGTGTTTATAAAATAATCTGTAGGTATATGCTCCAAATCAATAAGACTTTTGAGTGATGATCGTGTGACTTGAAGTATTTATCATATATAATAGGCTTCTATATGATTTGGATTCTTAGGAACAAGTTTTCTCATGCAAATTTAACTTTTAGTATAGCTGATATTGTCTGATATCTGCTGTGAATTGCATCCATACTCTTTCTAATGCAATGAAGTGAACCATTTCCACTTGCCATGCAAATAGAGAACCTTTTCAGAAGATATCAGTAACAATAACTAAATCAACAATGCTTTATGTTTGTGCCTTCTGCACTAAATCCATCTAAAAATCAGCTCCTGCTTTTATTTGGTTGGAGAACTAGTTAAACTGTTACTTTGTAAGAGCACTAGCATCAATCTCAACAAACCAAATTTTGACAACAAATATAGCTAAACTCACCCAGAACTGGTTTGCATTAGGCTCTATAGCCCTTAGACAAAATGTCATTTATAAATAGTAACTCAATACTTCTATTGAGTTATTGTTCATCAACAGACCACCACAAATGACTTTATATTTTCTCTCTCTCCCTTTCTCTGCGTCTCAAAATTCTCATTCTATCTCTCTTTCTCCCACCGATTTTCTCTGTCCCTATGGCAGAGAATGAGAACTTCTTTGCCAGGTCGAAGCCCCTCGCACTCACCAATCTTCTCCTTAAGCTTCCCTTCAAGGGCTCCATCATCCAGCATTTGAAAACTTATATTTGATCTTCAAATGCGATGTTGATGCTGGATCAGATGCTCACCTCTACTTCTCGATCTCTCTTAGGAGATTTTTTCTTTATTTCTCGATAATTGGTTTTGTGTGTACTAGTGGCTGATTTGGGAATCTCTAATCACCATGTTGTTGTTGTTGGCTGTGTGTTCTTTAAATTGGGGAGTGAATATTGAGGAATATTTGTGAATTGATATGTGAATTTGGGAGTGAATATTGGGGAAGATTTTGACCAAAAATGGTGAAGAGTGGAAGAGATTGGAGAGAGAAGAAATAATATTTATATAAATAGAGAAATAAGTTTGAGCTTGACAAAGGTCTTTGTAAGATAAGTTTGCTAAAATAGCAAAAGTAAGGTTTTTTTTTTTTAAATACCTGATTTGGCTAAATCTGTGTTGAGCTTGGTGTGAATGTTCTTATACATCAGCTAATTGGCTATTTTGTATTGAAATTATGTTTGACATGGAACCTTGTTCTAACTTCTAAATGTAAATGATTAAATGAATTTATGTCCTGAAGGATTTTAGTGCTTTATAATTTGGGAATAGCCCAATGTCTGCCAAGACTAGATAAGGCCTCCTTACCCAGTACTCACCTAGTCACCTTCCCTGAGGGAAACAAAATATAAGAAGATATAAAGAAAGGGGGAAGAAATGAAGGGAGGGAAAAATCAGGACTCCTGTACCTTGTAAGTTTGGCCTATAGAAACTCATCTTGCTTTGCTTCGGCCCACCTCGTCCATTAATAACTAGCTGTGTTATGTTATTTCTGCTACCAATAATTCCTTGACTTTTTTTAAGATATATGTGTTGGCTAGTCAACTATTGCTTGAACTTCCAGTTAGGTCAAGTTTGATTGCAAAAACATTTATCCAAAAAAAAAAAAAAAAGATTGCAAAAACATTGTGTCAAATTAGAGGTTTGTCACTGGCATATTCAATTTAGGATTGGCTAATTCTGATTCAGCTCTGAATAATATTAGCTATTTTTGCACTAATGGTTTTTATTACAACTTACTTTGTTCTTTTTACCCAAACTGCTTCCTCATTAGGGTGTGCTCTTGAATTTCTTACTTGTTCTCAGCAAAGAAATTATTCAAACTATCATAACCAAACCTTCTTACGTCAGAATATGATATGATTACTGCCTTAAATCTTTTGTCAAGATACAAAATTGTTCACGGTTAAACTCTAGTTTTGTGTGTATGTGTGTTTTGCAATGTTGAAGGTGTGACTGCAAAGGACGTGGACCCTTTTGTGTAGTTTTCTTTTTCTTCTTCAGTAAAGTCCTTTATTCATCAAAAAATAGGTGGGAGTTGATAAATGAAAATATTGGGTGTTTTGAGCATTGAGGAATGTCGGCTTTTGTCTGTTCTTTTCTCCCTTTCTCTTCCATCTTTTCTTCTTCTTCTTCTCTTTCTTGTGGTAGTGACTATTCACAAGTATTGTTCATATAGCCCCTAAATGGCATAAAATTCTCTCTTTGCTTCTTCCTTACAACACCAAATCAAGCCCTTTCTTTTTTTCCTATCAACACCCTAAAATCCCACATACTTTTCTTTTTCCAACACTTGTACGAGTATTGCTGCAGGACAACTGGCCCAAGAATAATCAATTAACAGATTTTCACTGATAATTTGCACACTATATGAGACCAGTTCTAATTTGTTTTGAATGTTTATTATATGCAGAATGATGTTAATCTCATTCATGAAATAGAAGCTATATTGGAAAAGAGTTGGAAGCATTTGAATATAAAGAGAATGAGGTGCTTTCTGATATTACAAAGGTAAGATCTCTCAGAATGATTTTGGTTATATTACTAGATTAATAACAGGATTGTCAAATTAAAAATTCATTGCTACTCTTTCTAAGTGGTTTGGTATAGCTTATTTTCATTGTTTAATCTTGCTTAAATAATAAGCTAGGAAAAATATAACTGTACCTAGAAAAATTGAAGCTTTAAAAAGCTATACATAAGCTTATCACAAAAAACAAATAAACAAACAAAAACAGCTAGGCCAAACCAAGGTCTTTTTATAAGTGACTTTTATGTGATGAGATTTTCCTCTTATGCTACTCCAAGAAGAAGTCTCATTGGCAATAAGCTTTACAATTAATTTGAAGAGTTTGCAATATCCGAGAAATTGTAGTTCTTCCAATTTATGTTAATCTCACTTCTCTAGTTTTCATCCATTATAGTTACAAATGAATAGATGATGGATGTCATAAAAAATTTCATTTGGAACTTGGTCCCATTATGTTTAATTTAGAAATAAGAAAGGATAAATATGGTATTTGAATTTATTTTTGGATGATTTTTGACTTATTTGGAAGGGAAAATATAAAGTAGGTATTTATAATTCTTCTAATAAGTGAAATACAATGCATTGATCCCCCTAGGAAAACATACATTGTTAGACGTGCATGGGAGGTCTTAATGACTAAAAAGTAGGGATAGCAAGGGAAGCATGCAATACTGGTCATGTAAAGTATAAAAGTACGCCCTTTTCTTCTTTTAAAAATAATGCAATCCTGATTAGCCCTTCTGAAAGTTCAATAAGTGTATAAAACACCTAGAACGTTTAGACCCCCAATTTACAAATTATTAATTCAAGCTTAATATCAAACAATTAATGTGCGGAATATGAACATAAACTTAATACAAAATTGATAAACAATCTAAACCAAATAAAATCACATCCACAGCAAAAATTAAATGGAAAAGATTAAGGGAAGAGAGATGCAAACACAAGGACAACACTCGATGTGTTATCGAAGAGGAAACCGAAGCCCTCGGCGTAAAATCTCTCCGCCGCCCTCCAAGCTGTAAACAATCCACTAAAGAATGTAGTTGAGATACATGAACAGCAGAAGACCCTCCAAGCCTAATTTACCCAATGTACCTAAGCCCTTCAAGTTCCTACTCCAACGAGGTTACGCCGAATCTATTTCTTCTTTAGCTTACCGGATTCTGCTACTTGACCATAGCATCAACCAATATAAAATTGGTCCCTTCTTAACTGCTCCCCAAATACCAAATGGCTTCCTCACAAATATGGGTATGGTGAGAAAAGGTTTTGGTAATGTACCTCTCAAAGATTGGACAATGGAGAGGAAAAGAGTAGAGGAATTTGAAGAATCTCTATGTGAAAATTGTGGATGAATCAATTTTGTTTTTTTCTAAGATTTCTCTCTCAAAATTCTCTCTAGAAGCTCTTTGAATATCGTGGGTATAAGGGTATATATATAGTAGGGTGAGAAGGAATGTGAAAAGTCAATATTTCCCAAACAGGGTGGTCTGGTGACTTGACCTCGCGACTGTGCTGAGTTGTGAGTTCAAGCCGCGAGTTAATGGCCTGGCCAGCCTGGGACTTTTGTCCTGTAGTGCAACAGCTGGCTTGACTCTTCAGCTCTCCTGCATGCTCCGCACATGTGCCAACTTTGGTAGCTTGCCAATAACAAGTCACCCGCAAGTCCAGCCGTGAGTCTCTGCATCCTTACACAATCTTGAGCATTTCTTCACACTCTCTCACTCACTACCCTTACATAATTTCCACCTAAATACTAGGTTACTAATTGCTAAAATACAAGCAAATTTGGTACGGAATAAAGCCAACAAGATGGTTGATAAAATTCAACCTTACACCTTCATTTGGAGTAAGTAGGGGTTTCAAGGTAGGAGGGTACCCTTGCATTGGATTAAGTAGGGGTTTTGAGGTATGTAGGAGGATATTACTTGCTTTCATGTCCCCTAATTTAGTCCATTTTCCATTGAAAACTATTTGGAGATTTAAGATGCCTCCTAGGGTTGCCTTCTTCTCTTAGAGTGCTGCATTGGGGAGGATTTTTACTACGGATATTAATTTTATGGAAGAGAGGTATCAACATGATTGATTGGTGCATCATGGGTAAACAGAATGGGGAAAATGTGGATCATCTAATTTCACATTGTCCAATGCTTCTGAGATGTGGTCCTTTGTTTTTTATTTGTTTGATATCCATTGGGTTATGCCACTATTGGTTATGGATCTGCTAGCCTCGTGACAAGGCAATTTTGGTCGACACCCTAATGCTGCAATTTGGAAGATTGTGCCACAATGCCTAATATGGTACATTTGGCGGGAGAGAAATGCTAGAAATTTTGAGGGTTGTGAGTGATCTATCATTGAGCTTAAATCTTTTTTCCTTTTTTCTTTGCTGGATTGGGATAGAGCTCTTCAAGCCTTCTCTTGTGATTCTTTCTCAGATTTGTTAGTTAGAGCTATATTCGTTGAGATGTTGATGTGTTACCTGGAAGCTTTGCTGATTTAATAAAGATTGTTACTTATCAAAAAAAAAAAAAATTCACTGTTCAAAAACCTCATTGGTTAAACAATTGAATTCAACATCATTACCAGGAATACTGGCAAGTGCATACAATCTTTAAGATAATTAAACACTAGTAGTGTGCCACAACTTTTATATTAATCTAGTTTGTCCTTTATTTCCAATGATAAGAACGTTTACCTTGTGCTTTTCCCTTACTCTTACACACCACCAGAATCTATCAATGTTTACCAACATGTATAAATCAAATCCTGAAACGTAAATCTTTTCAATGCTGAATTTTTCTGAAACCTTAAGCCTAAAATTGTCATAATAATGATTCAACAAAGTGTTTTTTGGGGAAAACTTATGGTTTTTGTTTAGACCGATGAAAATAGATGCTTATTCTCTAATGATTTTATTAAGATGCTATTATTTTTAGCTTTTCTCATTATTTCAGATGAGTGGCATGCATCAAATATGCCGCCATGTCTAAGCTATTAAGACCTTATTAGTTTTTCTTTCTTGTATTAGAGTTATATTTGTTTGGCAAAAATTAAACAAGTAGAGATCTTCATTCCAGCCTACATACGTATGATCTACAGCTACTTTAATATGCAAGTTTACAAGGCTAAACGAGTGGCAATGATGAAGATGATGGATGATGGCTTTGATGAGAAAGCAAAAGAACGCAAGAAACAAAAATTGAAAATTCTAGCAGAGAAAGGATCGTTGAAGAAAAGGAGTAAAAAGAGAAAAATCTGCTAAATAAATAGGTTGAAAATTGTAGTTTCGCCTTTGTATTTCTTATCAGTGAGTGACAGCTTATTCGGATGTAAGTAATAGATGAGTTTTATATTTGCCCCCTCATTTTGAAAATTTCAGTCTATTACATTGTTCTTTGTAGAACATTAGTTCAATTTTGATTATGACCAGAAAATGAATTATACTGTGTATATATTTTTTTAGTAAGGAGAGCTTTAAGTAGAAGTTCTTTTTTTTTTTTTTTTTTGAAATGAACAAACAAAACATGGATAAATTTGTAGTCTTACATACAATTTATTTTAATCTTCTAGTAGTAATTGGGTTTTGGTAGCAAACCGTGGCCAAAATGACCCATTAGCATTAATTTTTGAAATATTTAGCAACAGAGCACTGTTTCGGAAATAATTAGGGAAATACCACTTTTTCTGATACTCGAGCTTGGTGAGCTCGAGTACCATGTTTTTTTAATCCACCGTCGCCCCATATTCAAGGAGCCCTATAGTGGCGTTTTTAAGCCCTATAGTGACGTTTTCGGGCCCTATAGCGGCGTTTTTAAGCATCCATACCAAGGAGCCCTATAGTGACGTTTTTGGGCCCTATAGCGGCGTTTTCCTGTAAATTTTTTTTATAAGTCCCCATAACAGGTTAAGGGGTCCTATAGTGGCGTTTTTAAGCCCTATAGTGACGTTTTTGGGCCCTATAGCGGCGTTTTCCTGCAAAATTTTTTTTAGTCCCCATAACAGGTTCAAGGGGCCCTATAGTGGCGTTTTTAAGCCCTATAGTGACGTTTTTGGGCCCTATAGCGGCGTTTTCCTGCAAAATTTTTTTATATGTCCCCATAACAGGTTCAAGGGGCCCTATAGTGGCGTTTTTAAGCCCTATAGTGACGTTTTCGGGCCCTATAGCGGCGTTTTTTTTTTTTTTTTGAGAAGATGTTTGACCAATGAAAAGATGGTACTCGAGCTCACCATGCTCGAGTACCAGAAAAAGTGGTATTTCCCTAATTATTTCCGAAACAGTGCTCTGTTGCTAAATATTTCAAAAATTAATGCTAATGGGCCATTTTGGCCAACAAACCGGTACTAAATAGTGAGAGGAATCGAACCAAGCCTTTCTCTATTGGCATTTCTTTATTTCTTAAGGGCTCTTGGGCGCATTTCACCAAAGGTTTTCAAAGAACCATTGAAGTTATCTATATAATACCAAATGTTCGCCAATTTGTTGGGTAAGTGTCACTGTCATATCATTTTTATTCTATACCAGTCACATCAAATTGGGATAGAGAAATATAACATCTTAACTAAGCAAACTCAGAGCACCCTATTACTCATTCCCCGTTAATATTATTGGAGGCAGAAATTTTAGTGCACAATTGTTAATATTATTGGAGGCAGAAATTGTAGGTGCACAATTAAATGTAATTTCTGATTGTGGACCCTTCATTTCTATGTCAGTAACCAGATAAGCTCTTTTATGCATGTGATTTCATATTTTCACTGTGAATTTGGAAACTAAAATTCATAGAAACAGCTGGAATATTAATACCATTTGTGTACAAATACAACCTTTTTTTTTCACTTTCTTCATACTTGATTGAGTACAATTAGAATCTTTCAAATCACAAAAATCGGCAGGGTGACCTTTGCGCACCAGGCTAAACATGTGGCAATGAGGAAGATGATGTATGATGGCTTGTTGACATAATTAAAAGGAATGGCACTAGCTAAGTAGAAGAATCTAGCAATTTGTTGGATCAATTTGTCACATTCTCCTTTTTCAAACGTTTGATTCTTTATTGCATGCTTTGTTTTTGTAACAAACTTATTCATGGAGCCTATGCGGATACCCTTTCCTTTTAATGAATGTAGTTGTTGTTCGTAAACTAAATCATCATCATTGCCATCATCCTCTTCTATAGTACTCAATCTCCTTCTCTGATTTTTTTTTTTTTTTTTTTTTTTAAGTCTCTTCTGAATGGGCTTTCAAAATACCCCCACAACGAATAATTTTGCAATAATAAGTTTGACTACTAAAAGAAAATTACGACGAGGAGATTTGAAAGTAATTAAATTTTACTGGGGTTGTGTAACACATTTTGAATAGGCACAAATTCTATTTAATTATTGCCACTAAATATTTGGTGGAAGTGACAACGTTGAGAAGGCATTGTTGGGCCTAGTTGTCTTTCACAGTGAGAACAGACAAATACTGGCAGGGTTGTCTTCTTTGAATAGGAGCAAATTCCAATTTGCTGCTTAACTATAGCCTATGCTGGTGGTGACCCATTCGGTGGAAATGCCCCTTTGAGAGTAGTTAGTTAAGCCTAGCTTCTTTCACAGTGTGAACAGTGAACAGACTAACAATTATTGGTTTTGTAATTTTCAAGATTATTTTTCAAATTTTGACTACTGAGAAATTTTTTTTCATTTAGACAGTTGTGATGTTACCAATTTATTTTCAATTTCAGTTTGTGGACATAAAAGGAAGTATTCGTTTGGAGGTGGATGAAAAATTAAAATTATTTCACTATTCAGTTTATTTTTATTACTATTCATGGGTTCCACTACACTTTTTGGCACTATTCATGGATCCTACCGTACTATTTTAATTAACTTTTACCTTTATCTATAGTACTTTCAGCAATAATTTTTCAGTTTTAATAAAATAAACGGTATCCAAACACACTTTTAATCTTTATTTCATATTAGTTGTGATGTCCAGAACCCGTGACACCCATAGGCTATAACTTACAAGTTTGCAAAGCTCCACTAAAGTCCAAGAACTATTTACCAAAAGGAATTTAGTAAAATAAAATAAAAATTAAAGTTCTGGTGACTATCTTATAAACAAAAGCTGAAACTTTTTTTTTTTTTTTTTGGGTAGAAACGGGTGGTCTTATTTACTAAGCGTAAAGTTCATACAACAACCGCATTATCTAACCTTCGGACACACAATCTACTACTCTCAAGGCCGGCCAAATCCCTTGCTAAACAGTGGTATACAAAACTGGGACAAGTAGTATAAATAGACAAAAGATGCAGTTGGTGGGCTCTTCGTTTCGCTAGTACATTCGCGCATCCATTTGCTTCATGATATATATAACGTGCCTACACCTCCCACTCCTGCCCCATGAGGCTCCTTAAAGAGCGCATGTATACTGTACTCGCTATTAGTGAGAATCTCCACCTTGAGGTCATTACTCTCATTCCAAAGCATCCATATGCCTCCAGAAAAACCAGTCGGATCAACTCTTCAAGAATGGGTGTATGGAAGGGTGTCAATAACTACTTGTGCCGGCTCTTCAGCAATAGGGGACTCAACGATGATCAGGATTTGAGGACGATGCCTACGATGTAGTTTGTAAGCATGGTTTCTAAAAGCTACATTACCAACACCTTGGCAATTACATGTTATCATCTTCATGGAGGAAGAGTTGGGGTTTAGGTAGTCATTAGGAATCCCCCAGTTCCTTGGAGGCCCCACCACAAACCGAGTAGTGCATTGATGTCTTGCTGTTATTGTCTTTATCCTATACATTGGCTCTAGCTCTCCTAGACTTGCCTAGTGCATGACGGGCACGATGTACAGTTTTGGTTCCTCTTCCTTCAGCGCAATATTGATTTCGTTTAAGTTGAGAAAGCGAAAAATGGCTTCAGGCAAAAGTTCCGGTGACTCCACACTGATTGAACTCTCTTGGGCGTTTCACTACCAGACTGGCTGTGCAACTAGATACCCCACTAGGGCTTGGTAGGGGTGCCTTGAATGCCAAACCCGTACATGGCCTCAGGTCATCCTTCGGGTTTGGTTTTGAGGTGGTTGTTAGAGGCGAAGTGGCAGACTGGATGTAATACCCCCCTCCCCCCCCCCCCCCCCAAAAAAAGGGAGGGGTATTTAAGTAAATTTATTTATGAGGTCAATTTTTATAATTAATATTACTAAGGGGGTTTTTTAGAAAATAAAGTTGAAACCCTAGCTATATATAGTCCAATTTAAGTTAGCATATAATGACAAATGTTTTGAGAGAGGAAACTACCCAAAATACTCAAGTAGAAAAGGTTTGACTGCACAATTGAGGTAAGAGCCTAAGAATCTCCTTCTTGTCAAATCTAAGTTTTATTTGGAATTAGATTGTATTTTGGCCAGTAGTGAAACTATTTAATTACTTAAAAGTTTTAATGATGCAAAAAAAGAAAAGTTTGGGTTTATTTTTTGGTAAACTAGACGTTGTTATTACAGATTTTTCTATGTTCAGTAACTTAGATCTTGTTTGGATAGCATGAAAACTGAGTGATATTACTCAGTTTTCATGATCTATCATTTAAAACAAGTGGGTCCCACAGATGGATGATTGTTTGGCCTGGTTTTGGATAATTGTTTTCATCACTCAATTCTCTGATTTTTAAGTGATGAGTTATGGAAACTGAAAACACATTTAGGTATTTTCAGTTTCCATAACTCTGTTTTCAATGGCATTTTTGTAATTAAAATTACATATTGGGTCCCACAGTCAAAGTCAGCTGCAACTTTTGACCCTTTTTTTTTCCTCACTGGGTTCGATGAGTTTGGTTTCTTCGTCTTTTTTTTTTTTTTTTTTTTTCCTTTCACACTAGGTGGCTTCTTCTTCTTTTTTTTCTTTTCCCTTTCACTGAGTTTTTTTTTTTTTTTTTTTTTTTTCACTGGGTTCGGTGAGTTTGGGTATTAGGGGTTAAAGGGGGAAAAAGGTAAAGTAAAAGCTGCACCAAGTTATAGGTATGGAGCCCACAAACAGTTGAAAAATTTGAGTGATGACAAGTTGAGTGATGGTGCCAAACGGGTTGGGTGTAGGGAGTTGGGGTATTTCAGTGATGAGTGATGAGTGATGAAAATTGAGTGATGAGTGACCATTTTTTTAACCAAACATGCCCTTAATCTTTTTCTATACCTTTGTGCGTTAAGCATAGAGAGAAGCCGCATATTTTTCTTAAAGGGTTAGGTGTTTTGCAGAGACTTTCTTTCAGTAACAGTGTTGAAGTAGGGGACTTGATGAAAAAAAGAAAAAGAAATAATGGTTGTTTTCCCCGTAAGGCTATGTGCCTAACTGTACTTGGAGTTATCATCTCAAAATATGATAATGGTGGCAGGTGGGAGGAAAAAAAAAAAAACTGTATTTGTAAAAGCCCAGGTGATTTGCTTTAGATGATATTGTCATGTATCTAGTCTTGTTCTTATCTCAAAGTGAACTAAGGGTGGCAGGTGGCAGAAAGCAAAGGATATATATATATATATATATATATATTGAATATGTGGATTTTTGTGTGAGTTAATAATGAAGAAATTATTAGTTTTTTTAGTAGTCTCTCTTCTAGCCGGGTACTGTTATAAGTTTTTCTTGAATTATTTTGATTATTGAGTATAGTGCTTGAAAATGTTTTAGGTGATATCTAAGGATTTTAGAGAAAGTGTTAGAGAGAAGTTCTTTGTGATGAGTTAGTTGAGATAAGTAACCTTATCCTAATTGGATTTTATTATGCTTATATTAATATAATTTTAACTACTAAAAATTGTTTATAATTGTGAGAATTTTTATTTCTATTGTAGTATTGATTTCAAGTAAATGATTATTACAAATATATTTTAATACTGAGTATATGATTTTTTGTATACATGCTTGAATAAGATATATTTTTGTTAGAAACTATGATTTCATGTATATGATTATGGATAATCTGACTATGAATTGATTCTGATACCCAACCAATGGGGGTTATTCATTGGTATTCTGATACCCAAACCAATGGGGATTATTTATTGGTACTCTGATACCTAGCCAATGGGGGTTATTCATTGGTACTCTGATGCCCAATCACGGGAATATAATATGACCATAGTCATAAGATTGTTAAGAATATGAATTACGTTTGATTATTTGAACTATTTTGAGTCATTAAAACTGCTTATGTATTTTTGAAACTTATTATAAGTTATAGCTTTTGATATATGAAAAACTGGCTACTTTCTAAACTATCTATGATATAATTGTAAGATTAAAGTATGTGATCTATTTGCAACTTATTAGTTTAAGATTATGAAACTTCTTTAGTTATTTTTCAAAATCCATAGTATATTATAACTTTTGAAAACTCATATTACATCTTATTATCTTACGGATTTGTTTGCTTGATAAAACTTTTTAGGACTTGGGTTACTTATTGAGTTGTCAACTCACCCCCCTCTTTCTACTTTTAGATTTTGACCAGGAAGAGTAGCATATATTTGAGCTTTCGCTGAGATGTGCGCATGAGTGAAGTTTAGGAAATCAATGGAATAAGATTTGAACTTTTATGTTTAAGATTACCATTTGTGTAGACCTTTAGATTTAAAGGATTTAGTTTATATTTATTTTGATGTTGGAAGATTATTATTTGGAGATTTTTTGAAAATTGCATTATTGAGGATATTTTTAAATTTATTGATGAAATTTTCTTTGAGGATAATTATTTAATTGTTAAGAGAACCTTACACACTTGTAGGATGTAAACTTTGTAAGTGTGTGACTGTGTTGTCACATGCCTAGTTCTTACTTGGGTTCGGGGCGTGACACTAGGTGTTTGTGTCATCTGGTTCCATGCTATTGCTACCCGTGGATGTACTTATTAGGTCCACATGGTCAGGGTCTATGGGTATGGACCGTTTTCCATGGGATGTGAGAGTGATCAAGCTCTGCCATCCCACCGTCTCCACGTGGAGCGACTACAGTTGCCAACGTGTTCGTGGCTTCCTCTATAGCTTCTGAACAATTCACTTCCTTATGCCCTACTCTCCCACTGCGATAGTAGAGCACCGGAATGTTCTCATACACAATATCTTGCCAAAAAGAGCCAATCTTGACACGTTTAGGCAGGGGGTTGGTCGTGTTAATTTGAACACACAGTTGAGCAAACCTTCCTCGCATGGCCGAACTAGTCACCGCATCTAACTTAAGCAATTTACCTAGTTTATTGCCTACGTGTTTTAGAAACTCTAGATGGTAGTATTCGATGGGCAATTGTTCTAAACGGATCCATATCGCAGTATGTGTCACTTTAGCTACGTTAAGGTGAAAATCCGCCTCCCATTCCTGAACATGGAGGTATTGATCTCCCACAAACCAAGGACCATCCATGAGAGCATGGTGATAGTCCTTAAGCACCTCAAATTTCATGATAAGAAACCATACCCGATATCAATTAAATTCATGTTACCTGTGGGGCGCAATATACCCTGGTTTGTAATGCACGATACCCTAGTTGTTTACCCATAAGTTTAAGGATGACACTAGTTTGCCATGGCCCCGCCATCCTGCTCTTCAATTCTATGGACACCGTGATTTCCCATGCATCGTAGGTCAAGCATTCCACCTCCATGGGTTGCTCAACGTCCTTCCTCGACTATGTATCATCATCGGTTTTAGTCTCATACTGCCCAGCAACGTCCATGTCCCCTGCACCATCATCTGTATCTTGCATGAAAGCCTCCTTGGTCGCTTCCGCATATGTTTTTTTCCGTGAATTGTCCTTCAAGAAACTGCTCCCTACGTCGTCCGTTTCATAGGAAGAGTTGGTGGTGTGCGTCTCCATTGTAGCCTAGTATGAGAATGGCAATTATACTTAAATTTTTGTTTTACTGAGGATTGAAATCAATAATGGCATCTTCAATATGTCAATAGTAAAACGAAATTTCAAACAACATTACAAGCACCTCCTCAGTCCTCAGTGATAGTCCAAACTTGCAACTTCTAAAAAATTGAAAATAGAGAAAGAATATAGTGAACTTTTTTTTTTTTTTTTTTTGATTGGAAGAATATAGTGATCTTGACAAGCCAACAAGTAACCAAAATCCCAACGCCTTACAACTAAATACAGCTGCTTGAGCTATCAGTCTTAAGCCTCTATCAGTCCCCTATTCTCCTCTATCAGTCTTTGTTTCTACCATCTTAAAATAAAATAATTATAGATCTTTTTTTTTCTGTTTTAATCACTATAATGTTGATTGTTTAGTATTAATAGTGATGAAGTCCGAATCGTCAGTAAAGTGTGATCGTCCAGATTGGAGTCGTCCTCAGCCAACCCGACCCTGAAAAATGAGTAGTGAAAAGAAGAAATGTAGGTCACCGGTGTGGTGCCTGCCACAAAGCCTCCGATGCCAAAGTCAGAAAAAATCGGCCAAAGAATGTTAAGAAATCCATATGAAAGAGCTAGAGTATTACTTTGTATATGTACCTCTCTTTTGGATTTCATGTCTATATATACATGTACACAGGTGACTCCTTCTAGCCGTTGGTGGAGCCTTAATGGTGACTTTATTCTCTCTTGGTAACGCCTCTGCAGGGTCTTATTGGTGGCTTATCCTCCCAATGGTATAGAGGGAGGCACCTATGTACATGTATATATAGCCATGAAATCCAAAAGAGAGGTACATATACAAAGTAATACTCTAGCTCTTTCATCCGGATTTCTTAACATTCTTTGGCCGATTTTTTCTGACTTTGGCATCGAAGGTTTTGTGGCAGGCACCACACCGGTAACCCACATTTTTCTTTTCACTACTCATTTTTCAAGGTCGGGTTGGCTGAGGACAACTCCAATCTGGACGATCACACTTGACTGACGATTCGGACTTCATCAGTTTGGCGCCGTCTGTGGGGAAGATTACTCTTCAACATGTGATTTAAGAGTACTGTTCCATTCAACTCACAAGTCCAGATGGAACCCAATACTAGCCAAGATCCTACCGCGTTGGCCCTACAAATTCAGTCACTCGCAGCCACTGTAGAGGAACTTACCAGGCAAAACCAGGAGATGAGGCAGCAGCTGCAACAGGAAGACAATCGTACAGACGTCAACAAGGATGACAATGAAGACAGTAACAAGAGACAAACCAGCACTTCAGAAGAGGTGAACTTAGATCTCCTCAGTGAGATGAGAAAGGAGATGGACGAATTGAGAAACGCCATCAAAGGAAAGACGAACCAGAGTTTGGACAGGATAGTCAGGAAGACAGATTCACCCTTCACTATGGCCGTCCAGGAGTGCCCGGTGCCCTCCAAGTTCTGTCTACCTCAGCTACAGCCCTTCAACGGGCTGAAAGACCTACTAGATCACCTGAATACATTCAAGACAACTCTGGGTCTTCAGCAACCCCCTGACGAGATTTTGTGCTGCTCCTTTCCCACTACCCTCAAAGGGGCAGCTAGGGAGTGGTTCAACAAGTTGCCAACATCATCCATTGATAACTTCGAGCAGCTAAGCAGCTCCTTTGTCCGTCATTTTGTCGGCGAGCAGCGTCCAAAAAGGACTACTGACCATTTGCTCACCATCAAACAATGAGAGAAGGAACCTTTGAGGTCTTATGTAACACGCTTCACCCAAGGAATGCTAGAGGTAGACGAAGCAGACGATAAGGTGTAGCTTACGACCTTCAAGGCAGGGTCGAAGTCTAGAGATTTTGTGGCTTCCTTGGCTAAAAATCCCCCCAAGACAATGGCAGAGGCGTTATTGAAAGCACAGAAGTATATGAACACTGAAGAAGCTCTGGCAGCCCTAGATGGAGAAGAAAAAACCAAGGGAAAGAAGAAGGAAAAGGAGGACGATCGAAGATGACAAAAAAGAGATCAAGCTGATCGACGAAATGATGAAGGAAATAGACGGAGAGAGGACAAGAACCCTCGTCCAATGAAGTTCACACCATTAGTGATGCCTGTTGACTAGATTTTGATGGAAATAAGAGACGAGCCATCTCTTAAATGGCCGAGGCCACTCCATTCATCGCCTAGTATGCGCAACAAGAGGAAATACTACCGTTTTCATAAAGACCACGGGCATTGTACAGAGGATTGCAGAACTCTGAAGAAGCAGATAGAAGAACTTATACAAAAAGGGAAACTACAGCAGTATGTGAAAAGGGGAGATTCCAGCAAATACGTTCAGAAAGATCAGCACGGGGGTTCCCGAAGAGATGAAGACCACCCACCACCTCGTCCACAGAATGCACTAGGGGAAATAAAAAACTATCACGAGGGGACCAACCACAGGGGGATCGTTCAGATCCCTTAGAAAGTCACACCAAAGGCAGGTAAACAGTGTTCATAGCCTACCTCCTCTAAAGCAAAGACGAACAAACCAAGACATGTACTTCTCAGAAGAAGATGCCAGGGGGGTAAAGCAACCTCATGATGACCCACTAGTCATTATGGACATGATCGAGGGGTTCAATACAAAGAGAGTTCTGGTAGACAATGGGAACTCGGCTGACATTATCTACCTTTCCGCCTTCCAGCAATTAAAACTAGACCTTAAAAGGCTTCGTCCTTTCTTGTCCCCCCTCGTCAGTTTCAGTGGAGACAAGGTATACCCCAAGGGGATAGTGACGTTAACAGTCACGGCCGGTTCATACCCCCTCCAAGTAACCAACAAACACAATTTTCTAGTGGTAAACTCACCCTCGCTCTACAATGTGATCATAGGATGACCTACCCTCAACCGCTGGAAAGCTACTACTTCCACAAACTGTTTGAAGGTAAAATTTCCAATAGAACAGGGGGTCGGAGAGATAAAAGGAGACCAGGTGTTGGCAAGGGAGTGTTACCAGGCCGTCTTGGCCTCAAAAGAGAACCACACGTGGATAATCAAGGAAAAAACACCAGAGATCGTCGAGAAGCTAAAAACGATAGAGTTGGTTTAGGGAAGTCCAGCGAAGACGACCCAAATAGGGATGAATCTAAGTCCAAGGACGAAGAAAGGGATCATCAACTTCCTAAAAGATAACCTCGATGTATTTGCTTGGAGCCACGAGGATATGCCAGGGATCCCAACAAGCATCATCCAACACCGCCTTAATGTAGACCCAAAAAAGAAGCTTGTCCAGTAGAGAAGAAGAGTCTTTGCCCCCAAACAAAACAAAGCAGTAATGGACGAAGTAAATAAGTTGCTTGCTGCAAATTTTATTCGGGAAGTCCACTATCCTAAGTGGTTGGCCAACGTGGTCATGGTCAAAAAAGCAAACGGGAAATGGATAATGTGTGTCGATTTCACAGATCTAAATCAAGACTGCCCGAAGGATAGTTTTCCCTTGCCCAGAATTGATCAGTTGGTAGATTCTACCGCCGGACATAAACTTCTCACTTTCGTGAACGCATTCTCTGGATATAACCAGATACAAATGGCCGAAGAAGATCAAGAAAAAACTGCTTTTGTCACCAATCAAGGACTCTACTGCTACAGGGTCATGCATTTTGGATTAAAGAATGCAAGGGCCACGTATCAAAGATTGGTGAACCACATGTTCAAAAAACAGATTGGGAGAAATGTGGAGGTATACGTTGATGATATGCTCGTCGAGAGCAACGAGGAAGAGGATCACCTGGACAACCTGAAGGAGACGTTTAATACACTCAGACAATACAGCATGAAGTTAAACCCGTCCAAATGTGCTTTCGGGGTTTCCTCAGGGAAATTCCTCCGGTTTATGGTGTCGCAAAGAGGAATTGAAGCAAATCCCAAAAAAGTGAGGGCTATCCTCGAGATGTCCTTACCAAAGAAGATCAAAGAAGTACAATCCCTCACAGGAAAAGTGGCAGCCCTCAACAGGTTCGTCTCTAAGGCAACAGACAAATGCCTTCCTTTCTTCAAGACCTTGAAGAAAGCGTTTGCTTGGACGGAGGAATGCGAAACAGCGTTTCAAGAGTTGAAGCACTACCTGAGCAACCCCCCACTCTTAAGTCCGTCCAAAGAAGGCGAGACTTATTCTTGTACTTGGCGGTATCTGTCACAGCAGTCAGTGCAGCTTTGATCAGAGAAGAAAACAAGGTGCAACTCCCTGTGTACTATGTCAGCCAGGCTTTCCAGGGTGCTGAGGCGCGATATCCGCGCATAGAGAAGATCACATTCGCCCTAATAGTGGCTTCAAGAAAACTTCGTTCGTACTTCCAAGCTAATCCTATCATAGTAATGACGGACCAGCCCATCAAAAAAGCGATGAATAAACCCGAGGCAGCAGGACGAATGGTACAATGGGCCATTGAGCTCAGCTAGTTTGATATAGAATACCGTCCATGAACGGCCATAAAAGCTCAGGCATTGGCCGATTTCATAGCAGAATTCACCACCCCCGAGAAGGCAGGTGACTAAGAAGACCTTTGGATGATAAATACTGATGAATCGTCCACTCAGAAAGGAGGCGGAGCGGGTGTTGTTATCACCTCCCCTAAAAAGGATGTTCTCAAGTATGGGGTCCAGCTCAAATTCCCTATAACTAATAACAAAGCGGAGTATGAGGCCTTGCTGACAGGACTAAGAATAGCTTGGGCACTTGGAGCTGAAAATATCGTGCTTAAGAGCGACTCATAGCTCGTCATAGGGCAAGTCAGAGGAGATTTCGAAGCAAAAGAGACAAGAATACAAAAATACCTCAAATTGACGAACCAATTGGTGAGTACCTTTCATCGTGTAGAGTTTGTTCAGATCCCACGAGATCAGAATGTAGAAGCTGGCGAGGTAGCATGGAGTGCCTCAGCAAATGACCGAGATAAGATGAATAATTGAAGGCTAGAAGAACAAAACTCCCCTAGCATCAAGGAGCTTCAAACTTTCCCTGTGCACACCTGCTCAAGATGGACGAGTCCAATTTTGTCGTTCCTCTGAGATGGATGATTACCACCAAACCCTGAAGAAGCCAAGAAGATCCAAAAGCATGCTGCCCTGTTTACAGTACTAAATAACAAACTTTACAAAAGAGGCTACTCCTAGCCTTACTTGAGATGTGTAGAAGAGGAAAAGGCCAGGTATTCCTAGAAGAAGTACACATGAGGGGTTGCGGAGATCACATGGGGTCAAAATCCCTAGTCAAGAAGATCATAAGGGCAGGCTACTTCTGGCCCACGATGCAACAAGACGCAGCAGATTTCGTGAAGAAGTGTAACAGTTGCCAAAGGTATAGGAATGTTCAATGAGTCCCAGGAGAAAAAATGATGACCATTTCCTCGCCCTGGCCGTTCGCACAGTGGGGGATCGACATTATAGGGCCCCTACCACAGGGAAAGAAACAAATGAAGTTCCTACTCGTCACAATTAACTACTTCATGAAGTGGGTCGAAGAGGAAGCTCTTGCAACGATCACAGAGGCAAAGGTACAAAATTTTGTATGGAAAAATATTGTTTGCAGTTTCGGGATACCAAGGACAATCATTTCAGACAATGGTCGTCAGTTTGACAGTCATGAGTTCAGATCATTTTGCTTGAGCCTAGGCATCAAAAACAAGTACTCATCACCAGGACATTCTAAGGCAATAGACAGACGGAAGTAACCAACTGAACCTTGCTCAAGATTATCAAGTCCCGATTAGTGAGGGCAAAAGGAGCATGGCTTGAGGAATTACCAAGTGTCCTGTGGGCTTACAGGACAACGACACGAACACCAACAGGAGAGATACCATTCAACCTAACGTATGGCACAGAAGCAGTCATCCTGGTCGAAGTGGGGCTCACTAGCCTCAGGAGAGAGTTCTTTGACGAGCAAAGCAATGACGATCAATTGAAGCAGAACCTAGATTGTCTGGACGAAGTCAAAGACCAAGACTCCCAAAGAATGGCCAAGTGCTAGCAAAAGATAGCCGAATACTACAATCGTAGAGTGAAGTTGAAAAGATTCAGCATCGGAGATCTCGTCCTTCGAAAAGTGACTCCTGCAACAAAAGATTCAATGCAAGGCAAACTAGGTCCAACTTGGGAAGGGCCCTATAGAGTCGTCCACTATTCACACCGAGGAAGTTACCATCTAGAAGACTCAGAAGGAAAAAGGCTACCTCGTCCATGGAATGTCGAACATCTAAAGAGGTATTACGAAAAGGAGTCATAGCCTGATTGTAAGCAGTTAACATAATTTGGTTTTGTGCTTTTTTATGTAATAAGTGATTATTCAAAATTTCCTAAGTTGTTATTCAACATTTCACAAGTATTATCCAGCAATTTATGTGCTCTAATTATTTCCTCCTCAAAAGACCAAAATGGTCGTCCAAACTAGAAAGACGATAAAATTCCTTAAATGGATGTACATCGTCCAAATCGAAAAGATGATAAAATTTCTTAAATGGATGTACATCATCCAAATCAAAAGGACGATAAGATTCCTTAAAAGGATGTACATCGTCCCGATCAAAAAGATGATAAAATTCCTTAAATGGATGTAAATCGTCCAGATCGAAAAGATGATATGGTTCCTCAAAAGGAAATACATCGTCCAAATGAAAAGACGGTAAAATTCCTTGAACAGAGGTACATCGACCTGAAGAAAGCCGGTCAAATTTCTTAGCTACATAAACATTGCCCAAACGAAAGATTTTTTACAAAGCATTGTCCTCTAACAAATCTTACATTCAAGTAAAAATTGGGCATAATCTTGTAAGTCCATAAAAGGACGAGGATAAACAAATATGCTAACAAAATTTTTCTAAGTCCCCAAAGGGAAGAAGAACATCTAGAAGTAAATCCTAGCAAGACATAAGCAAGAGATATCAACCAACCAGGAAGGTAAATGCACAGACATATTATATAAAATTAAATTGTTCAAAAAACCCCAAAAACAGGTAGGGCATCCGAATATCAGGTGTCCAGTAGCCGTAAAACATATAGGCCACATCAACCAAAAAAAAAAAACCTTTTATAAGGGGCAACAGTTTCAAGCTTGGGGGGCATCGTCATTGTTCTTGTTAGCCTGGGAAGGTTTCGCACCAGTAGACACCGCGGACTGGGCTGATGCCTGGGCTGCCTCGTCCTCCTCGATCTCTTTATCAATAGCTTCAAAATCCAACTCCTCGAGATCCGTGCCAAGGCCATGCTTAATCAGGTATCTCCTCAAAAGTTCGAAGCCCTTAAAATACCACTGAAACAGTATAGTGTTATATTCATCTATGGTCTAGAAGGTAGTGACGGCCTTAGCTACGACAACCTTCATCCTTTGAGCAGTCGTTGCAAGGAGTTCATCCTTTTGCTTTACTAATTGCTTCTCGAACTCCAGCTACTCAGTTAAAACTTTGATCTATTCCTTGGAAGTGTTGAGAGCATCCATAGCAGCGATCAAGTCTTTCCGTAATCCCGAAACTTCAGCCTCCAACCCCTCCACCTTCAAGTTAGCCACGACGGCCTTCTCCTCATCTGCCAAATACTGGGTAGTGATATGCATTATTTCTCCCAACACCTTACAACGAAAAGTTTCATCAAAGTCAGTAAACGTAGTTAAACGCTTAAGGACGAAGCAAAAAAGGACGAGGATAAGAAGGATTACCTGCACGAGGTTATGGACGTGATGACTCACCATCTCGTGGGAGGGTATGCTTGAAATCTCCTTCATCTCCCCGGGAGTAAGGAGCTCATTGGCATGGTCCATGGCTGTCTCAGCATCGAACCAAACACTGGATCCAATCTTTTCTTTTCCTTTATTCCCTATCTTCTGCTTCTTCAAAGGACGGATAACCTTCTCAATAGAAACGCCAGAAGAAGCTGCCTGACCCTCCTCTAAGTCCAAGGCAGGGGTGGATGAACCTCTCTCCACCGTTTCTTTCTCTTTCTCTTTTTCCTTGTCTGTAATCCTTAACCTTCTTTGGCCAATGTTGGAAAGGGGCTCATTCTTCTTCTCCTTAATCTTCTTGTACATCTCCTTGTTAAACTTGGTCGTCATCTCTACACCAAAGAAAACAGAGAGTTAAGACGAAGAAAAAGTGGAAAAGACGATCCCATATGCCAAGGCAACTCACATTTTCTCTCTTCCCGGTCAAGCGTACTAAGGACGTAAAGAGAAGGCTCCAGCCCTAAGCAATGACGAGTTAACGTGCGTGGATAAATTAACTCATCAAAATCATCAATAGTCCTTGCGTACTTGATTGCTGCTTCAACCCGCTCCTCAAACTTACTCTCAAGCTCAGGACGTTCCTTTACTGCAAAATACAAAACCAAGAAAGGATCAGAAGTAATGACCAATATAAACAAGGAGTTAGAAAAGAAAAAGCATCTCATGAGGGGCAAACACACCAAGCAAAGGGGTCTCCCAGCGGCGTAGCAACCTAGGGACGTCCCCCCAAAAATCATCAGAAAGAGTCTCCCAACTATCGCCCGACACAAAGAAATATCTAGATTTCCAGTAACAGAAGGACGATGGAAGATCAACGATAAGACGCGACTTTCTATCCCAAGGTACAAACTTATAATACCCAAACTCCTTGGATTCTTTCAAACGATAGAGATGGACGAACTCATTCAGCGTGATCATGTCTCCGTCAGCAATGGTCGTCCAAATCACAATACAGCTTATGACGATTCTCCATGAATTAGGCATAAGCTGCCCTGGTGCAAGGTTTAGGTAGTGAAGAAGCTCCATGATAAATGGATGGAGGGGAATCTGAGGCCGCATGAAAACGCAGCTTCATAAAAACAAACTTCCCCGTGAGCAAAGGCGCAAGCCTTCTCACCTTTTCTAGGAAGACGAGCCCTAGTCTCCTTGGGAAACTGGAACCTATCCCTGAACTTGCTAAAGACCTCTATTTTCAAAGAACATTTTTCCTTAAGGACATGAAAAGGATAGGGAACAGCCGGAGCAGGAGGATGAGAAGACAAGGGCACATGAGAAGGCGCAGAGGTGGCCGTGTCTACCCCGACCCCTTCCCCGCCGACATTAGAAGACGAGCCTCTCTCCAAGTCACCTGACCTCACCTCGGACCCCATATTTTCCCTCCTTAAGACCCCTCGAACAAATTTAAACCAAACTTGAGATTTATGCAATAAAGGGTATAAATCACCCAACCCCAAACCTAAGCCACTACCACCAAAAACAAAACCCTCAATCTGTGGGTATGAAACACTGGATGAAAACCCACCCAATAGGTCGCTAGAAGATTCTACTAACGCCCCTAAGCGAGCAAAAAGAAATGCGACGAAGGGAGAGGTGCGCTTAACTTCAAAGTAACCCACCATTAAAGAAAACAACACAACTCGAAAAGGGGAAAGGGAAGTATAGAAAGAAAAAAGGAACTCAAAAGACAGGAATACTGAAAGTTCAAATAGTGTAAAAACACCATTGAACGTTTAGACCCCCAATTTACAAATTACCAATTCAAGCTTTATATCAAACAATTAATGTGCGGAACATGAAATAAAAGCTTAATACAGAATTGGTAAATACTCTAAACCAATTAAAATCACATCCATAGCAGAAAATAAAAGGCAAAGATAAAGGGAAGAGAGATGCAAACACAAGGACAACACACGATGTGTTATCGAAGAGGAAACCGAAGCCCTTAGCGTAAAACCTCTCTGCCGCCCTCCAAGCGGTAAACAATCCACTAGAAAATGTAGTTGGGATACATGAACAGCAATAGACCCTCCAAGCCTAATCTACCCAGTGTACCTAAGCCCTCCAAGTTTCTTGCTCTAACAAGATTGCGCCGAACCTATTTCTTTTCTAGCTTCCCGAATTCCGCTACTTGACCATAGCATCAACCAATGTAAATTGGTTCCTTCCTAACTGCTTCCTAGAACACCAAACAGCCCTCTCACAATAATGGATATAGTGAGAACAAGTTTTAGTAAAAGACCTCTCAAGGGTTTAACAATGGAGAGGAAGAGAGTTGAGGAATTTGAAGAGTCTCTTATGTAAAGATTGTGGATGAATCAATCTTGTTTTACTCTAGGGTTTTTCTCTCAAAATTCTCTCTGGAAACTCTCTTTCTTTCATGGGTATAAGGGGTATTTATACTAGGGTGAGAAAGGAATGTGAAACGTCAGGTTTTTCAAAACAGGGCTGGCTTGCGACTTGACTGAGTCGCGAGATCCAGCCGCGAGATAACAGAACGGCTAGTTGTCCTATTTTGTCCTGTAGTCCTCCAGCTAGCATGACGCTTCAACTTCTGGCATGCTTGGCACGTGTGCTGCTTCTGACGGCTTGCAGCCATGAGTCACCCGCGAGATCCAACCGCGAGACTCTGTTTTCTTGCACACTCTTAAGCATTCAACACTCTATCTCACTCACTACCCTTACAACAAACCCACCTAAATACAGGGTTACTAATTGCTGAAATACAAGCAAATTTGGCACGGAATAAAGCCAACAAAATGGTTGATTAAATTCAACCTTACAAATACAAGTAAAATTCATAAAGGAAAATAGCGTAAATAAAGGGCATACCTGGAAATTAGGGAGGAAACTGAGAAGACTAAGAGCAAAATACGTAACTAAGGAAGTTAGAAAAACCAATCGCAGAAAGAAGATGAAGAAGTGAGAAAAGGAAGGCAAAAATCAAAAGGTTTTGCTTGAAAAATGCGGGAAACCTGAAAAGGTTTTCACCAGAAACAAGACCCCTTGGCCAATCAAAATCAAACACGTGGCCACGATATGTGCCACGCAGCCACAAAGCAATCAATGCGGGAGCAAAACCCTAAGCGCCACAACCGCCAAAAAAAAAAAATATATATATATATATATATCCTTTCGTATTCTTGTGACCGTCCAAAGTGTGGACGACCTCGGAATAGAGGGGCAACTAATAGACCAGATCATACCATCGTCGTCCATAATCATAGGCAAGGACGAAGAGGATTCCCAGATTCGTCCAGCCAGTAATGGTCACCAAACATGGACGAACTAATCCATCCTTGCTCATTAATGAACCGTTATAAAGTAATGATTAGCCTCTATACCGTTGGGAGGATAACTCACCATTAACACCCTGCAAAGGCGTTACCAAGAGAGAATAAAGTCACCATTAAGGCTCCACCAACAGCTAGAAAGAGGCACCTGTGTACATGTATATATAGCCATGAAATCCAAAAGAGAGGTACATATACAAAGTAAAACTCTAGCTCTTTCATACGAATTTCTTAACATTCTTTGGCCGATTTTTTCTGACTTTGGCATCGGAGGCTTTGTGGCAGGCACCACACCGGTGACCCACATTTCTTATTTTCACTACTCATTTTTCAAGGTTGAGTTGGCTGAGGAAGACTCCAATCTAGACGATCACACTTGAATGACAATTCGAACTTCATCAAATAGTACGTAAATTTGTTGGTTTTTTTTGTTGATTTTAAAATAATTTGTCGCACCTTATTATTTCTTTTCAAGTTTCTTTGGTTCATTCATCTTAAAATAAAATAATTGAAGACCCGTTTGTTTTTTGTGTTAATCACTATAATGTCGATTGTTTAGTACTAATAGTAGATTTGTTTGTTTTTTTGTTGATCTTAAAATAATTTTTTTGTGTTCTATGATCTCTTTTCAAGTTTCTTTGTTTTTGCCATCTTAAAATAAATTATATTATTCACTATAATGTTGATTGTTTAGAACTAATAGTAGTTTTTTTTTTTTTAAATTGATTTTTAATTAACTTGTCGTGCTCTATAATTTCTTTTCAAGTTTCTTTGTTTCTATCATCTTAGAATTACAAAAATTTTGAACTAAATTTCTGATCAATAATTTCTCTTTAAATTGTTCTAGATGGAAAGTGATGACAACAATAAATATGGACTATGGTGACAACACTTTTCGTCACAAAATATCCTTATTTCGTCGTCTAAGACATATGGTGACAAAACAACATTCGTCACGTAATCTCAGTCACTAAATGTCCTGGTGATGAAAATTTTTGTCACTAATGTGCTTAAATTTTTTTAATAAAAAAATGATAGGCGATGAAAATATTTCGTCACCAATTTAAGTGTGCGTTTGGCAAAAAATATTTTTGCCAACCTATTTTACTATTTAGCTTATTTTTTCTACTTATCATGAATCTCACTGCACTTTTTAATACTATTTATAGGTCCTACTGTATTATTTCAGCTAACTTTTATCTTTATCTACAATACTTTCAGTAAAAAAAGCTTTCAATTTTATCAAAATAAGCGGATCTAAAACAGACCCTAAATATTTTTAGAAATGAAATATTGACTTCGTGACCATCTTTAAAATTTTTATAGTATTTGGTGACAAATATTTCTTTTTCTCACTCAATGTTATCATTTAGATATGAAATTAGTTTTCCTCACTGGATTTTGTCACTGTAGTCCACATTTGTTATAGAGTGAGATGAAGCTTACTAACACTAAGTATGAAGAAGAAGACACTACTTAGAAGATGAGCTTGATGAACTAGCAGAAATTTTTTAGCCAAAAAAGACTGTCTAAGTCTAAGAGTAAGACAAATGACAAAGATCACAAACGAAGGAGGACTTCAAGCGTTTGACATTTTTTTAGTTAGTTCCTAAAAAGATAGAGAAAAGCATACTTGCAAATGCAAGAAGTGTGGAAAGGAATATATTGCTATTGAAGCATATAATATAAGAAAAAAAAACACAAGGGATGTT
This sequence comes from Quercus robur, assembly GCF_932294415.1. Lineage (NCBI taxonomy): Eukaryota > Viridiplantae > Streptophyta > Magnoliopsida > Fagales > Fagaceae > Quercus > Quercus robur. The sequence goes on along the minus strand of NC_065536.1, from coordinate 27,451,016 downwards.
GGCCAGCTTATACTTGGCCAAAACACAATGTTTGTAAGTTCACCTAAATTTGATCCTGCAAAATTTAGGAACTTGTTATGTGTTGCAACCTACAATTACATGCATAAATTACCTTTCAGTTTGTTAAGTATATTGGTATATGAGCAATATTTTCTTACTTGTGTGTTGATGTCCCACGTATCTCTAGAAATACTACTAAGAATGATATGATTAAGATGTATAAGAGGGAAAAAGAAATGATGAAGTTTTTGTTGACATCTGCTCGTGGTAGAGTTTGTTAGACATTTTATTTATGGTCATCTAATTAGGTCTTATAGAAGAGGGTGTTGAACTTTTGCTATATGCTGCCACCATATAATGGGGTATATTTGTTTGAAAATATCTATAAATTGTTATCTATGTGAGACATTGAGAATAGGATTTTTTGTGTGACATTAGACAATGCTTTCGCTAATGATGTTTTTGATGACATGCTAAGAACTCAGTTGATATATATATAAGAAAGCACTTATTTGTAATAGTGATTTTTTTTTCATCTTCGTTGTTGTGCTCATATTCTCAATTTAGTTGTACAAGATGGTTTGAAAGAAATCAATGTTGTCATCCAAAAAATTCGTGAAAAGCATAAAGTATGTTAGAGGCTCACAAGGAATGAAATTTTTTTTTTTTTTTTTTTTTTTATGAATATGTTAAGCAAATGGATTTGGATGGTAAGAAAGGTTTAGGGCAAGATGTGCATACTAGATGGAATTCTACCTTTTAATGCTTCTAAGAGTTCTCTTTTATCGACGTGCCTTTCAACACCTAGGATTAAGTAATTATAAGCGAAAATGCACTTTTAGTCGCTACATTTTGCACTTTTTCCATTTTGGTCCCTACATTTTATTTTTACCACTTTTAGTCCCTAAACCAATTAACGCCTGACATTTAGGTCCTTTTCGTCACCCAACTAACAGCAAAGGCTAACATGGCTGACGGTAGAATAAAAAAAATAATATAATCATACAGAATATAATGCCACGTTAGCATAAAAATTTTAAAAATTAATTTATTAATTTTAACTAAATAAAAAACAAAATTATAACTCAAAAATCACTAAAATTAAGATCTAAAAAGTATCTTGAACAAAATTAAAAAAACAAAATATTCGAAAAATTTGGAAAAACATGTTTTTTCCCCAATCTTTGGTTGGAAACATGTTCAAACTATCTCTTTCTTCCAATTCCATTTCCAATTACAATTCTTAACTAAAACCAAACAAATCCTTATAAACCAATTTCTCTTCTCCACTTATCAAAAAAAAAAAAAAAAAATCTCTTCTCCTATCTCTGAGCTATTCCACAGTCCCCATCAAATCTCTCCAAACCTCTATCTCTACCTATCGATCTCGCTCTCTCAACAAGGGTGATGACAATGGCGAAGGCGACGACAGAGGCTTGAAGACTGAAGGCGACGACAGAGGCTTGAAGACTGAAGGTGACAACGGCGGCAACTTGAAGATTGGTTGTTCTGGGTTTTGCTCACATGGGTTTTGGATATAGATCGATGCTTCGGTGCTTGTTCTAAGTTTTTCTAGGTTTCAAACCAATGCTCCGCTATTACTGCTACTGCTCCACCGCCACTCAGCCCAGCACTCTAACCCTTCTACCCTTTTTTCCCTTCATGATTTCTCTCTCACGAACCCATATTTGCTCTCTCCTTTCCAACCAAACCCAGTCGACACAAAGAAAAATAAAAACAACAAAAATCCATAACAATATCCACGAACCCAGATTTGCTCTCTCTCTCTCTCTCTCTCTCTCTCTCTCTCTCTCTCTCTCTCTCTCTCTCTCTCTCTCTCTCTCTCTCACGAACCCAGATTTCCTAGCAATATTTATCAGCTCCTAGAAAATTCTTTTTCTTGTGTATTATTATTAATATTTGCTGTCTTTGGGTTTAGATCTAAGCTGCTGACATGTTTTTGTTTTTATTTATGTGTGTGATTTCCAATGTAAGATGTCTGGGAAGTGTGTTGATGTAGTTCAGATTAAATGTGTTTTTCATATGGTTATCTATAAAAATTTAGGATTCTGTTGTGTCTCGATGGTGGTGTCGGTTAGCTTTTGGTGGTTGGGTTGAGTTTAGGTTGTTGTTGGCTTTAGTGAGTTGTTGGTGGTGGTGGTGATTACTGGTCGTGGGCATTATGGATAGAGAGAGAGGAAGAGAGAGACATGTGTTCTTGAGTTCTTTGATCTGGGTTCAAGTTTTTGGATCTGGGTTCGAGTTCTTTGATCTGGGTTCGAGTTCTTGTGATCTTCATGTTCATGAGTTTTTTTTTTAAATGTTTATTTTTAATTTAATTAATTAATGTGTGTGATTAAATTATTTTTTTATTCTACCGTCAGCCATGTCAACTTTTGCTGTTAGTTGGGTGACGGAAATGACCTAAATGTCAGGTGTTAATTAGTTTAGGGACTAAAAGTGATAAAAATAAAATGTAGGAACCAAAATGGAAAAAGTGCAAAATGTAGGGACTAAAAGTGCATTTATGCCTTAATTATAATTTATGCATTGTCCTACTAGTGATGAATGGGAAAAGGTAGAAAAAATTAAAAAGTTCTTGGCTATTTTTTAGTATGCTACATTGGTATTTTTTGGCACAAAATATCCAACAACCAACTTATATTTTTTACAAGTTTTCATTGTTTAGTTTACCTTAAAGAAAGAACGTGACAATGAGGATGAGTATATGAGAAAAATGGTAGATCAATTACTTGTGAATTTTGAGAAGTATTGGTTAGAGTTTAGTATTGTGTTGGCCATAGCAGTAGTCTTGGACCCTAGGTATAAGTTTCCTTTTATAGATTAGTGCTATTAGAAGCTTTATGGGTATACTAGTTCACTCTAATATTTGAAGGTTTGTGAAAAATTATTTGCTTTCTTTGGAGAATATGTGAGTAATGTTCTTGCACCTTCAACATCTTCTGGAAGGTCTGGTCAAGCTACTCAAGAAATTGAACAATATACTAATTAATAAGGGATCTTTGTTTATGAGGCATGTTATTTTTTTTAATTGTTTTTTTTCATATTATGCTATTTATATTCATCTAAGATTGACATCAACTATGTTATTTTTATATGTAGGAATTTGATTATTTTCACAGTATAAATATGGTTAGGCAAATACAAAAAACTCAATTAGACCTCTGCTTGTATGAACCAAGAGTAGATAGGAATGCAAAACTAGACATACATGCTTTTCGGAAAGGAAATGAATTTCGGTATCTAGAACTTGGTACTATGTCTCATGATGATGTCTCACGATGTTTTGAGCATTCATGTTTTTATTGTTGCTTCAGAATGTACCTTTAGTGTTAGGGGATAAGTCATTGATCGATTCAAGAGTGCACTTAAACATGATGTTATGGAGGCTTTGGATTTCAACAAAAATTGGTTGTATGCAGATATAGATAATATATTTTTTATTTACAGTTGGTTGTATGAGTTTTAATATTTTTTATTTATAATGTTTTGATAAGTTTTTAATGTTTCATTAAAAAAAAATTTATGTAGAACTTGCACAATCACAATTGGAAGAGTTCACTAAAGATATAATGAACATGAATATCAATAAGGATGAGCACAAGGAAGACCCCTTCAAATGAACCCTCAATCTCTTCTAATTCGGTTTCTTAATCTGTGATATCTTCTTATTTTTGATATGGCACTTAGATGGTTGGACATAGATTTTTCCATCATTGATATTTTGATATGTCATGTAATCATTTTGGTTTTTTAATCTCTTAATATGTGATATCTTTTAGTTTTTGATATGACACTTGGATGCCATGTAATCATTTTGATTTTTTTTTTTTTTTTTTATTATGGAACTTTGTCATATTATTGAATTTGGTGGTATGGAGATTGGAATCTCTTGGACCAATAATTTTATTTTGAATGAAGGAAAGAATTATTTGCTTTTGTTATTATTACTAAATTTGTATAATTGTAACTGAATTTTTATTACTTGATTTATGGTTGTTTTATAATTTTAGATATACGGGAATTGATAACAGATTATTTGGACAAGGTATGGCTTATTAATCAAACAAGTTATTCAGGTCAGTTATAACCTATTAATCATACTAGTTATTAAACGGGTCATTTGGGTCAACCCTAACATGACCTGCTAGTTAAACGGGATATACATGTTGTATTGGATTACCCATTTAATAAAAATGTCGTGTTCGGGTTGAGAAATCCTAACTTACTTAATAAACGAGTCAATTTTGTGTTGACCCATATAAAATAATGTGAGAGTCCACACCTCGAGCCCTGTTTTGGTATTGGGCCAAACCCACGTGAATGGATAGAGTCATGTTATTTTCTCTTAGAATGGAAGTTCGACTAATTATATTTTTTCCTTAAGATTAAGGGTTTTACAATGGAGTCACCACTTAATTATTAGAATAAATAAGAAAACCAGAATTGAAGAAAATCCTGATTTTAATGATCAGAGAATGAATGTACATTGATCATAGGAAATTACATGGCTTTGGTCCTAGATACAATATAAGATAAAGCATATGGTTTTGTTTCCTATTTACAATCTAGAGATTGAAAATTACATGGATAAGTACTTGGTCTACTAACCCTTGTTCCAAGTTTGAAGGGGATATTACAAGGTGGAAAAGTGTTAGGCACTCACCTTGCCCGATGAAACCGGTCTTATAGACTATGGTGGTCAACATTCATATCATATCATCCAAATCACTCAATTGTATATTGAATTTTAATGTGTGTGCATGTGATGAACCCTAATTCAATTTATTAATCATTGGATTTGAATTAAAAAATAAATTCTAGTGCAAATGCGTGAATGGTGGTATCCTAGAATCAAGGATTTGAGAGAATTATGAAATTAACATGTTTTTCATATTCTGAATGTGGGTTTAAGATCAAAACTAGTGTCATGCTTGAACATGTGATGAATAACCAAGAACATGTGAAGAACACATATGAAAATTTAAGAACATTCAAACATATTCAAAGAATTTAAATAATCATTAGCATGATTTAATCTTAAATTCTCATTATAGCAATTAAAAAAAAAAAAAAAAAAAGAACAAGTTAGGGAAGGGGTTATACCTACATGCAAGTTCCACATGGTAGAGGAGAAGGCTCTTGGTGGAGGTCCTAAAGGTGAAGTAGAAAAGAAGAACTAGGAGAGAGAGTGTGAGTCTCAAGAAGACTAAGATATGACAAGACTACTCAATTTCACTAAAACTCAAAGGGGGAGAAGAGAGGTGTTTCTCTGTGCTTTGGAATGGAGGAGGGGGGGTTATATAATAGTGGTGGAGAAAATATGAATGGAAGAGAATTTAATAAGGGTTGACAAAGGATCAAAGAAAATCATGAACCTAGACCCTATTTCAGTATTTAGAGAAAGCTAGTGCATAAAATGTGGAGGTTAGTGGGAGTGATGAGTAAGCTAAATGACTAAGCATTCTGTTTTTCCCATAGCTCCTGTAACAATCCACAGAGCTAAATTCAAAAAAAAAAAATCATATCTTACTCAATTCTGATCGGAATTGTCTTGCTCTTGTACTTAAATTGAAGCCCCAGATGTCTATTTTCTATAAAAATTAATCTCACTCACATATTCAAAATATTCTGAGAGATATCAACAAAATGGTGAGTAGAGATCATTTGTCAGAAAATAGTTTTAGCATAATTAACATTAATAAGCCCCAAATTAGTTTCCAATTAACATTAATAGACTCCAATCACTTCCATTTCAGATTTAATCAGTTCCAAATTTACCCCAGTTAAAAAGATAATCATACAAATTACTCATTGAATAATTAATGTTTGATAATCTAATTAATCAAATGTGTGCAACCTTACCATAAGATGAGGTCTTAGCCAATTAAATTATGACATGTCATTAATTTCAAATATTGATTATAATTATAATCAATTGAAATCAATTATTCATAATTATATATAGTCATACTCAATTTTGTGATAGTGCATCTCAGCTATTAAAACTTAATTTTGATGATAACTTTCAAAGAGCAAGAGCAACTGAGGGGTTTGTTTTTGAAGACGGACCTTGATTCCTTAGCCTCAATTCTTCAGGTTTTATAGCAAGGAAGCACAGAGTCGAAAATCACATCGGCTAGAGTTTTGGAAACAATCGCAAACGACGCTAAATTGAAGCTCATAATCACAGAAAAGGAAAACTTATTGGAGGAATTACTCAAACTAATATCTCCAGAAAATGAATCATCTATAATCGAAGTAAGACTATCATGCTTGATCCGAATCTCAATGCCAAAACAAGTGAGATCAAAACTGGTCCAACTCGAGGCAATAAGATCGGTGGCGAAACTAATTTTGAATCCGAACCCATCGTCAACGGTGTCGATAATAGAAAAATCGCTGAACATGATGGAAACGATGTCGTCGAGCAAAGAAAGTCGGTTGCAAATATGCGATAACATGGCGTGCATAGCGGCAATAGTCCAGAAGATTCAGAAAGTATCGAGTGTAGCAAAGGAGCATGCGGTGACGATATTGTGGAGCGTGTGTTACTTGTTCCATGACCAAAAGGCACAAGACGTAGTAGCCAAAGCCAATGGCTTAACCAAGATTTTGCTTTGCTTTGCTTTGCTTTTCTTTGCCCAAATTATAGAGAGAAAGAGAGAGAGAGAGAGAGAGAGAAGTGTTTGGAGGCTGAGAAAATGAAGGAAAATGAAAACCTAAAACACTGAAACGTCTGAGGGTTTTTTTTTTTTTTTTTTATGGGAAAGGTTAGGTTGAATTTGGGTATATTGTTTTTGGGTTAAATGGGGCTCAATGGGTTTTTAGTTAAAACCCAATAATCACTGGGTCTAATTGGGTTGATGCCCATTTAACCCAACTAATAATTGGGCGGGTTTGGGTTCAATTAGAGTGAGTGAGTTTGAGTGGGCAAATAGGTTTGGAATTACTTTGCCACCCCTAGTTGGTACACAATTGTAAATCCACTACTAATCTTTCAAAAGAAAATATGAATTGTAAATCCATTAGGTTGGTATACACGATTGTATGTTTTGTCCAACTCACAAGAAGATCCTCTATCTACGATCTTTGAGACCTGTCCAAAATTAAGCCATGGACAGCAGAAAGTTCTCCAACCTGTGAATCTGTGATTGAAGCAGCGAAGTAGGTTTTCAGCAAAAGGTTCAAAGGAACGTTTAAGGGGGCCAAAAAAACACCCTTTTTATAAAATTTAACTAATCTTACAATTTTAAAATTCAGAGGAGCAATCCCACAGTCCAGTGAACCATGGGAATCTGGGACTTCACTTGAGGGTTGAACATACATGGTGGGCAGCCTGTTGATTCTCACTTTCTCAGAATATAATTCGTTTGTTGTGCTCTCTGGAAACTAGCTTTAGGTGTAGGTTTAGTCATCCAGCTGGGTTAGGGGTAGCGCAGGCAATGAAAGCAAGGACATTTCAGTTGATCTTTTGGATTATGATGAGTATACAGAATTTCAAAGCTTTACATTCATGAGCGAGATCTATTGGAGCTGAAGCTGTATTGGATATGGACAAAAAATTTCTTTGGGAAGTTACTTCAACCCACCATGTAAAAAATTAGAGCACTATTCACATATGTTTTTACTCACTAATCTACTTAATTATGCTATGATTTGTTTAAATGATTTAATAAATCATTGGTTACCAATCCTATGACGTCGTAAGAGTCTAATGCAATATCAGTAATTAGTCGCTAACCTATGCGATGCATGGGAAAGCTACTAAAAATGAGATCAACTCAATATATATATATATATATATATTGGATCCAAAGCAAGTTACAAATTGTCAAGATTTACAATTAGAATCATTTGCAAATTATACCACAAAATTGGGTAAAAGAATCAATTGCATGTTATGAATTTGTTAGGACATATATGATTCACTTGTTAGGAACATATGTTACTATTTTATGTAATTGGCTAATCTTTTGACAAAACAAACTTTACTTGTAATTGGGTAAATCTCAGTGTTTTTTAATACTTCAAGAAACAAGGTTTCAAGATCAAGTATTGAAGTCATTCAAGTCTCTCCAAAAAACAAGTTGAATAGTGCAAATTCATTAAAGCTCGACAGCTACATCTATCGAGCTTAAGAAAGCTGTTTCAGCCCGTGTTCTCAACACCTGCTCGACAGCTACTCAACACCTCCTATCTATCGAGGTTTAAGAAAAACAGATTTTCTGTTCTATTTTCTTGGAATCCGTAAATGTTTCTTTGGGCCTTCTTTTCTCCTAACCCTAGACATATAAAAGGATTATTTTAAGGACCGTCAAAGAGTTCACAAGTTGCACAAGTGTTGAATAAAGTTTGTTCAAGAAAATTGTGACTGGAGATAGAATTTGCTCTAGTTCATCGTTCTTGAAGAAGTTGTTAAGTATGTGCACCGTAGGGTTTTGTGACTAAGCATCTTCTTGATCTTCATCGTTGGGATGAATTGAAGAACTTTGCAGCCAACAACCTTCTCTAGTTGGTGATTGAAGTCGCGTACTGTGATCCACACAATTGGTTAGTCACGTACTGGGAGCCGTGCATCAAAAGGAGAAATTGTCATTATAGAACAAGTGCAATTGGGTATTGGGATAAGGGTTCAACTATAGGTTGGTATAAGGTACTGGAATTCTTTTACTTGTAACCGCTTGTTGTGATAATAGTAGAATTTCGAGAATTGTGACCTAAAAATCACCCGGTAGGGTTTTTGCCATTAGGTTTTCCCCATTCATAAACAAATCACCATGTCAAATTTATTTTCCGCTGCATACTTAATTTATTGGTGATTTGTTTGTGCTACCACGCATTTGCATGTTAATTAACTTAATTAATTCACTTGACTAAATTAATTAGTTAATTTATCACAAGGGGTCAATTCGTTTTTGGCCTATCAGAATTGTCCAGCTTTTTATTGGTAGCAAAATCACTTGCATGTTCGAATTTGTTCTTAATGGATCAAGTGCAAATCCTTCATCTTGATATTCCAATATCAAGATAGATGATATGTTTTTGATAGGTAAGAATTAAGAAAAATAACAATTACACATATCCACATAACTCCAAAATAATAATAATAATAATAATAATCATTTATTGAAGAACCTCAAAAATGTAAATTTTGCCAAACAAAACATCACATATAATGCATAAGCACATGTCTAAATAGCTTTTGAACCATCCAAGTGCAGCAACATTAGAAGCAACCTTTAGGCTTCTGCCCTTTTTCAAGTGGATTCTAAACAAAGTCCTTTTTTCCTTCTCAGTTCTTTTCATCATTCTACAACATAAAAATCACAATCAACAGGTATACATCTCATAAAATCCATAAGCCTTTTTCCTTTTTTTTAGAAAAATTTTCCTTCACCCTCCTTAGTTTGACTACAGAAGTTAAAAATTATAATTTAAAACTAAAAAGTCAAAGTTTACTTCTTTATAGTGTTTCACATAGAGTAGATACAAAACCAAATCAATATGATGAAACAAGAACCTTTGAGAATGAAACTATACATACGTCAAATAATTGGAAACTTGTTGACGCATAATCTCAGTCATAATTAGAAAGACTTTTATCATGACTAAGCTCTAAAGTCTAAACTACCAAATAAATTGAGTGGCATCATATGTGGATGATAGACTATCATACATTAATTTTTTTCACTTAAAAAACATTCCATTGACAAACTGAAAGCATTCAAATAAAACTTTCATCAACAAATTCAGAACTATTGATTTAGGACCTAACGATAATCATTCATGTTGACTTCTAAAAGTTCTACAAAATGACAATGTTACAATAGCAAAAAAAAGAAGCAATGTCACCATGATACCCAAAAAAAATGATATGCAAAATGCTAAGCACACTACCAAAGTAATAAAATATAAAGTTAACCATAATACCTTGCAAATATTTGTTTGTTTCTTTAAAGCTCCTATAATTCTTGAATAGGAATGGATTTATAAAAAAATATTATATTACTCATTGAAATTTCTTAAAAAGGCAAATAGATTATCCGCTATATAAAAAAAATCATTAATGTGAGCATATATCATATACATTAAAAAAAAATGAAAATCTTCAAGACAAAGTAAGCCTAGAGTCATATTTATTTCAATTTTTTTTGGGTCAGTGTCAAATTGCTAACCTTGCTATAAAAGATAGATGAAAAATAAAATAAAACTGAAGTCATATGGACTTACACCTCCATGTGCAAGAGCAATGGCCATGATAGTTGCAGTTGACCACATATATGAGACAAATAACTTTTTATTAAGCAATACCCATCAAGGTTTGCAGCAAAATCAAGAAATTTCGTTCAACATGAAGCAAGAACCATCCAAAATTACAATGAAAGAAGTCCTCAACTTAGAGATAAATAGCAGTACAGAAACCCCACTTACTTTGCCTTGAAATAATCTTTCATTAAGACCAAGCCATATGTAACTGATAGTAACACCAAAGGCCAGCTAAACATAAAATATACCAAACAAATGAGGGTTCCTTGTTCATGAAAAGTGTTCCTTAAGGCTTCCGATTCAAACAAACATTTGGCACTAAAGAACAATACTTTTTACCAACCAAATTACTTTTGACTACCTAATTGAAATATGTGAATAAAATACACAAAAGAGAAAACAAATGAAACCCATTTATTTTGCTTTCTAATGATTTACAATTAGAAAATAAAATTTTTGGAAGCAAACCACAATACATGTAAATAGGGAAGATATAAAGAACATAAGAAAAACTATAATTAACAAAGAATTGCACATTTCCATCATAATGCAAATCACCTTATTGAATTGCTTATCAAATCCATTATTTCACTATGTTCGAAGTAAAGACATATATAGTCTCTAAAACATAAAATAGCTCAAACTGCGACAAATTCATTGTTTTTTCTCTGTTTTTTTTTTTTTTCTTTTTCTTTTTTGGTTCTAAATTGATGAATCAGAGAGAATATGGTATTATTTGAGTTCAATAGGATCAATTATAAGCTTCTAAATATTTTCAAGTTATTTTGGATTTGAATTGTAACATGGAACTAATAAAGTAGGAAGAATTGGATTATGTAGTAGACTCTAGCTTCATTATTTTCCTCCAATTTTCATGATATTATGCAAATTCTAAAGTAATTTTAAGGTGTAGGATTCAAAGAACTTTGCTTCATATTACATGAATGATATTATAGGTAGGTTATATGGCAATTTCAAAGTAAATTTAGCATTTGATGGATTAAACCTTCATTGAAACAAATCTGCTTTTAGTTAGTCTTAAATGAGTAATTTCAAGATGATATTTTTCTTCCTTATTTTTGGATTTTGGTAGCAAAATTTGACCCTGTCTGGATTTTATTGGTTAATAAACATTCTTTCATCTAAAGAAGAGATTTAATATCAATTCATGTGTGTATGCATGTATTTTTCACAGTACTATTCTACACACCCATAAAAATTAGATAAAGAAGTAATAAAAACAATGGTAAACTTGAGATGAAATAATAGTTAAACTAAACATAAAACCAAGCTTGACCATAACCTAGAAACTTAAATTAAATCCAAACACAAACAAATGACTCACAAAAACATCAAGGGCATGCCAAGGATGCTCGTCTAATAAAAGGACAGGAAATAGCATTATTGTCCCAAAAGATGAGCATCAAGTATAGTATAAACCTTAAATTGTATTATTCATTCAAGCCATCACCTTTTTTTGGGTGCAAAACTCCTTACACAAATCACATCAAAGGGGGAAATAAAGAATTGATAACTCTGACTTATTGCATCTTGCTCACTCAATTCAACAATAGAATTTGACTTCATTCCTGTAGCCAAAAGTTCAGTTGGAATTCACGGTTAAGTAAAACATCCAGTAATAGCCCAAATAAATCTTATCCATAAAACATAAAACTAAAATTGACCCTCATATGTTATCAATCCAAAGAATCAAACCCATATAAGCCATTCAGATAATCAAATCCAACATAGTGGTTACTTTCATACTTTAAAAATAATCACTTTTAAACTAAGTAACCCCTGAACTCACAAATTTGATGCAATTTTCAATCTACACATATAAAAATTCCATCTGAAAAATTAATAAAACCCACTACGGGCTCCAAACCCATCAATCTAAGCTAATCATTCAAAAGAAACACTCCCAAACTAAACCCTAAATCATATTTAACAACCAAAAATGAAACCCTAAATCATATTTAACAACCAAAAATGAAACCCTAAATTATAGAACAAAATAAAAAATAAAAAAAATAAAAAAATAAAAACTTACCAGTAATGTTTGTGGAGAGAATCTGGTCTGACGGTAAAGTCTCAAAATCAAAAACTTTCTGCCACTAAAGGAGTGGGAGGCTGGCACCCGTGGACTATAGTTTAGGGGTTTGAGAATTGAGAGAGGCAGATAGAACAGAAGAGGCAAATAACCAAAAATGAAACCCTAAATCATATTTAACAACCAAAATTATAGAACAAAATAAAAAACTTACAGGTAATGTTTGCGGAGAGAATCTGGTTTGATGGTAAAGTCTCAAGATCAAAAACTTTCAACCACTAAAGGAGTGGGAGGCCGGCGCCCATGGGCTATAGTTTAGGGGTTTGAGAATTGAGAGGGGCAGAAAGAATGTAAGAGGTAAAAAGGAGAAGGTAGAGTGTATATATCGGGTTCGGGTTTTAGAAAACCCCTTGCGTTTATGTTTTTTTTTTTTTTTTAAGTTTAAAAAAGATTTTTTTTTTTTTGGGTTTATGTTTTTTTTTTTTTTTAATATTGTGCTGACGTGAAAAATTGTGGGAGTTTCAGAAGTTTTGGTTATATATATATATATATATATATATATATAAGATATCGACATGACGTAGTAACGTCGCACGAAGGAGTGACATAGCACCAGGTCAACCAATCCTAAGGGTTGATTTTTACATGTCCCATATAACTATGTAAGTATTACAGCTAAATCCTCACTACCAAATTTGTTGTAGTATTTAAAAATTGGAGGGAAAAATAGTTAGAGCATATGCTAATGCTAGAGTTTAGGAAGTTGTTAGATTTGCTTTATTAAATCTAACATGTGATTAATACGTTATAATTGTATTCTTGCGTTTGATAAATGTGATTTTTTTTTTTTTATTAATAGATACTGTCAGAAATAAAGGGCCAAACTAAACCCAAATAAAGTAGCAAAATAGTGAGCCTAGTCCAACCCATTGTCAAAGAGGTGTATCTCTTGGTTTTATACCCTTTGTTTGTCTATATAAAGGGGCCAATAGCTCACTTATGCAACTGATCGAATTTTTCACTTATATGTGGTGTTGTAGAAAACAACACACGGACATCTCTCCACATTTCTTATCAATTTATCGAAGTATTTAGGCTGTGGATGTTGTGTGTTTGTTTTCATAAGAAACACCATGGTCAAGTCTCAATAATAAAAATCATAGGAGACTTTAAATTGTTCAAAAAATATGATAGAGTAAATCTATGGTGTCTACTCTTGATGATAACTCCTTAACATTAGATCAAGACACTAATTGGTTCTCGTTCGAGAATAATAGACTTTACCAAGTGATAAATATGAATTAGTTAAATGTGATTACCAATAAAATTCCTAGGTAATAAATTTCCATGTAAATGCATTATAAAATATAATTAGATTAATACTAAAATTTCATATTTGAATTTAGATTGATGTGTGAATTCCCTATCTTGCTCTACCACCATCTCCCTCTCTCTAGAATCCTTCCATTTCTATAAAATACATGCATTAATATTTTTGTATGAAAAGTCTAATTAAAAATATTTGGATAATTTCACAAACATATTTGGGCTAATGCCAATCAAGTCCATAACATTTAAAAACTGACCATCTCAATCCAGTAACCCAAACGCCTTGTCATTAATGTCGTTGCTTATTTTTTTAGTTTCTTTCTCTCTTTATCATAATTATCTTCTCTTTATCACATCACTTCTCCTTCTCGTCTCTCTCTTCTTTCTTCTTTCTTCCCCTGACCCTCTTGCCTCTCTATCCGATTTCTATTTTCTCTCTCTTCTGTCCCTCTCTCTATTCCTTTGACCATCTCAGCCCATAACCTCTGACTCTCTCGTCTCCTTATCTCTCTCTGATTTCTATTTTCTCTCATTTCATCTTTCTGGTGGCATCATGGTGGTGGGTTCGCTCATTTATACCTTCTCTCTCTTTGTCTTTGTGATGGTTCCATGGTGGTGGGTTTTGTAGTGAGCCGGTTTTGGTTTGAATCAGTGATAGAGGATTTGGGTTTTTTGTGGGTGTGTTGGAGTTTTGTGGGTTTTGATTTGGATGTGGTTTTTTTATTATTATTTTATTTGCCACGTCAGCATCTAATATGCCAACGATACACTCCGTTTGCAATGTATGCATTTTCTGTTAGTAGGTTGACGGCAAAAACCAAAACGGAAATGATTTTTTGATTTTAGGGACTGAAGTAGGCGCAAAATCAATTTAGGGACCAAAAGTGTATTTTTGCCTTTTTTTTATTTCCCACCTGATATACTACCTATCTCCTGATAACTCCTCTTACCTCTGTGCAGCCTAAGTCTTAAGCTATTCTCTTTGCTTTGTTTTATTCCTTATTTTTTATGCCCAACGCCTCTTTATGCTCTTCAACAACTTCATAGCCACTATGCGACTCAATGCTTCTTCTATCATCACCGATGACCATAGCTATGGCAGTGGGAGAGCCATTAGGAGATACTTGGAAAACGTTCACGAGAGATTAACTGATGTTGTCCGAGTTGACTATACGATTGAAAGAATAGTGAAAGCTATAGTAACGATCCACCTATGGTTTCCTTCAATTGAGCAACTAGATTTGTGCAATTTAGGCACCGCAATCAATTGAAATTTTTGTTGGGTAACCCAAAATCACAATTTTGATTGAGAATTCATAGAGTCAGTGCAACCAAAAATCAAACCCAAAATAATGGCACCTATGCAAGAGAGAGAGAGAGAGAGAGATAAGATCAAAGAATAACATTCTTTGATGTCTAATTATGCATCTATGGTACCATTGATGCTTCACATAAAAAAAAAAATGTCAAAATTAGAGGAATAGAAAACAGAGATTTAGAGAGAAAAATAAATAGGGAAGAAGAAAAGAGAATGTGTCAATGTGGGGGTAGTTCCGTAGGTTGGGTAGATGAGATATAAATAGTATGACCACATTTTGATTTTTCATTTGACCACCACTTTCTATTTAAAATAATTTCTTTTATTATGGTTTATGAAGACTACAGTAAACTTATCTAAATATCTTATTGTCGTCCAATTGAGTGTGTGTATAAATGTAACACCAGATTTAATAATAATAACAATTATAGAACACATAATTTAAAAATTTTCTTTTAATTAATAGTTAAAGGTGGAGTATATATGTTTTTTTAAAATAAAAAATTTATGGTATTACATCTTTAAGCTTTATAAAACATTGCTCCTTTCCCATATATTGGAAATTTGGTATTTATAAGTAGACTGTGTTAAGAAATAATAAAAATAAAATAAAACAAAATAAAAACACTTTGTGTAGCTCTTTTAAACAAACAAACAAACAAACACACACTCTCACACAAGGGAGAGGGACACAGGCACACTATATAAACTCTACTCAAAAGTCATGGTTACTTTATGTAGTTCCTAGAGATGTATATTAGGTCAAAATGATCATTTTTCTTTCGTGATTTTAATGATTCTTTAATGTATATAATCATTATTAGTGATTTTCACCATATTAACAATTTTGCTCACTAAAAGTTTGGAAAAAATGTGTTGAAATTAAGTATATATTTGTTTCATTAATATAAATGCAATGATATTTACAAATTACATCATATTAATGTTAAAAATTTGTTATTTTATGGATCAATTCATAATTTTAGTGATTAATTAACATACAAAATTAATTACGATTTTTTTTTTTTTTTGCATTTTTTTAAAATGAAAGTAGGATATTGTGTTCCACAATTCAATCCTACAATCCAATCCAATCCAATTAGATCTCCAATGATCATGCGTAGGAGCCCAATTTTAACAACCTTGATTGGGTTTGATCAATCACATAGAAGCATTGTAGAGATCAATGACACCCATCAATTTCTACATATTTGGAACCCAGAACATTTTTTAAAAAGTAAAAATAAATAAATAAGATAAATTTCTACATATTTGGAACCCAAAACATTTTGTAACAAGTAAAAATAAATAAATAAGATAAATTTTAGTGTATATATATATATATATATCTCACACAATTTGAAGGTGAGTGGATATATCAAATACAGTAAGCTTAAGAAATAATGCTCTACTTAAGTCTCATGTCAAATCATTCTATTTGAAATTCTCACAAGCAAAGAAATCTATTACCCATAACCTTAGGGGAAAAAATAAAGAATGTGTATGTGTTTGTTTTTCACGCTATAAAAAGTATCTAAATTAGAATATTGATGTGAGTTAGATTATTCTCGTGAGAAGCTAGATTCCCATCCAACAATAGAACATTCTAATGTTGATTTTTTTTTTTTTTCTTTTTATGGCTCAATTTGAAGTTTTTTCTTCAATTCTGTCAACATTCAATTGTAATGTGCTTAGTATATAAATAGAATTATTAAATATTTAATGACATTTATAGTTTTTTAATATATTTTATATATTTACGCAAAGTTTTCTCATGCTTCAAACAGATTAGCGACTAGTAATAACTGTAGCAAAATCAACTGTTTCTCTCTTTTTCTTTTTACTTGTGTTAGATTTTTGCTTCAAATTTTCTCCTTTTCGGCTAATTGCTCAGTTTAGCCTATATCGCAATCAGATTCTAACTGTAGTTTGTCTCTGAGTTGGACCGCAGATTGGCGAGTAGTTGCAAGATATTGAACTGAACAAATGTTGAGAAGCACTAACAATGTAGGGGGCCAAGCAGGGTCGGCCCTAGGCTTAGGCCACTTAGGCAATTGCCTAGGGGCCCTTACTAGAGAAAGGCCCCCAAATTTTGGGGCGAAAATTGAAATATATATTTTTTTTAAATATTTTTTTCGAGATAAAGGGAAAAAAATTAGTTTTACATTTTTCTTCTATTTTTAAGAAATACCAAAGAATTGAGTAATGTTAGAGATAATACAACTTTAAATACATAGGGCTTACAAATATGTGTCACTAATTACAAGAAATAATTTAGATAGGAAAATACTATAAATTTTATAAATTTTACTTTAAAATCTTTATACAAATTGATGTGACCATTAATATGATTTGTAGATGTCAACAACCTATTAAATGCATTTTTAAATTACTTAGTGATACATCTTTATAAGCATCATGTTGTAAAATTTATAATATCCCTAACATCATTCATTTAAATACTTGTTTATTATCTTCTTGAAGTGTCATTAATCACATTCGTTGCTACAACATTTGTAAGTTTTTTTTAGTAAAATTTGTTATAGTTTTAGCATTTCTTCAAAATATATATATATATATATATACATATATATATATATATATATTACAAGATAAAAAGAATGCATTTTTGTTATTTAGAAATTATGATATTGAAAACTAGTTAAATATTATTTAATTAATAACAAAAAAGACCCATTTAAATATATCGTCTTAGGCCTCAAAGTTTGTTGGACCACCCCTGGGGCCAAGAACTATGATTACTTGTTGATATTCTTCTTTGTTCCCAAAACCCCGTTTTATGGTACCAGAAGAGTAACACAATTTGCTCATAGATTGGCTTCGCTATGTGTTGTGGCTGCATGAATGTTCACATGAAACAAGACACCATTTCAAATATACATTTCGCAGTGCGGCTTTTGTCCCACATTTCATGTATAATACGTTCATGTGGATATCAGGGCATGGCACTAGTGATGCCAACTTTAAATACTACGAGATTCCTTTCAAATATACTTTTTGCAGTGAGGTTTTAGCCCCACAATGCATAGAGAAAATCAGCTCAATGGTCAGTCTCATGCATGTTGCAATGGTGATATACGTTCATGAAAGTCACGGCAACATGTTTGACAGAAGCTATTCAAACAAAATACTAGTACGCCAAACCATGCATGGGGCACGGACACCCAAACAATATATCATCTGGATTGCACTAGTGCCATTCTAGTCTCTAGATTTCAATACCAATTGCTTTTAGCCATTTTCTACTCAACCATATAGTATGACCTTATATATAGATATCTTATCTAACGTGCTATGTCTTAACACATTCCGATATACGTTTCTCTGGATTTATGCAACAAGAAAAACTTTAACTGTTGTAAATTATGCTTTGCAGAGGCCAGGCTTAGTTATTACAATGGCTTTTGGTGTTCTACCTTCTATTTTGGTTGTTTCATAGTAAATAAGAACCTTACTGATTCATTTATAAAAAAAAAAATTAACAACAAAAAACAATATTTGTCAATTATTTGTGACGCAAGTGGAAAGCCACAAAAAAATAAAACACATCTACTTCAAGAAAATAATCTTGAATCTATAAGGAGAGATATTAGAATCCACCATAATAAGATTATAGGAAAACTTTGAAATTTTATTAAATAAAAATTATGAATTGTCTTCGAGGCTACAATGCATCTAAAACACTAAATAAAACAAAAACAAAAACAAACAAACAAACAAACAAACAAAAATCCTCAGTTGCAAATGATTTTCTCTATTACAAAAATGATAAAAACATAAAAATTGGATCGAATTCAAACTTTGAATCAAAGTGTCATCATTTGACATTTGACCAGCTGGGGATCAAAGTTTTGTTCAACACTTCACCTCTACCTAAATTTTGTTTGGCACTTAGGGGTAGGCAAATGACACTTAAAGTGTGTTTGCATTTCACCTGGTGAGCAATTCGAGTGATAGTCCAATAAGATCCTGATAATACACGTGATATTATCCATTATCATCACGTAACCTGAGATTGATGAGTTCACACTAAAGACTCCGTATTTATTTAGCAAAACAAAAAGTGACTTACTTACAAATTTGGTTATTTGCTCGATTTTTCATATTTGTAAATTAATCCACTCATTATTTTTGAGATAAATATCAAATAACCAGCCTTGAGGAGTTTTGTAATTCACACTCAAACTCATCAACCAAGGCTTCTACTCTCTATAAATAAAGGATGGTTCGATGCTATTAGTTATTGAGAGCTCTTTAAGAGAGGCATTAGGTGAAGAGGAATTATTGAAGACAAAAAGGAATATTTGAAGAGAGGCATTGTGCCCAAATTTTTGAAGACAAAAAGGAATATTTGAAGAGGAACTATTCAAACATAGGAGGTGTTGCCCAAGGAACTAACTAGGAGGCCGATTTTTGAAGGAACCCCCAACCTTGTTTTGCCAAAACTCTTTGCATGCAAGTATAATTTCCAAACTAATCCTATTTTGATCAAGTTTTGTAATATATATTGATTGCCAATACGTTTTTCTTTGTTGACATTGGATGAACTTGATGAACATGGTTACCATAGAAGTAGTGTTTCATATGCGCATGTGAATTTTACAAATCCTAATATGCTTGATCTCTTTTCTACATGAATAAACATCACATGCTGTATTTTTGTTTTCGTTATGTGGTATGTTTGGATGGTTTCTTTCAATGACATGACCTTGACACTGTTCTAGAAGGCTTATTTAATAGGGCGGAAAGGTAACTAACACATTTCCACTCCATAACTCAGCCTTTGGTTTTAATTAAATGAATGTAATTTACATTTTTAGATTATATTTAGGAAATAAAACCATGTAGATTTTCTTAGATCATAAACAGGAGAGAGAATGCTATGCATTTTTCTTTTCACATACAATTTTATAATGAAAATTCAAATTTTAAATGAAATGAAAGAGATTTTTATTTTTGATTTTACATTTTTATAAAATAAGTGATGACTCCTTGCAATACAACTTGCTACTACCACAGCATCACAAAAGCCACCTTATCCATGTCTTATTTATGCATAATATTTGTGTGATTAGTATGAGTGCAAGGTGACTTTGGATGTTCCCACTGCTCTTTGCCGCTCAAATGGCTAACACATTATGATCGATTGAGATATGAAAAGAAAGTGTTTATAATTCCTAATAACGTTTTCATTGACCAATCACCTTGTCTATATCTTCATTAATTTTACGCAAGGTTCATTTAATGGATGCGAGGACAAAGAAATAAATAAATATATATAGACATTTTAATGATTAATATAATTTCTCCCTTTTATTTGAACAAATAATGTACCAGTATGATGCGTAAATTAATTTAATTATTATAAAAAAATATATATACTTGAAAAATAATATTAAAACTATCGTAATATATAATTGTGAATTTAACATCTCTTTAGATTCAACTTAAAGAGGGGCTATAGGTACGTAGTGTGCAATTTTTATAATATTATATAATACAAATTATGAAATACATGATTTAGATAATTAAAATAAACATTATATTTCATTTTAAATTTCTTGAAACTTATATTATATAATTTTAGCTAAATTAAACCATACTAACTATTAATTAGATAATAAATAGAAGTTTTTTCCTGAGTAGTTTTTTTAATTTCTTGAAACTTAGATATTAGACTTTCAACTTAACTAAAAAATCCTAACAATTAATAAAATAAATTTTACAATGAGGTTGTAGCCAATTGTTGCAACCAAATCTTCTAGAAGGCAACTTTTATTATATAATATATCAATTTACCATCTGAAAGGAGATTGAACCTGAAAATACAAAATTCCATCAATTAGTTCTCTTTGTATTTAGTACATATTACCTTGTTTGCATAAAAATTACAAGAAATTTTTATGGGCAATCTTAACTTCTTTTTTTTACAATTCAATAATTAAAAGATAAGGGAATAGAATCCTAAGGGTCTGTTTGATTTGAGCAAAAAAGTTGTTTATTTTGTATTCATTTTCAGTTTTTGTGAGACCCCTACTAAAAAATTTTTTGACTATATTTGTATTCAATTTTTATTTTCAATATCCAAAAAAAATAAGATTTGAATACAAAAACTGAATACAAATTTTTGGTATTTTCATTTTCTTGAAAATGAATGTAGTAGCATTTTTGTAAAATACCAAATATGTGGATCCCTCTAACATTGACTTGTCCCGTCAAAAAACACTCTCTCTTTCAATTGTGTAAAATTTTTAATTGAAAAATATAAAGTGAAAAAAAAAAAAAAAAAAAAAAAAAAAAAAAACACTACACTAGAAAATAATGTCAAACATCAAATGGTTTGGGTAGAGAAAATGAATACAAGATTTGAGAAAAAAAAATGAGTTTAGAAAATAAAAAGAGAAAATGAATCTACCCCCAATAATAACCAAACAGAACCTAAATGTCTCAATCAGAAATGCATGAAGCACTAAGTGAACTACAAAGCTCTTAATAGTCTTATCCCATCTCTTTGACGAATAACACTTACTATCAAACAAAAGTCCAGCCTATTTTAAAACCGCTTCAAATAACTTCAAAAAGGAATATATAAATATATATATATCACCTAACCTAAAAAAATAAGATCAGAAGAGTTAATCACCTCAGTTCCAACAAATTATTTAAAATTTACTATATAGGGTCCGTTTGGATTGAACTTATTGTTGCTAAAATTGAAAACTGAAAACTGAAAATACTGTAGCGAAATAATTTTTAAATGTGTGAATAGTACCGTAGGACCCATTTTTAATATTTTTAAATGCGTGAACAGTGCATGCACTATTCATAATCAGTGAATTTTGTCTCTGAAGGACAATAACTACAGCTTAAAAAAAAAAAAAAAAAGTGTTTTAAAAGGTGAGAAAACGTGTTTTTGTAAACGCAGACACCCAATCCAAACCCCACCATAGTACTTATTATTCAACAAACCAAGCTAGCGTTCTGCATGGTTACTTATTTAATATTAATTCAACATTAAAAGCTAGAGTACCACATAAATAAAGTTACCACAGTAACTCAAAAACAAACTTGCGGGAAATACTGTTACAAACACAACACATAACACAACAATTTTTGGAACTTTTTTTACAATGGTTGACTTCATAAGCTTTTATTGATTCTAATATAAATTTATTCTATTGACTTTAATTTTTTTTTATTTATCACTAACAACTTGTGACTTCAACTTGTCAAACATGGACCGTGCAGAACACAATACACAAAGCAAATCTTCCAGCATACTAACGCTTCATCTCTCCTTCCACAACTGGAGCCATCGACACTGCTTTATTGTGCATGTGCGGATTCCCTTTCCATCCTAAGCAAAACCAGGAAAATCCCATCATTGATAGCCCATGAAAATTTTCATTTTCAAAGGATCTATTTATCTATCACACACAGACACAGAGAGAGCGAGAGATTAATATTACCAGCAGACATGTCGAAACCGCGATTTTGGAGCTCACGATACTCTTGGCATAAGGCACAACCATGGCAGAAGCAATGAATCCAAAAGTCATTACAATGATTCTCCCCCGACAAGTATTGCTCTCTCAGTTTTGTACGATAACAGCATGAATAGAAGGGTCGAAAAGGAGAAGAAACATGTAAAATACCGAGCAGTGTATAAAGCGTCCCATTTACGCAACAATCTGAAGGTTGCACAAAGACCATATATACATCTTACAAGTCAGTTTTTATTTAACTATTTATATGTATATATGTATAAATATTGTACATATTTCATGTATATAAACGGTCACAAAATAGTCCTCATTTTCTTTTTCTTTATTTTTCTTTTTTGCTAAGATTATTGTTTAGGGCTCTCATAGCACTTCACTGATCTCCAAGTATTATAATTTTCGGTGATTCTGTCCCACAAAAATAGTGGGAGAAATCTCTTGGGGGTGATCTAAATTAAAGGTGTTCGATATATAGAAAATTTGAACTCGAAACTTCATGTATCAAATGAGATTTAGAAACCATTAGACCATGGGCTTGAAGTTGATCATTCTATACGCTTTTGTAATACTTACAGGATGATCCTTTATCTAGAATCTCCGAGATGCGGCCAAAAGCAACGCATGGACACCAGCATGTCAAACAACCTGTGACAGAAAAAGATTTCAGTCTTAAAACTAACAATATTTCAATCGCTATAAAGGAGATAATTTTTTATTCTGTAACTTAGAAAGAACAAGGAACAGAAAAGGAAATTTTTGACATGATTTAACAAATATATAAACCTTTTTAATAAGTAAGAAAATGAAAGGATAAGGAATTTACAGCTATGCCAGTCAGAGCTACAGTCAAAGACGCCGGTTGACCAGGTTCGATCACTCGCCATTTTAGATCGACTTGTCAGGACAGGCTTTTAGAGATGTATACGTGTAATTAATGAATCAAAGAAATGGTAGAAAAGCACAGAAGTTGTGCTCGCAAACAGTGGATGGTTGGGATGGTATTTATAGAGAGAGAAGAATGAAATAAATTGGTATGTATGTAAACATGTTTTTTTTTTTTTTCCTGTGTTCACACGCATACTTTGTCCCTTTGTCATCATTGCACGGAAAAGTCCAATGCTTAATTAAAACGATAAAAAGGAAAGCATTGCAAGATGCCCTGTCCTACTAAAATTTAAGAATTTACTAAAAGAAATGAGAAGGTTGGTTCTAAAGTTGGAGTTATATCTATATATATTATACTTTTATATAAATACATTGAAATCGTGACTCTAAATCATGATTTCAAATTTAAAATTGTGACTCTGAGTCCCTTTGTTTTGAAACATTTTTCAATAAAATATTTTTAGGTTCATGTAAATTCTCTCAAGTATAAATTACCAAAATTGATGACTCAACCATTGAAGCTACCAATAATTGAGATCCAGTGACCGAAGTGACTGAATTGTCACTCCGACTGCAGGATCAACAACAGTAGGCATGAGTGATAGCTCCGACTATCAGACCATAGACATTAGCCATCATACTAGCGGTTCTAACTGTCGGATTGGCAGCTCCAGCAACCTAACAACTAACACCCACTATTAGAGCAGCAACACCAGCTACAAAAATGGTGACTCCAATGACCTAGCCACCAGATGGGGTGAAGAAGGCCATTTTGTGTTTTCGTAAAATATTTTACCAAGTTTTTAAATGTGACACATTTTACAATGAATTTTATGGTCAACGGAAAACTTTTTACATGAAAACTCAATTAGTGTGAAAACACTAATACTTGTTTAGATCTCCAATTTTAAACTACTGCTTAATTGCTTTTACTTTAACTTATTTAAGTGCGGAATAAGAGTAAATAAAGCACAATAAACCGAAACACTACTCTAAGCCATAAGCAAGTACAATAAGTGATAAATGTAAAGCATAAAGATCGAATAGAGAAGAGAGATACAAACACAAGATAACACTGAGACGTGTTATCGAAGAGAAAACCAAAGTACTCAGTGAAAATCTCTCCACAGCCCTCCAAGCCAAAATCAATCCACTAGTGAATAAGTTGAGGTACACGAATGTCAAAAAGATCCTCCAAGCCTAATCTACCTAATGTACTTGAGCCCTCCAAGCTCCTACTACCAACGGACTTCTCGGAATCTTGTCTTCACTAGTTATCTGAATCCCACAATTTCGCTCAATTGCATCTGCCACTCAATGGCTTCTTCTAGTACTTTTCATAGGCACCAAAACTTCTCTCAACACTCAGAATGTGTGAGGTAAGTGTTTGGGTTAAGAACCTCTCAAAGATGTGTAGATTGTGAGGTAGGAGTAAATGGAAACTCTAGAGAAATGATGTAGAGAATTGTAGGTAAACAATCTCTAACTCTCAAGTGTTTGGCTAGAGTTTTCTCTCTCAAAAGTTTCTTGTGAATACTCCTTGTTCTACTTACATTTCGTGGGTAATAAAGGTTTATATAGTGTTGGTAAAGGAATGAGAAAAGGCACACTCAAAAATAATCAAGCAGAGAGTTTCGCGGGTCACTCGTGACTTGGCCTGAGTCATGAATGACTTGCGAAATCCAACCTGTCAAAGACTCTTCAAATTCCAGCATGTGCTTCTCACATGGCCTATTTCACGAGTCAGCAATCGCGAGCCAGTCGTGAGCTAGTCGCGAAATCCTCATCTTCACAAATTCTTCACCAAACTCTTACATACAATCCTTACAATAAATCCCACAAAAATATAGGGAAATGATTGAACAAAATTAAAATCAAATTTGACATGGAATTAAAATCAACATAAAACATAGTTGTAAATCACAACTTTACATTACATATAAACAAAAACCAAAAAATAGGAAAATATTTTACAGAAATATTTTTGTTTCAAAACAAACGGGACATTAGATTCACAATTTCAATGTTTTTACATACTTATGTGGATGCACAAAAATGTGTAACAAGTTTTCCCTATATATAAATACTACCATCATGTCCTTGTATACTCTCAATGACATATAACGCTTAATTACAAAAAAAATAAAACAAAACATGGGATGAGACGTGATTACTCTTGAGACTAATACCAAGTCTGTAACTAGTATATATGAAGGGTACAAGGTGATTACTCCAATTCCCTTAGATTTTTAGTTGGACACATGGATGGAGCTATATATGGACTAAGGGGGCAATGGCCCCCTTAAATTTTCTTTTTTCTTTTTAATTATTATTATATTAATAGGTATTAATTTTAGCAATTTTGTTCAATAAAATTACACTTTGCCCCCCTTAACAATGCCATCAATTCTTTTAAGAGTAATGTTATATCTACAAACTTTTTACAACATTTTTACAAACTATTGAGGTAGCAAATTCTTATTAGTTCGCACACTTGCATAATTTTTACTTACCAATAAACACTCACCACATTAACAATTTGTAAAAAAATTGTAATTTTAGCATTTTTCACATTTTAAAGGCCATAAAAAATTAATAGATTAAATCTAAAACAAAATATATAAGCCCAAAAAAATTAGCCCAACAACAAAAATAACCAATAATAAAACTAAAAAAAATCAAGCCCAATTAACATATTTTATCCAAAACAAACAACATGACCATTTAAAAAGTCTTAAACAAAAATCTTTAGTGGTAAAACAATAAAGTCAAAGGCCATAGCCGTCACACACAGTGAGCAGTAAAGTCGCCCGGCCCGCCCTCCTAACTCCAAGTCCTAACTGTATCTTTGGTTGGACACATAAAATTAAATAAATACCACATATTTTATATTTATATAAAAATAAGAAAGAATTGAAAGATTAAATGGGATGAAATCTATCTTTAATATCATTCCCATATGTGATATTTGTTGGAAGTTAAACAGAATTTAAAAATAAGCTGTAACTTATATGCCGCCGATCAGAGGCAAAGTAGCTAATAGATCAATTTGTGCCCAATCTGACGGAATTCACCTATGTCGACCATGCTGTCCACACCACTCCAGCAATTTGCTACGGCTCAGAAATGATATATATATATATATATATATATTTATATATATTAGTCTATATAAGTTTTGGATTTAGGGTTTAATTGGGTGGGGAGAAAAGTAGGGTAATTTGTGGAGAGAAGAGAAAAGGGTAGGGGTGTGTGTTTGTTCCGTTGATTTTTTGATTTCCCTTCATATTTGGGTTAGATACGAGTATGACATCATACATTCTCTTTAAACATGAGGCAGTGCCATTCTGGCAATTGGAAATGATTACCATCCTCGACATAATTAGTTGAAATCACAATCATATTTGACCTAAAGTTCTCTCTAGAATCGTCAATCATTTTTGTTTTTGATAAAAGATTAGAAATTTAGTACTTTAATAAAGTTCATAAAATAAATGCTCCCACAATTTTCTATTTTTTAATAATTACATTCCCCTCTCTCGAGATTTGCAAGAATGACACTACATCCCAAATTTAAAGGGGAAAACATTCCCCTTCCTTGAGATTTAAATAAAATAACACTCTCTCCCCCTTCCATAAACATTAGTAACGAAATATTCTAAAATTTTAAAATATTCTCTTTACTAAAGTTTAACAATGGTTTGTAAAAACATAATTGATAAAACTAAATTAAACATGCAAAGTTTATCAAGCACCAAAAAACTTGCAATTACAAATCTCTCTACAATCCATTGGAAAAAAAAAGGTCATACTGAATATTTTAAAATACTCTTTTATAAAAATGTTTGATTTTAGAATTAGGGATCAAGGAAAAAAAAATCCTCCTCCTTTATGGGAGTTCTTCTAGGATGGGTCCCATATTTGATGGCCTTAATCTATTAATAGTAGTAATAATAACATTAATTCTTGGTAGTGGGCTTAAGATATTCAATTGAATCATTTAGATTTGAAAGTTGTTGCAATAATTGTGTCATTGTGTGAATTTCCAAAATAGCACCTTTCATGGCTTGATGATTTTTTTTTATCTTACCCTCTATATCTATTGCCTTTCATATTTTGGTTAAATGGATGTCAAGAAGGGAAAGTGTTTTTTTTTCTTGTGATTTAGAGTGGAGTGTCATTCTCCCAAATTTTAATGGAGAATAGTGTAATGACCCTTTTATTTTTTTTTCATAGATACAAAATGCTCTCACATTGATTGTTCATAATTTTGTATAGGTTTCAAATCCCCTCTTCCCATTGTACCTATCAAATTATTAGAGGAAAAGAAAAAGATAAAAAGCTCTCTCTCTCTCTCTCTCTCTCTCTCTCTCTCTCTCTCTCTCTCTCTCTCTCTCTCTCTCTCTCTCTCTCTCGGGTGGGCTGATGGCGTTGCAGTGCTCATGGGGGGCTGGCCAGGGGGCTGCTACGTGGTGTTGCAATGGCCGAATTTGCCATGGTAAGCATTGTTGTTCCATTTTTTGTATTTCACTTTATATTGTACCAATCGTCATACATTATATGTTTAGTTTTTTTTATTTGTCAATTTAAACTTTGATTAATTAATTTATAAGGAAAGAAATAAGTTTATTTCATATCCTCAATACGCATCCACTTTTTACGTTTTAAATGTGCGGA
This sequence comes from Quercus robur, assembly GCF_932294415.1. Taxonomy (NCBI): domain Eukaryota; kingdom Viridiplantae; phylum Streptophyta; class Magnoliopsida; order Fagales; family Fagaceae; genus Quercus; species Quercus robur. The sequence continues at coordinate 27,422,941 of NC_065536.1, read as the reverse complement.
AATCACCTTTTCTTGTTTACAATTATTGATAGATATTGTGTGAACAAATATTTACGGTTTAAAAATTTGCTTCAACTTTTCCTTTCTGGCCAATTGCTCTGTTCAGCCTATGTCGCTATCAGAGTCCGACTCTAGTTGATCTCTGAGTTGGACCGCATATTGGAGAGTAGTTGAGTGGGAAAGAAAACAATGTGTGCATGAGAAGCATTGACAAGAGTTGGGACCAAGGAGTAATTGGCCGTTGAAATTCTTCTTGTTCACAAAAAACCCCCATTTTACAGTACCTGAAGAGTAATACAATTTGCTCGTAGATTGGCCTTGCTATGTGGCAGCATAGATGTCACATAGAACAAGATAAGATACCATATTACAAATATACTTTTCCCACCAAGACTTTAGCCCCACAACCACAAAATGCATGTATAATAATACGTTCATGTGAGCATGCTAGTGATAGCAACTTTTTTAGTGTCATATTATATGCAACGTACTCGAGGTATATTACCTTTTGCTGTGAGGCTAGCTATATTGTTCATAATTTTGTTTAGGTTTCAAATCCCCACAATGCATAAACGTGAGGAGAAAATCTGCTCAAATATTTACTGTCATGTTAATATACGTTCGCATGTGACCATGCTATACTGCTATTGACGGCAACAAGTTTGGCAGATGCTTCAAACAAAAAAGTAAAGCCAAACCATGCATGGGACACCCAAACAAAATATCAGTTGGATTGCACTACTGCCATTCAAGTCTCTATATTTTTAATACCAATTGCTTTTAGCAATTTTGTACACGACCATAGTATGAAACTATGACCTTTTATGACGTGCTATATCTGAACACCATCTATAATACATTTCTCCAGATTTTGAGAAAATTTGGAGTCTTTTGATGTGGCTGACTAAAAATAGTGGTTCCACGTGAAAGTGACAATCAGTCATAACCTACCAAATAAGATAGTTGTGAAAAAAGAGTATAGTAAATATTGTAATTTTAGAATAACTCTTAGATTTATGCCTCTAGGAACTGACTTTAATGACAAAATTAATCAGTTTGCCTACTTGAAAAACTCAAAAGGAGATTTGAAAGTGATTAATAAATTTTACACACAGGCACAAATTCTATTTATTAATTGCTGCTTAACTATAGCTTATGCTGGTGTGACCTTATTTAGGAGTAAAATTCACCTCTTTCTTCAAGCATGTTTCCCTAATTTCATGATAGGAAGGTGGCTTAAGGCCAATTCCAAATCTGGATCGAGATCATATCAACCATTCACACAAACTCCGGATTTTTTACTTAATTAAAAGGAATGGCACTAGCTAGAGTAGAAGAATCTAGCAATTTGTTGCATCAATTTGTCACATTCTCCTTTTTCAAACATTTGATTCATTGTTGCTTGCTTTGTTTTTGTAACAAACTTATTTGTGGAGCCTATGTGGATACCCTTTCCTTTTGATGAATGTAGTTGTTGTACTTAAACTAAATCATCATCGATCATTGCCATCATCCTCTTCTATAGTATTCAATCTCCTTCTCTGATTTTTTTTTTTTTTTTTAAAGTCTCTTCTGATGAATGTGCTTTCAAAATACCCCCACAACGAATAATTTTGCAATAATCAGCTTGACTACTGAAAAAAAATTACGAGATTTGAAAGTAATTAAATTTTACTGGGGTTGTGTAACACATTTTGAATAGGCACAAATTCTATTTAATTATTTCCACAAACTATTTGGTGGAAGTGACAACGTTGAGAAGGCATTGTTGGGCCTAGTTGTCTTTCATAGTGAGAACAGACTAATACTGGCAGCGTTGTCTTCTTTGAATAGGAGCAAATTCCAATTTGCTGCTTAACTATAGCCTATGCTGGTGGTGTCCCATTCGGTGGAAATGTCCCTTTGAGAATAGTTGGTTAAACCTATCTTCTTTAATAGTGTGAACAGTGAACAGACTAACAATTATTGGTTTTGTAATTTTCAAGATTATTTTTCAAATTTTGACTACTGAGAAATTTTTTTCATTTAGACAGTTGTGATGTTACTAATTTAGGATCCGCTTAATTTGCTAAAACTGAAAAGTTTTTGCTAAAAATACTGTAAATAAAGGTAAAAGTTAGTTGAAATAGTACAATGGGTCTCATGAATAGTACTAAAAAGTGTAGTAATATCCATAAATAGTAACAAAAATAAACTAAATAGTAAAATAAGTTGGCAAAAATAATTTTTGCCAATTAGACACTTTGAATTGGAAGAGTTCATTGAAGCTATAATGAACATAAATATCAATAAGGAGGAGTACAAGAAAGACCCTTCAAAGGAACCCTCAATTTCTTCTAATTTGGTTTCTTAATCTATGATATCTTTTAGTTTTTGATATGACATTTGGATGCCATGTAATCATTTTGGTTGGACTTAGATTTTTCCATCATTAATATTTTGATATGTCTTGTCATCATTTTAATTTTTGAAATGACATTTGGATACCAAGTAATCATTTTGATTTTTTATATTATGAAACTTTGTCATATTATTGAATTTGGTGGTATGGAGATTGAAATCTCTTGGACCATTAATTTTATTTTGAATGAAGGAAAGAATTATTTGCTTTTGTTATTATTACTAGATTTATGGTTGTAACTAAATTTTTATTACTTGATTTATGGTTGCATTATAATTTTAGATATACGTGAATTGATAACAAATTATTTGGATAAGGTATGACCTATTAATCAAACAAGTTATTTGGGTAAGTTATGACCTATTAATCAAACCAATTATTAAACCGGTCATTTGGGTCAACCCTATCATGACCTGTTAATTAAACGGGTTATACATGTTGTATCAGGTTACCTATTTAATAAACCAGTCGTATTAGGGTTAAAGAATCTTGACTTGTTTAATAAACCGATCGGGCTTGTGTTGACCTATATAAAATAATGTGAGAGATCTCATCCCTAGCTCCGTTTTGGTATTGGGCCAAACCCATGTGAATGAGTAGAGTCGTATTATTGCCTTTCAGAATGGAGGTTCGAATAATTATATTTTTCCCTTTAAATTAAGGGTTTTACAATGAAATCGTCACTTACTTAATTATTGGAATAAATAAGAAAACCAAAATTGAAAAAATTTCTCATTTTATTGATTTAAGAATGAATGTACATTGATCATAGGAAATTACGTAACTTTGATCCTAAATACAATCTAAGATAAAGTACATGGTTTTGTTTCCTATTTACAATCTAGAGATTAAAAATTACATGGATAAGTACTTGGTCTACTAACCCTTGATCTAAGTTTGGAGGCTATGTTACAAAGTGGGAAGGTGTCAAGCACCCACCTTGCCCGGTGAAACCAGCCTTATAGACTTTGGTGGCTAATATTCGTATCATATTATCTAAATCACTCAATTGCATGTTGAATTTTAATGAGTGTGCATGTGATAAACCCTAATTCAATTTATTAATCATTGCATTTGAATTGAAAAATAAATTCTAGTACATGTGTGTGAATGGTGATATCCTAGATTCAAGGATTTGAGAGAATTATGAAACTAACATTGTTTTCATATTTTGGATGTAGATTTAAGATCAAAACTAGTGTCATGCATGAACATGTGATTAACAACCAAGAATAAGTGAAGAACACATGAAAATTTAAGAACATTCAAAGATATTTAAGGAATTTATATAATCACTAGCGTGATTTAATTTTAGTTTCTCATCATAGCAATATAGAAAAACAAGTTAGGGAAATGGATTATATCTGTATGTAAATTCCACATGGTGGAGGAGGAGGCTCTTGGTGGAGGTCCTAAAAGTGAAGTAGAAAAGAAAAACTAGGAGATGGAGAATGAGGCTCACTCAATACCTTGAGTCTTAGGAAAACCAACATATGACAAGACTACTCTACTTCACTAGAACTCAAAAGGGGAGAAAAGAATGTGTTTCTCTGTGCTTTGGAATGGAGGAAATGAGAGATTTATATAGTAGTGGTGGAGAAAATATGAATGAAAAGGAATTTAATAAGGTTCGACAAAGGATCAAAGAGAATCATGAATCTAGACCTAATTTTAGTATTAGAGAAAACTAGTGCATTAAATGTGGAGGTTGGTGAGAGTGATGAGCAAGATAAATGACTAAGAATTCGGTTTTTCCCATAGCTCCTATAACAGCCCATAGAGCCAAATTCAAAAAATCATTTCCTAGTCAATTTTGATCAGAATTGTCTCATTCTTGTGCTCAAATTGAAGTCTCAAATATCTAGTTTCTGAAAAAACTAATCTCACTCACTGAGTCAAAATATTCTAAGAGATATCAACAAAATGGTGAGTAGAGGTCATTTGTTAGAAAATAGTTTCAGCATAATAACATTAATAGACCCCAAATTAGTATCCAATTAACATTAATAGACTCTAATCACTTCCATTTCAGACTTAATCAATTCCAAATTTACCTCAATTAAAAAGATAATTATACAAATTAATCAAGTGTGTCTAACCTTACCATAAGATTTAGTTCTAGCCAATCAAATAATGAGACATCATTAATTTCAAATTGATTATAATTATAACCAATTGGAATCAATTGTTCTTAGTCACACATAATCGGACTCAATTTTGAGATAGTGCATTTTGACCATTAAAACTTGATTTAATGATAACTTTCAATTTGATGGTCTGATTAAGGCTCATGACCAGTCTATTTAATTGTTACATTATTAAGATCATTTGATGAAATGAAATAAGGATCTAGTGGCCACAATTAAAATTCCTATTTCCAAGGTGAAATTATCCTTTTACCTTTCGTGTGAGAGTAAATGCAGGTTGCAAAATGAGGTGTCAACACATAATACTCACAGTTCAACCCAAAAACTAACCTGACACACAAACATGAATTGCCACCCCTAAGTTTAACTGCAAATTTCTTTGCCATTTTGAGTGTTTTTCCTTTTCCTCTCTCTCTCTCTCTCTCTCTCTCTCTCTCTCTCTCTCTCTCTCTCTCTCTCTCTCTCCTATTCTAATAGAGCTTTAAGAAGAGTATAAAGCTCTTTTTCGTGAGTTACCAGATAATGCATTTTTTTCCTTCATGACTTCTTCTTTTCTTTTCTTTTCTTTCTCTTTTTTTTCCCTGGAAGCTCTGTAACAAAGCCAAATAGAACCTTAGTTGCTTGCTCCTTGAACAATTTGAGTTTTGCTTTTGTTTATTAATGGTTTGGGGTACGTGTTTCTCTTAATGATACAACCAGTTTTTTTACTGCATGTTTGGCTTCTTTTAATTGATCAAGGTTTCATCAGGAATGAATTTTTGTTGTTGTTTATTGTTTGAGGATTGAATGATCATTGATTGGACAATGGTCATGTGGTTGGTTTTGATATATGTCTAAATGAACTAGGGTTTTGTAGCCTACAAATATGATCCTTGGACTCCAAATAATAGTTTTATTTTGGTTCTTGGAAATTTTAACAATTAATCCTTAAATCATTTTTGAGATAATGGCTTATACTCATATATATGCAGCAAGTTTTGTGCCCATTAAAATTAACATTCAAATTTAGGTCCCATCATTATAGAAAGCAATAGTAGAAACTTGGCTAGAATTCCCAAATTTTTAAAACATAAAATTAATTAATTATAAAAATTTTTAAAACCCAAAATCAGGTTTGGATACCCATGGTTAAAATATTTGGGCCCTGTTTGGTATGCGAGTTCAAACACGCGTTTTTAGTTTTTAAATAACATTACACGTATTTTCATACACTTTTTTACCCACACGTATTTCCAAAAAAACTGAAAATTGTTGTTTAAACACATGTACCAAACGAACCTGTTGACACCCCATTTTGCAACCCGTATTTAACCTTACATGGAAGGTAAAAGGGTAATTTCACCTTAGAAATATGCATCTTGATTCTGGTCACTAGATCCTTAATCTCATTTTACCAAAATAATCTTGATGTTATAATGATCAAATCGACTAGTCATAACCCCTAATCGGACCATCAGATTGAAAGTTATCATCAAATCAAGTTCTAATGACCGAGATGCACAATCACAAATTGAGTCTGGCTATATGTGATTATGAACAATTGATTTCAATTGGTTATAAGTATAATCAATTTGAGAACAATGATATGTCATAATTTGATTGGTTAGGACTACATTTTATAGTAGGATTGCACACACCTAATTAACTAGATAGTTAAATATTAATTATTCAATGAATAATTTGTACAATTATCTTTTAATTAGGGTAAATTTGAAACCAATTAAGCTTGAAATGGGAGTGATTGGAGCCATTTAATATTAATTGGGAGCTAATTTGGGACCTATTAGTGTTAATAATGCTGAAATCATTTTCTAACAAATGACCTCTGCTCACCATTTCATCGATATCTCTTAGAATATTTTGAATCTGTGAATGAGGTTAATTTTCCCAAATACTAGACATCCATGGCTTCAATTTGAGCATAAAAATGAAACAATTCCGATCAGAATTGTGTCAGATATGATTATTCGAAGTTGGCTCTACAGGCTGTTACAGCAACTATGGAAAAACCGAATTTTAGCTTGCTCCTCACTCCCACCAATCTTTCTATTTAATGCACCACATTTCCCCTAAGGCTAAAATAAGGCCTAGGTTCATGATTCTTTGTCAACCCTCATTAAATGGTCTTCCATTCATATTTCCTCCACCACTACTATATAAACCCCCCATCTCCTTCATTCCAAAACACACAAAAAATCCTCCTCTCTTCTCTTCTCTTCTCTTGAGTTCTAGTGAAGTTGAGTAGTCTTGTCATATCTTAGTCTTCCTAAGACTCAAGGTATTGAGTGAGACTCACTTTTCCTCTCCTAACTCTTCTTTTCCTCCACCCTTAGAACCTCTACCAAGAGTCTCCTCTTCCACCATATGGATCTTGCATGAAAGTATAATCCCTTTCCCTAACTTGTTTTTTGTGTTGTCATGATGAGAATTTAGGATTAAAGCATGATAGTAACTATTTAAATTCTCTTGAATATGTTTGAATGTTCTTATGTGTTCTTCATATGTTCTTAGTGGTTCATCACATGTTCATGCATAATATTAGCTTCAATCTTAAATCCACATAAAAAATATGAAAAACATGTTTATTTAGTAATTCTTTCAAATCCTTGAATCTAGGTTATCACCATCCACACACATTCACTAGAATTTATTTTTCAATTCAAATGAAATGCTTAATAAATTGAATTAGGGTATATCACACGTATACACTTTAAATTCAACATGAAAATTGATTGATTACATATTGGATGATGTAATATGAATGTTAGCCACCATAGTATAGAAGACCAGTTTCACCGGGCAAGGTGGGTGCCCAACACCTTCCCACTTTGTAACATAGCCTCCGAGCTTTGATCAAGGGTTAGTAGATCAAATACTTATCCATGTAATTTTTGATTTTTAGGTTGTAACTAGGAAACAAAGCCATGTACTTTATCTTAGATTGTATCTAGGACCAAAGCCATGTAATTTCCTATAATCAATGTAAATTCAATTTCAAATAAATAAAATGAGTAATTTTTCAATTATGGTTTTCTTATTTTTCCAATAATTAAATAAGTGGCGACTCTATTCTAAAATCCTTAATCTAAGGGGGAAAACATAATCAGTCGAACCTCCATTTTGAGAGGCAATAACACAACTTTGTCCATTCATATGGGTTTGGCCCAACATCTGATAAAACGGGCCGGGGGGCGCGGTCTCTCACAGAACCCTTGGAATTCGTGTAACAATCGAGTATAGGTGTTAATGGTAACGGAATCGGGTATTAATGGGTAACATAATTAGGTTGGGTATGGTTATACCTAACCCACACTCGAACACAACATGTATGGGATATCCTTCTTTCACTTTCACCTAAACTTGTGGGCGCCAAAAAGTAAATATTTTAAGCTGAATCCATGGCGACATTGTTGTTGTTCATTGCGATAACAAAACTAGTAAGAAGATTAGGCGACAAAAATCCCAAAACTAGTTTTGTCGCTAAAGACAAAAGGGTTCGTCGCTATAGGTTTCTCTTCCTCTATTCTCTCACAGCCCTCAGTCCCTCGCCCCATCACATTGAGCTTCTCCCTTCACGCCATCGCCGTCTCCGATCGGAAAGCTCTCTCTCTCGTCATCGTTTACCACCTTAGCTCCCTCGTCTCTCGAATTTCATGGTGTCTCCATTGCAAGGTTTGTGATTTTTCATATTTGGTAAATCATTGCTCTATTGACTAATTTAGGATTTCTAATCTCTGTTTGTGGGTTTTATTTATTTATTTTTTCTCAACAAAAATACAATTGGCCTAATAGGTTGGGTTTTCATATTTTGTTTGGTAATGTAATTTTGAACTTTTTGTAAAGACTCTATGGTTGAATAAGAGATGGGGTTTAATTTTCGCCTACATCAAAAACTAATAGGTATCTTAGTCTGATAATAAAGAGCTATTATTAGGAGTGAACATCATAGGTTAAAATTTTCTTTAAAAAAAAAAAAACTTTCTGTCATCGTAGACAGAATGGATGAAGATGATAGTTTAGTTGACAAGGACTTCCCCATCTTTTCCAAACCCCCCAAATGCTCTAAACCAACCCCACAACAAATAAATTGATTTTAGATACTGTAATATGTAACGTGGTGCAACCTATAAAACTTTGTTGGAGTGACTATTGAATCATTGATAGTTAATCTATCCCCTCATTTTTAATTATATTTTTGTTCATTTATCATCAATTTCAGGAATCTTTTGGGAGAACCAAGTTCACCATGTTTTTAAATCATAGTCTATAAATTAATTATCATCATCATCCTTATTGCCATGTTGTTCTTGTCAACTTGCACTAGAATGGAGTCAGCAAACTTCATCAGAGTTGATTATACAGCCTCATTGTCTTTTTCTCCAAGGTTGAAATGCTTTGGTTGCAATTTTTGACAAAACGTGTTATATATAAGTGCTTAACAGTTAACATTGCACCCACCCACACCAAAATTAACATTTGAAAAGAAAAAAAAACAGAGAGAGAACAGAGAAGAGAATCGGACCTGTTGTCCGCGCCGAGAGAGATGGAGATCGGAAGGGATAGATGGAACGCCGTCAACGTCAGAGCTCGCCGATCGGCACGATCTAACTCCGGCGAGGGACAGACGGCAGCGGCAATGATAGAGGGAGGGTGGGTTTCAGCGACAGAGAAGAACTTGAGTTTTGAGGGTGGGTTTCAGTTCCAACTTTCAAGCCGACCGACCCGATCTAACTCCGGCGAGGAACAGACAGCAGTGGCAGCGAAGCGGGTTTCAGCAACAGAGAAGAACTTGAGTTTTGTGGTTTAAACTTCCAATTTTCAGACTCTAAAAATGTTTTATGGTTTTAGGGTTGTCACAGATCAACGGTAATGGTAAGTCCACCTGTCAAAATCTGTGCTTTTTTCCTTTTTTTTTTAATTGCTGGCGTGTCGGACGCGTCGGAACCGCGTCTGCGCCGTGTCGGCGCCGCGTCGGAGAAGCGAAAAAAAAAAAAAAAAAAAAGGACACCACCAGACACTAGAAACTGGCGCGTCATCCCCGTTCCGATGTCCAACACATGTCGAACACGAACACGACACCAAAAATGGCGTGTCCGTTCAACCTAGCTTGCAACTAAGTTTTGCACTGCATCAATTCTAAATTTACACTCAAGGTGAAACATTAAGTGATTCTTTCCTCATTTTTTAATTGAACAAATTATTTATATGTTCTTTTTATTTTGTTTAGTTCCTAGTTTTGGATGAAGCAAATAGAGTTCTGGATGGTGGGTTTGAAGAGGAATTAAGGGTGATCTTTAAGTGTTTGCCAAAAAATAGGCAAACTCTTTTATTTTCTGCAACAAGGTCGAGTGAACTGGAAGCACTGCTTGATCTTTCTGCAAATAAGGCATACTTCTACGAGGCATATGATGGCTTTAAGACGGTTGCCAATAATGTGAAGGATGTTTATGTAAATGCACATTTTGTCTAAAATGAAAGATATGGGTGTTCGGTCCACCATCATATTTGTCTCCACCTGCAGGTATTATTTCCTGGAACAATAATGTCTAAATTTTGAAACTATTTTCTGATGTTTGTGTTGTAGTTTATTTATTGTCTTTCAGCTGTAGCATTTGCATTATTCCTTGGTTTGTGGAACATGTTATTCAGTTATTGTTAGCTATTATTTTAGATGACTTAACCCATTGATATTTCTTGTTTTCAATCCTTGGTCCTGTTGGCATCTTGTCCCTCTCTCCCTCTACACTTCTCCCCACTTGCACTTATAATCACAATAAACATTTGATTCTTGTGAACCTTTCAATAATAATACATGCATATGCACTGAATAATTGGTATAATTTCAAAGTATTCTAGTACTTATAATATATCTTTGATATAGACTTGCTTTATGAAGCAACCAAAATTTTTTTTTTTAAAGTGTAATTTACATATGTTTTTTTTATGGACACAGATTTCCTCTAAACATGGACACAGATTTCCTCCAAACATGTTTGGAGGAAATGCTACAAATAGGGATAGCTGTCAATTAAATAAGAAGACACTAGTTGCACATGACCCATTTGAAGTGAAAAGCTGTTAACCATAATGTTAACAGCGTTAGCCACAGTCTTTCTCCTCAAACACACCTCTCACCCACAAAAGCAGCCTCATGCCTTTCTCTCATCTCCTCCACCTTTGTTTTCTCAGCAAACTCAAACTGTCAAAAGCTTGTGAGGCGAAATCGACGGCGGCCACATGTAGTAGCTGCCAATCTCACAGGACCAACTAGATAGCCCCTCTCTCTCTCTCCTCAAACCCAATAACTGGCAAATCTATCAAATGCCCATTTGCAAAAACTTACAGAAACACCCATTAAAGCTCACATTTTGAAGAAATCTGAGATGGGTATGCACCAAATTGAATGAAATACCTCAAAAGCTTCAAACTTTAATAACAAAATAAAAAATAAATAAATAATCTAAAATGGGTTGTTCGAGTTGTTTAAGAATAAGAATTCTTACACTATCTTTGAAGCTCCTTTGCCAAGGATTTCATTATACTGCAACAAACAAAGGAATCTAAAATTCAGACTCAAAAGTAGATAGCAAGAGAGAGAGAGAGAGAGGGAGAGAGAGAGAGAGGTTTTACACTACCATATTTGCCAGTCGGATCAAATTCAACAAACTCAAAGTAATCTTGTTCAAGATGTGTAAGACCATTCATTCTCCAATTTGTTAAGATCGACGGCTGCTGCATGTGGCCGCCGTCGATTCTGCCTCACAAGCTCTTGCTAGTCTGAGTTTGTTGAGAAAACAGAGGTGGAGGAGATGAGACAGAGGCGTGAGGCTACTGCTGTGGGTGAGAGGTGTGTTTGACTTTGAGGAGAAAGACTGTAGCTAATGCTGTTAACGTTAGGGTTAACAGCTCTTCACTTAAAATGGGTCATGTGCGTTCTTAAGTGTCTTCTTATTTAATTGACAAATGTCCCTGTTTGCAGCATTTCGGAAATCCGTATCCTTTTTCTATTTGTTTTGAAAAATATAATTTGCATTTCTTTTTAATATGTGCATATGTGTTTATAAAATAATCTATAGGTATATGCACCAAATCAATAAGATTTGTGAGTACTGATTGTGTGACTTGAAGTATTTATTACATATAATAGGCTTCTATATGATTTGGATTCTTAGGAACAAGTTTTCTTATGCAAATTTAGTTTTTAGTATAGCTATTATTGTCTGATATCAGCTATGAGTTGCAGCCATAGTTTTTCTAATGCAATGAAGTGAACCATTTCCACTTACCATGCAAACAGAGAACCTTTTTAGAAGATATCAGCAACAATAACTAAATCAACAATGCTTTATGTTTGTGCCTTCTGCACTAAATCCATCTAAAAATCAGCTCCGGCTTTTGTTTGGTTGGAGAACTAATTAAACTGATACTTTGTAAGAGCACTAGCATCAGTCTCAACAAACCAAATTTTAACAACAAATATAGCTAAACTCACCCAGAACTGGTTTGCATTAGGCTCTATAGCCCTTAGACAAAATGTCATTTATAAATAGTAACTCAATACTTCTATTGAGTTATTGTTCATCAACAGACCACCACAAATGACTTTATATTTTTTTTCTCTCTCTCCCTTTCTCTGCGTCTCAAAATTCTCACTCTATCTCTCTTTCTCCCACCAATTGTCTCCATCCCTGTGGCAGAGAATGGGAACTTCTTTGCCAAGTTGAAGCCCCCCGTACTCATCAATCTTTTTCTCAAGCTTCAATTTGAGGGCTTCATCATCCAGCACTTTAAAACTTATATTTGATCTTCAAATGCGATGTTGATGTCGGATCAAATGCACACCTCTACTTCTCGATCTCTTTCAAGAGATTTTTTCTTTATTTTCCATTTCATTTCTCGATAATTGGTTTTGTGTGTACGGGTGGCTGATTTGGGAATCTCTAATCACCTTGTTGTTGTTGTTGGCTGTGTTCTTTAAATTGGGGAGTGAATATTGAGGAAGATTTGTGAATTGATATGTGAATTTGGAAATGAAGATTGGGGAAGATTTTGACCAAAAATGGTGATCAAGCCTTCTAAACTTCTCTAAAGCACTAGTTGGATTGGTGGCTCCTACTTGATGTTGCACTATATCAGTTAAGCCCCCAATGGCTTCAATAATAGCCTGAAGATTAGTGGTTCCCTCAACATTCGATTGACCATTCCCTGTGTTCCTCCTTGGTGGAGCCATCTCTCTAAGCAATACAACGAAATATCATAAGTACTAATTTTAAATATCCTTGAAGGTAAAAACCAAACAAATAGATAGTCCAACAATCATTCCTACTTGCTCCAAAAAAAAAAAAACACTATGAAAGGTTAAACAATTCTAACACTAAAATTCCTAGGCCCCAAAGCAGACAATATCTACACAGTTGGGGCAGGGCCGTTACAATTACAGATGGTATCAGAGCCATGCCCTAGCCGGAAGTGTGGGCCCCACACGCGAGGACACGTGTGCCCGTAAGGGGGGTAGATTGTAGTGACCCAAAAAAATGGGGTCTTGCATTCTATGGAATCCCACATCGCCTAGGAAAGCACATGGAGATGTGCTTATAAGGAGTGACTTTCCTTCAATATGTAGAGGCTTTTTCCCCAGCGCAACCTGGGGAAGAACAAAACCATGAGGGGTATGGGTCCTAAAGTGGACAATATCTACACAGTTGGGGTGGGGCCATTACAGATGGTATCAGAGCCATGCCCTAACTGGAAGTGTGGGCCCCACACGCGAGGACGCGTGTGCCCGTAAGAGGGGTGGATTGTAGTGACCCAAAAAAAAAAAGGTCTTGCATTTTATGGAATTCCACATCGCCTAGGGAAGCATATGGAGATGTGCTTATAAGGAGTGACTTCCCTTCAATGTGTAGAGGCCTTTTCCCCCCACTGCAATATGCTTTGGGAGAAAATAAAACCGTGAGGGGTATGAGGCCCCAAAGCGGACAATATCTACACAGTTGGGACGGGGCCATTACAGATGGTATAAATGCTGAGGGAACCACTAATCTTCAGGCTATTATTGAAGCCATTGGGGGCTTAACCAATATAGTGCAACATCAAGTAGGAGCCACCAATCCAACTAGTGCTTTAGAGAAGTTTAGAAAGCTTGACACTCCTACTTGCTCCAAAAAAAAACACTATGAAAGGTCAAACAATTCTAACACTAAAATTCCCAATGATCACACTCTTGTTCCAAAAAACTTGATGCAGGTCTTTGTAAGATAAGTTTGCTAAAATAGCAAAAGTGAGGTTTTTATTTTTCAAAAACCGGATTTGGCTAAATTTGTGTTGAGCTTGTTGTGAATGTTCTTATACATCAGCTAATTGGTTACTTTGTATTGATATAATGTTTGACATGGAACCTTGTTCTAAATGTAAATGATTAAATGAATTTATATATTGAAGGATTTTAGTTGTTGTAAAAGCGGAAGCTTTAATACCAATTTGCTGAGAACAGCAAAAGCATGAATATCAATTTGTTGTGTGTGTATCCAAATAATAGTGGGTTTATGCAAAATAGAAATAGAACGACAAAAGAAACAATCACACAGGAACACAAAGATTTACGTGGCTCGGCTTTTGGCCTACGTCGACAGGCGGCATCAAGGAGAAAGTTTCACTAACAAAAGGAAGAGATTACAAAAGTAGTACCCAAAAATACTCTCACAAAACCCAAACCCCAAATACACCCAAAAGAGCTCTCAATCACCAGAAGCATGTGACTCTCAAAACAAAGCATGGCTTAGAACTCTTAAATAATATGCAACTGCATTTTCTCACTAACTTCATCAATTGCCGCATAACAAATATACTTATACAAAGTATAAGTCGGCTAGGGTATATTAATGAGAGCATATCACAAAGTCGGCAAAACATAGTCCTATTAGTTCTAGGACTTGGTCAACTCCTTTGACCAAATTAAAAGCCACGTAACAACAAATCTCCACCTTGGCTTGAATTTGGTCAAGCCCCACAAACAAAACTTCTCCACCACCAAACCAAAGCCCCCAAGGGCTATCACAAACTACAAATGCCAATCAAGTCCAAGCATTGCTTGAACTTGTGTAGAGGAACCGGCTTGGTCATCGTACCTACTGTGGCAACCTTTCTGACTGCAACTATGCCCTCAGATACAATCTCATGAATGAAGTTATATTTGACAGCAATGTGTTTAGATCTCTCATGATACATCGGATTTTTAGTCAAATGTATGGCACTCTGATTATCACAAAATACAACAGAATTATCTTGTTGTAGACCCAAATCACCAACCAAACCCTTTAACCTAATAGCTTCCTTCACTACCTCTGTTGCTGCCATATACTCTACCTCTGTAGTAGACAAAGCAACTGTTGATTGTAACATTGCTTTCCAACTGATGACACTACCAGATAATGTGAAAACATAACCTGTTAGAGATTTCCTCTTATCCAAATCACCAACAAAATCAGAATCAACATATCCAATAACACTGCCACTATCAGTAGAAGCTCTGTCATATACCAAACCAATGTTTGCAGTACCTCTCAAATATCGAAGAATCCATTTCGTAGCTTGCCAATGTTCTTTACCAGGATTAGCCATATATCTACTAACCACACTAATTGCATGTGAAATATCTAGACGAGTGCATACCATAGCATACATTATGCTACCCACTACACTAGAATAAGGGACATGAGACATGTACTCCTTTTCCTCCTTACACTTTGGTGACAAAGCCGCTGAAAGCTTGAAATGTGCTGCTAATGGAGTACTCACTGGCTTAGATTGCTACATATCGAAACGTTCAAGTACTTTCTCAATATAATTCTTTTGCGATAGAAATAACTTGCCAGATTGTCGGTCTCTATGAATCTCCATTCCCAAAATCTTCTTAGCTGCACCCAAATCTTTCATCTCAAATTCACCACTAAGCAAAGTCTTTAGCTTGTTTACCTCTACCAGATTCTTAGCTGCAATGAGCATATCATCAACATATAGCAACAAGTAGACAAAAGAACCATCTGAGAGCTTCCAATAATACACACAACTATCATAGTCACTTCTTGAGTAACCATGCCCAATCATGAAAGTATCAAACCGCTTATACCACTGCCTTGGAGATTGCTTCAAATCATATAATGATTTTTTTCAACAAACAAACATGGTCTTCTTTTCCTTGGATCACAAAACCCTTTGGTTGATGCATATATATTTGTTCTTCAAGCTTCCCATGCAAAAAAGTTGTCTTGACATCAAGTTGTTCTAAATCCAAGTCAAACAATGCAACCATAGCAAGCATCACACGAATAGAGCTATGTCTCACAACAGGAGAGAACACTTCATTGAAGTCTAGACCTTCTCTTTGACTATAGCCCTTTGCAACCAATCATGCCTTGAACCTCTGTGCTTCAACCCCTGTAGTTCCTTCCTTTTTCTTGAAGACCCACTTGCAACCAACAATCTTCTGGCCTTTAGGTGGTTTCACTAGCTCCCAAGTCTGATTCTTATGAAGAGACTCAATCTCCTCACTCATAGCAATACTCCACTGAGCCAAATTCTCACTAGAGACAGCTTCACTATAATTGGAAGGTTCGTGATACTCAATAACCTCAGCCACAGACAATGCATAAGCAACCAAATCTGCCTCAGCAAACCTCTGTGGTGGTCTAATCTGTCTCCTTTCTCTACCAGTGGCTATACTATACTACTGTTGTTGCTGTGATGCATCCACTTCATTAGTAGAATCATGCACCTTATCTCGAATAGGCTAAACTAAAGTGCTATTATGCACTTTATCCAAAGCTTCAATCTCAAGCTCCACCTACTTACTGACACCGTGGTCTTTTACTGCCCCATTACTCTTCTTTTTCTGGTCAAGGATAGCAGACTCATCAAATTTCACATCTCTACTGACAATTAATCCAGAGGATTTTGAATCTCTACACCATAATCTATAACCTTTTGTCCCTGATGCATAGCCTAGGAATATGCACTTCTTTGCCCTTGGCTCAAGTTTGCCATCATTCACATGAGCATAAGCGGGGCAACCAAATACTCTCAAATTAGAGTAATCAGCAGGAGCACCAAACCATACCTCAAAAGGAGTCTTACATTCAATGGCAGTTAATGGAGACCTATTAACTAAATAGCAAGCCATATTAATTGCCTCAGCCCAAAAGTCCTTAGACAAATCACAATTTGAGAGCATACAACAAGCCCTCTCCAATAGAGTTTTGTTCATATGTTCTACAACTCCATTCTGTTGTGGTGTTCCTCTAACAGTGCGATGTCTCACTATGCCTTCATTTTTGCAAAACTCATCAAATTCACCTGAGCAATATTCCAAACCGTTATCTATCCTAAAACGCTTAATCTTTTTACCGGTCCGCTTCTCAATAAGCGTCTTCCATTGCTTGAAGGTGACAAAAACAGCACTCTTATTTTTCAGAAAATACACACAAACCTTCCTTGAATAGTCATCAATGAAAGTCAACAAATATCGGTAACCACCCTTGGAATAAACAGGAGAAGGACCCCAAAGATCGGAATGGATATAATCTACTCTGCCCTTAGTCCTATGATTAGCTATACTGAACTTGACCCTGCACTACTTTCCAAAGACACAATGTTCACAAAAGTCCAGCTTTCCAATTTTCCGACCATTCAACAAACCTCGTTTGCTTAATATTGACATGCCTACCTCACTCATATGCCCCAATCTCATATGCCATAAATAAGTATTATCTGAGTCTGAATCTGAGGATGAAGATATTGCTACAGACCCTACAATTATGCTTCCTTGTAGCATATAGAGACCATTCACCATTTTTCCTTTAATGAAAACCAGAGCACCCTTACTGATTGTCAAAACTCCACCTTCACCGGTGTATTTATACCCTTAAGAATCAAATATACCCAAAGACAAAAGATTTTTCTTTAGATCTGGCACGTGACGGATATCAAACAAAGTCCTAACAACACCATCATACATCTTAATTCTCACAGTTCCTATCCCCACAACCTTACAGGTCATATTATTTCCCATCAGAACTTCACCACCACTAATTAACTGATAGGTAGTAAACCAATCTCTTTTGGGAGTCATATGATAGAAGCAAGCTGAATCAAGAACCCAAGCGTCATCGGAGCAACCAATAGATACTGTTAAAACTAAATCTTCACCTTCAGAATTAACTTCTGTAACACTAGCTGTATCATTAGTATTAGAAGCCTTCTCCTTTTTCACTTTGAGTAACTTACACTCATTTTTCCAGTGTCCATCCTTTTTATAGTAGTGACACTTTCCCTTTCTAGATCTAGACTTTGACCTAGATTTTCCTCTATTGCTACTAGACCCTTTGTCATTGGGTCTACCTCTAGCAACAAGACCGTCAGCATGATTATCACCCCAATTTTCAGAAACCTTCTTCTTTAACTCCTTAGAGTTCAATGCATCTTTGACATCATCAATTGAGATAGAATCTCTTTAAGAGCCAAGAGCCATATAACATGGTATCGACAAAGTGATCAAAAGAAGGAGGTAATGAGCATAATAAAATTAAGGCTTCATCTTCTACTTTGCACTCAATATTTTTCAAATCAATAACAATTCTATTAAATTCATTAAGATGATCAGAAATAGGTGTACCTTCTTGTTAAGGACATATTTTGTATAATTGGCTAATCTTTTGACAAAACGCACTTTACTTGTAATTTGGTAGATCTAGGATGTATTTAATACTTCAAGGAATAAGAGTTCAAAGCCATGCAAATCTGTCCAAGAAACAAGTGAAGAAGTGCTGAGTTTTTAAAGCTCGATAGTTGCTCGACACCTCTCGACAGCTAGGCTATCTATCGAGCCTCTTAAGGTGTTTCTTATCGCAATCTCGACACCTTCTCAATAATTGGTCGATCAATTGAGAAAGTTCTTGTCCCCTCGATAGCTTCTCGACACCTGGTGGATCGATCGAGCCTCATCTCTTATGTCTGATGTTTTAATCCTCGACACCTGGCTCGACACTTGCTCGACACCTTATCTGTCGAGCTTTACGAATTTCAGATTTTCAGATCTGATTTTCGGCCCATGCTTATTTGTTTGTGTAGGGTTTCTTTTCTCACAACCCTAAACATATATAAGGCTTATTTTAGAGGTCGTCACATAAGAGAATACAAGGAGAAAATATGCAAAAGGTGACCGATGCCTTATTTCTCTCTAAAAGAAGCTATTGCATCTTTGTACCTTAAGGTTTTGTAACCAAGTGCTTCTTAATCTTCATTGTTGATGAAGTGAAGAACTTTGCAGCCAACAATCTTCTTCTAGTTGGTGATTAAGTCGTGTACTGAGATTCGCGCAATTGGTTAGTCACGTACTGGGATTCGTGCATCAAAGGGTGGCATTCATCTATTGAAGAGTTCAAAGGTTCTGAAGCGGTAGAAGATTTTTGCTGTAAGTTTATCTACGGAAATTGTAGAGTCTAGGGACAAAGGTTTTGTACTAGATCTGAAACTTCTCTTTATTATAGTGGATTACTTTTTGGGAAGGTTTCCCCCCAGGTTTTTTATTGTGAAACTAGTTTGTTTCATTGGTTTTCTTAGGTTATTATATCTTGTCTTATTTATTTTTCCGCTGCATGATTTTGACATGATATTGATGTTTGTTTGTTTTGACAAGTTTTATTGATAAAAAATCTAATTAACAACTTGGATTTAAAACTTGTTAATTCTATCAACGGGGGTCTAAATTTCCTAACACTTCTTTCATTTGAATTGTGTATAATCGCTGCTTCATATATAAGCGATTTGTAAGAGACTTGGTCATGTATCGACTTTCCAACTTGAGCCACAATCCCGCAGCTGTATCTTCATCTACAATTTCTCTTAGAACCTCATCTGCAAGAGACAATTGAATTGCACTATGTGCCTGTACCAAGAGATCTTCTTTTTCCTCATCTGATAACATTGCTGGCAAAGCATCTTTGCCCTTCAATGCTTTCCACAATCCTTGCTGCACTAGCAAAGCACGCATCTTCACACGCCATAAACTGAAATCATTCTTCCCGTTGAATTTGTCAATCTCAAATTTTGCTGTCAACGAAACCTTTGTCGCCATACCAAAAAACCCAAGTGAACCAATAACACAACAAAATAGATCTGATGAACAATCTCAACATGAAACAAAGAACCCAGGGCTCTAATACCAGTTTGTTGTAAAAGCAGAAGCTTTAATACCAATTTGTTGAGAATAGCAAAAGCATGAATATCAATTTGTTGTGTGTGTATCCAAATAATAGTGGGTTTATGCAAAATAGAAATAGAACGACAAAAGAAACAATCACACACGAACACAAAGATTTACGTGATTCGGCTTTTGGCCTACCAAATACACCCAAAAGAGCTCTCAATCACCAGAAGCACGTGACTCTCAAAACAAAGCACGACTTAGAACTCTTAAATAATATGCAGCTGCGTTTTCTCACTAACTTCATCAATTGCTGCATAACAAATATACTTATACAAAGTATAAGTCGGCTAGGCTATATTAATGAGAGCATATCACAAAGTCGGCAAAACATAGTGCTATTAGTTCTAGGACTTGGTCAACTCCTTTGACCATTAAAAGCCACGTAACAACATCAGTGCTTTATAATTTGGGAATATCCCAATGTCTGCCAAGACTAGATAAGGCCTCCTTACCTGGTACTCACCTTCCCTGAGGGAAACAAAATATAAGAAGATATAAAGAAAGGAGCTTCGCTTTCTCTCATGTGAAAAGACAAGGAAATGTCCCTGCTCACTTGTTAGCACAGTATGCTAAAGAGCTTGAGAACTATGTAGTTTGGCTAGAGGAATGTCCTAGCTTTTTAGAGCACACATGTGCTCATGACATATTTGTAGTTTCTCACTCTTGTCTTTAATGGTATTTCAGTATTTTCCTATAAAATAAATAAATAAATAAAGAAGAAAGAAAGAAAAGAAAGGAGGAAGAAATGAAGGGAGGGAAAAATCAGGTCTCCTGTACCTTGCAAGTTTGGCCTATAGAAAACTCGTCCTGCTTTTCTTCGGCCCACCTCGTCCATTAATAACTAGCTGTATTATATTATTTCTACAACCAATAATTCCTTACCTGTTTTTTAAGATATATGTGTTGGCTAGTCAACTATTGCTTGAACTTCCAGTTAGGTCAAGTTTGATTGCCAAAACATTGTGTCAAATTAGAGGTTTGTCACCGGTATATACAATTTAGGATTGGCTAATTCTGATTCAGCTTTAAATAATTTTAGCCATATTTGCAGTTATGGTTTTATTACAACTTTGTTCTTTTTTCCCAAACTGCTTCCTCATTAGAGTGTGCTCTTGAATTTCTTACTTGTTCTCAGCAAGGAAATTATTCAAACAATCATAATCAAACCTTCTTACGTCAGAGTATGATATGATTACTGCCTTAAATCTTTTCTCAAGATACAAAGTTGTTCACGGTTAAATTCTAGTTTTGCATGTGTGTGTGTGCTTTGCAATGTTGAAGATGTGACTGCAAAGGATGTGGACCCCTTTGTGTAGTTTTCTTTTCTTCTTCAATAGAGTCTTTTATTCATTAAAAAATCGATGGGAATTGATAAATGAAAATATTGGGTGTTTTGAGCATTGGGGGATATCGGCTTTTGTTTGTTCTTTTCTCCCTTTCTCTTTCATCTTTTCTTCTTCTTCTCTTTCTTGTAATGACTATTCACAAGTATTGTTCATACAGACCCTAAATGGCATAAAATTCTCTCTTTGCTTCTTCCTTACAACACCAAATCAAGCCCTTTCTTTTTTCCTATCAAAACCCTAAAATCTCACGTACTTTCTTTTTCCAACTCTTGTATGAGTATTGCTGCAGAACAACTAGCCCCAGAATAATCAAATAACAAATTTTCTCTGATAATTTGCACACTATATATCTTAGCTAGTGAAGACCATCATGGGTATATGAGACCCGTTCTGTGCAGAATGATGTTAATCTCATTCATGAAATAGAAGCTATATTGGAAAACAGTTGGAAGCATTTGAATGTAAAGAGAATGAGGTGCTTTCTGATATTACAAAGGTAAGATCTCTGAATGATTTTGGTTATTTTACTAGATTAATAACGGGATTGTCACATTAAAAATTCATTGCTACTCATTCTAAGTGGTTTGGTATAGCTTATTTTCATTGTTTAATCTTGCTTAAATAATAAGCTAGGAAAAAATATATAATTGTACCTAGAAAAAGTGAGGTTTTAAAAAACTGTACATAAATTTATCACAAAAAATAAATAAACAAACAAAAACAGCTAGGCCAAACCAAGATCTTTTTATAAGTGACTTTTATATGATGAGATTTTCTCTTATGCTACTCCAAAAAGAAGTCTCATTGGCAATAAGCTTTACAATATGAAGAGTTTGCAATATTAGAGAAATTGTAGTTCTTCCAATTTATGCTAATCTCACTTCTCTAGTTTTCATCCATTATAATTACAAATGAATAGGTGATGGATGTCGTAAAAAATTTCATCTGGAACTTGGTCTCATTATGTTTAATTTAGAAATAATAAAAAAAGGATAAATATGGTATATGAATTTATTTTAGGATGATTTTTGACTTATTTGGAAGGGAAAATATAAACTGGGTATTTACAATTCTTTTAATAAGTGAAATACAATGCATTGATCCCCTTTCAAAAAAAATACAATGCATTGATCCCCCTAGGAGAATAAACATTGTAAGATGTGCATGGGAGGGGTTAATGACTAAAAAGTAGGAATAGCATGGGGAAGCATTTAATACTGGTCATGTAAAGTATAAAAGTAGTCCTCGTTCTTCTTTTAAAAATAATGCAATCCTTATTAGCCCTTTCATTGGAGTAAGTAGGCCTGATCCGTACCCTTTCGTTGGAGTACGTAGGGGTTTTGTGGTAGGGGGTACCCTTGCATTGGATTAAGTAGGGGTTTTGAGGTACGTAGGAGGATATTGCTGGCTTTTATGTCTCCTAATTCAGTCCATTTTCCATTGAAAATTATTTGGAGATTTAAGATGCCTCCTAGGGTCTCCTTTTCTCTTGGAGTGCTGCGTTGGGGAGGATTTTTACTACAGATATTAATTTTATGGAAGAGAGGTATCAGCATGATTGATTGGTTCATCATGTGTAAACAGAATGGGGAAAATGTGGATCATCTGCCTTTACATTGTACTATGGCTTCTGAGATTTGGTCCTTAGTTTTTTGTTTGTTTGATATCCATTCGGTTATGCCACTACTGGTTATGGATCTGCTAGCCTCATGACAAGGCAGTTTTGGTTGACACCCTAATGCTGCAATTTGGAAGATAGTGCCATATTGCCTAATATGGTACATTTGGCGGGAGAGAAATATATACTAGAAGTTTTGAGGGGTTGTGAGTGATCTATCATTGAGCTTAAATCTTTTTTCTTTTTTTATTTGCCGGATTGGGCTAGACTGTAATTCTTTCTTAGATTTGTTAGTTAGAGCTATATTCATTGAGATGTTGATGTGTATACCTGGAAGTTTGCCGATTTAATAAAGATTGTTACTTAAAAAAAAAAAAAAAAAAAAATCACTTTTCAAAAACCTCATTGGTTAAACAATTGAATTCCATATCATTACCAGGAATTCTGGCAAGTGCTTACAATCTTTAAGATAATTAAACACTAGTAGTGTGCCACAACTTTTATATTAATCTAATTTGTCCTTTATTTCCAATGATAAGAACGTTTGCCTTGCTTTTCCCTTACTCTTACACACCTCCGGAATCTATCAATGTTTACCACCATGCATAAATCAAATCCTGAAATGTAAATCTTTTCAATGCCGAATTTTTCTGAAACCTTAAGCCCAAAATTGTCATAATAATGGTTCAACAAAGTGTTTTTTGGAGAAAACTTATGGTTTTTGATTTAGACTGATGAAAATAGATGCTTATTCTCTAATGATTTTATTAAGATGCTATTATTTTTAGCTTTTCTCATTATTTCAGAGCAGGGACGGACCTAGAAAGGGGCCTAAGGGGGCCCGGGCCCCCCCTGGGTCCAGAAAAAAAAAAAAAAAATTTAGTAGGTAAAGTTTTTCAAAAAACAAAAAAATAAAGGACTTGGCCCCCCCTATCCCAGCCGGCCGGCCCAAGCAAGAGCCCATCAGCCCATGTAAGTCTAAAAAAAAAAATGTAAAGAAGAAAAATTGAAAACCTAGCAAAAGGAACAAACGGAACAAGCAAAAACTGAAAACGAAGGAAAAAAAGAAAAGAAAAGAAAAGAGAGGCGAGACTGAGAGGTGAAACAGACACAGTGAAAAAAAAGCTCATGCCGCCGTTCACCGGTTCATGCCACCGCTCACGCCTCACGCCTCACGCCGCCACCATGCCTCATGCCTCACGCTGCCACCGGTTCCCATCGGATACCCAAACGGGAAATGGCCACACCAATGCCACCACTGTCGCCATGCCCACGCGAGACCCATCTTGATTCTTGCCGCCGGTTGCTCGATCTACCCAGCCCAGCTTCATTGTTCCAGCTCAACTCACAAGTATTTAATCTATCCTTTCCTAATTTCTTTCAAAACCTAATATAATATTTGTGAATCTCAGAATCTAACAATCTGTGCTTGTGGACTTGTGGTGTTTATTGATGAGTGATGAACTGAGTTGTTGATTGTGAATTGAATCTGTGCTTTTTTTTCTTCTTTTTTTTGGCTTTTTGGCTTTGGGACTCTCTGTGACTCTGTGTTTATGATTCTGTAGAGATTAGAGAATATATTAGTGTAGTGTTTGACTATTTATTGACCGGTTGTTGGGCAATAATAGGGACTACTGAAAAAAAAAAAAAAAATGATTCTACTAATGTGTGGGGTACACAATAGTAAAACCAATTTTTGAAAAAGTTTATTGAAAATTGACCCAATAAAACTTTTTCAAAAATAGATTTGTTAAGGGCACACATTAACTAGACAAAAAAAAGGGTAAAGTTAGGAAAAGTTTACACAGTGTCGATAGTGGGATTGGGTACGGAAAAGTTTTTGTTGCTACTGTAGAATAAAATCGTAGTGTTAGTAGGGGGATTGGGTGAGTTTGTGAGTGTTAGAAATATGGAGACAAGACAAAGACAAAGAGATAAATAAAGGCAAAGACCAAAGACAAAAGACAAAAACAAATCATATAATATAGAAAATTGTCATACAAATTTAAGAAAATAACAGTGATTCACTTGCGCTTATTGTTAACTCGTAATGCTAAATTAGATAAATTTAAAAATTGAAAATAAGTGAGAAATACTAAATTTATAATTTTTTTTTGATAGGTAATAAGAATATTATTAAAACAAACTGCAAACAAAAGCAAGCCAATACAAGGTGTTCATGATGGTGAACACAAGGAAAAGCAACAAACACACAAACAGCAACAAAGAACAAGAAAAAACTTAAAGAGTAATACTTAGAGAAGAAATAAACTCAAATATAGTGGAGCAATCCGAAAAGCCCCAACACCTAGACCAATCAAATAAGGTCTTCTGGCTGTAAATTTATAATTAAATGCATCATGCATATTACCGTTTGTGAGATAATATATATGATTCTTATTTTATTTGTAGATCATGAAAAAACCAACTACAATGTTTGATTTTGTCAAAAGAAAGGATTCAAATTCTTCAGAAGTCAACATTGGATTGCCAATAACTAATCTTGCTATTCCAATTCCAGAAAATGTGGATGTTCCAATTCTAGAAAATATTCATTTCCCAATTCCGGAAAATGTCGATGTTTCAATCCCAAAAAATATTCATTCCCCAATTCCAGATGATTATATCTTAATAGTGTTTCGTGTGTTTTGTTTTTGTTGGTAGATGATTGTATCTTAATATTTGTCTTGGTTGATAGTTTATTAATACTATATGGATACGTATTTGAAAAAAAAAAATTTGCTTATCTCCGGCCCCCCTCAGCTTGAAATCCTGGGTTCGTCCCTGTTTCAGAGTAGTGGCATGCATCAAATATGTCACCATGTCTAAGATAATAAGATCTTATTAGTTTTTCTTTCTTGTGTTAGAGTTATATTTGTTTGGCAAAAACAAACAAGTAGAGATCTCATTCCAGCCTACTTATGTATGATCTACAGCTACTTTAATATGCAGGTTTGCAAGGCTAAACGCGAGGCAATGACGAAGATGATGGATGATGGCTTTGATGAAAAAGCAAAAGAATGCAAGAAACAAAAATTAAAAATTCTAGCAGAGAAAGGATCGTTGAAGAAAAGGAGTAAAAAGAGAAAAATCTGCTAAGTAAATTGGTTGAAAATTGTAGTTTCACCTTTGTATTTCTTATCGGTTAGTGGCAGCTTATTCGGATGTGAGTAATAGATGAGTTTTATATTTGCCCCCTCATTTTGAAAATGTCAGTCTATTACATTGTTCTTTGTAGAACGTTAGTTCAATTTTGATTATGACCAGAAAATGAATTATATTATCTATATATTTTTTTAGTAAGGAGAGCTATAATTAGAAGTTCACTTTTCTTTTCTTTTTCTTTCTTTCTTTTTTTTTTCTTTTTTTTTCTTTTTTTTTTTGTGAGATGCACAAACAAATCGTGGATAAATTTGTAGTCTTACACACTGAATGAATATATATATATATATATATATATATAAATCAATTTATATTAATCTTCTAGTAGTAATTGGGTTTTGGTAGCAAACCGGTATTAAATAGTGAGAGGAATCGAAACAAGCCTTTCTCTATTAGCATTTCTTTATTTCTTAAGGGCTCTTGGGCGCATTTCACCATAGGTTTTCAAAGAACCATTGAAGTTATCCATATAAGGGCATCCACAGTAAATTGGCATTTGGCACATTAAATACAAAAAATCTCATGTTCCAAATCTCATAATTTTTGTTACATGTGAACGATACCGTTTCATTTTGAAACAGTACGACAAAAATGCTAAAAAAAAAAATTTTTATTCATTTCTCTCATCCTTTTTTATTTTGTTGTTGTTGTGCTTGATGATGATGATGATGGTGTGAGGAGTTAATATATTATTTTAATGTGTAGTAAATATTATTTTAATGTATAAAATTGAATGATAAAACATTTGATAAATAGAATATTATAAAATAATATAATAAACTTTTAGTATGTTAAATAGTATTTTTTATACAACATATGTTGTGATGCTCTAATACCAAGTGTTCGCCAATTTGTTGGGTAAGTGTCACTGTCATGTCACTTTTTTATTCTATACCAGTCACATCAAATTATTGGGATAGAGAAACATCTTAACTGAGCAAACTTAAAGCACCCTATTTACTCATTCCCCGTTAACTTTATTAGAGGCAGAAATTGTAGGTGCACAATTAGATGTCATTTTCTGAATATGGACCCTACATTTCTATGTCAGTAATTAGATAAGCTCTGTTATGCATGTGATTTCATATTTTCACTGTGAACTTGGAAACTAAAATTCATAGAAATAGCTGGAATATTCATACTAATTGTGTACAAATACAACTTTTTTTTCACTTTCTTCATACTTGATTGGGTACAATTGGAATCTTTCAAATCACAATAATAGGCAGGGTGACCTTTGCGCACCACTATATTTGTCGTTATTCTCTTACTTTCTTTTCTTTTTCTTTTTTTTCACTTCCTTTGGTGGAAATCAAGGATGGGCTGAAAAGAATGCAAGTAGGCCCACCAGAGGAGCATTGATGTAAGTTGTGGGCTCGGACTCTTGAAAGTAAGGCCTTGAGTCTGGAAAGTAGTCCGAGCTATTAGGCCCACCCACCACTGCTCCAACTAGCAAATTGGGATTGGGATTTGGACTTAAGAAATAGCGTGACCCCGCTTTGCAAGCAATGTGGGCTGGGTGGGCCAACACCGATGGTAATGAGCTCCCCCTATGGTGTATCCTTTGTGGGTAACGTGCTCCATATCCAACCATGTACGACATTCCCAATGGATTATCTCCAAGAATGTAGTCCACCTGTTAGCAATTGGGTCCCACATCAAATGAAGAAAAATATCACTAAATCGCGTGAATCGCCCTAATGATCGAACAGCTTTTTCGATCTTAAGGATTTGGCTTTGCATCTAAGGCTTCAATGCACTCAACACGACACAATACGTAAAAAGAAAATAATGAATCTATATAAAAGCAATAGACGAAATTAATTGTAGTTTTAGAATTACTCTATTCAAAATTATTCATCTATCTTCGTTGTGTCGCATCGAGTGCATAGAAGCTCCAACCAAATCCGAGAACCATCCAAATCCAATAATAGACGGTGCATTAATTCAACCATCCAAATCCATAGAAGCTCTAGCCGTTGGATTTGTCTGATCTAAATATAGTAGGGCCCACATGAACAAAGATACCAGGCAATAGAAATGAATTTTTACCTGACGTTTTGCCAGTCGTTTGAGCAGAGCTGGGGTGGCTGTGGTCTCTCCACATGGCACAACCTTATTGGCGTGGCTTAGATAATTGGAATAAGTAAGAAGCAGGAAAGACAGTGACGTTACATGCTGCATGTTACTTCCTCCAGCCTTGAAGATCAGCCCACCTTTTCTCAAAATTATAAGGAATAAAATGAATGAAAATATCATCCAATTATTTTGCAATTGCATTCCAATTTTAATTAGCCGCAAAAAGGCACTACAAGGACTCAAAATTCACCCCAAAAAAACACATGTAATGCACTCATAAAAGCTAGACAGTCTGTCCAAATAAACCATAGCCCAAGGTTTTGGTATAAGGGGCACATTAATATTCTCTTGGAATAGTGATAGTCTAATGTGACAAACTTGAACATGTGATTTTCAACACATGATAGGTTGTGATTGAGCTGTCATCATTTAAAATGAACTTTAATTTTTATATTATAAGATTGGTTTAAATGGGAAAAAAGATGAGAAAGAAAAATACCTGGAGAATATTGGACTTGAGGATGAGAATTTCCAGGCAATAAAGAACATATAAACCCATCAGCATTGTGCTGGAAAGACGAGAAATACTCCGCTCTTCCTCTCAACACTTCCTGTTGTAGAGTATGAAGAAGGAGTTAAGGACAAGTTAACTATTTTGTCTCGTACATTTAGTTTTTAATTGCAAAGCCCAATAAACTCGTTCATGCACGGTGACAATCTTTTTATATTTTTTTTTCCTTGAAATATAAAAAAATTTAAATGTTTGTGTTCATGCACTGAAAGGAACAGATAGGAGATATTAAATAAGTAGAAAAATTGACAAAATTCCCTATACTTCTATTGGATGATAGTGAAAAGCTCTAAACAAGAAGTCGCAATCAATTTTTTTTTTTTTAAAGAAAAAAGTTATCATATGAAATAAAGGCTCAGCCCAGTATGGTATGACTATGAACCCATCGTCCCAGCCTTTATGCACATGCATGCAGCGGCAAGTTCTGATTACTGGACCCACACAAGCGACAAAACTAAGGATGAGTTCCATAGAATTAGAGCCCAACCTCACTCTGGCTCTGCCAACTTTGGTTTTGATTGAAAGGACAACACACTCTACCCAAAAGAACAGTGGATAAACAAAGACAACCCCTATGATTTCTTTAATCTGCAAATACCCTTTCCCATTTTCTTTGAAATTCCCTATTGTATATAGTATTGTCATTTCGATTTTAGACCTCCAATTGCTTTTAAGATTAATAATATCCACAAGAAGAATAAATTGTGTCACGTTCATCAAAAAAAAAAAAAAAAATTATGTCACACAAAAGCCAAATTCTGAGCCCCTATCATGTGCCATCATCAAATTCATATACCTTTTTCCTATTATTATCTTGACTATTTTATCAAAATAAGAGGGCTCCGCTGCCATGTGGACCCACGATGTAGACCTTTTTAGCATATATATATATATATATATATATTATAAGCTTAAACAGTGACTATATTTAAAAATTACTTCAGTTAATTGGACCCACTATAGTGACCCCAGCTAAGCCAAAGAATGTGAACTATTTGTACACCACGTCACATATCCATCTCATTAACTATAGTTCCCCCCACATATATACCAAACAACAACACAGGACATACATATATCTAGAGAGAGAGAGAGAATAATTAGCATTAAACAAGACAGAAAATCATTTGATAAGTGCACACACATATACCCACATAAATTTCAAATTCATATAGCTAAGTATGTCATTATTCTATCAAGGAGTAAAATAATTAAAATTCCTGAGATTAGTGATTAGGGTTACCTTGGAAATAAGCACATTAATCCCAGCATGCTTGTTATCCCAACCAAACTCATTGATGGTGTCTCCAGCTCTCAATATCACCTCGTTCTTTGCTATGTATTCTCTGTATTCGCGCCTCCTTGAAGCTTTGTGCAACCACGCCGCTGCCCAAAGCAACTCGTCCTGTACAATATTATAATACAAATTTAATCAACAAAAAGCCAAAATCAGCGGTCCGAGTTTAACAGCTTTTATGCAAATCCAACGGCTGACATTCAGCATTCGAACCTGGTAACCGTTGACATCACAGTAAAAAGGGCACACAGCGGATCTCAGGCTCGAGCTGTACGCACCACGGTGCCTGTCAGCAAACTCGAACACCTGCATCATATTGTAACCGTTATATACATACATACATACAACGGTCAAATATTCACATTTATTCTACTGGCTAGTACTACTACTGTTTGGCACGTTCACGTGAATTTTGGAGTCTCATACAATAATATAGTTACTGACACAGTAAACCACATTGGACGTGTCCTAAGAACTGTGTGCGTCTGTTTTTACTTTTCTTTTTTTTCTTTTTTTGAGGGGCCTGTTTTTACTTTTCAGTTAGTAAAAGGTTAAAACTAATACAAATTTTAGTATCTATAGCATGATAAATAAAAGTAATTAATATGACTACACCACATGATAGATAAATATAACTCCAAACACGTAGAAATGAATAGGATTAGAGCATTCACATCAAATGAGTTAAAAAGTTTAGCTTTTAATAACTCAAAAACCTACTTTATATATATTTTAACAACTTATTTTACAATTCACCCTATATCAAAAGTTCTATTTTTTTTATTAAAATAATAATAAAAAACTACCTCTACAAACATTAAAAGCAACAATATTTATTGTTATAAGATTTGAGCTACAATATACTGCTATTTATGGCAGTCTACTGTAGCTCATACGTCAAAATTTATAGAAATGGCATCTTTGTTGTAGAGTGTTTTTTGTGGAATGAGGAGCTAAAAATTTGACTCTGGAACTTTTAAAAGTCTTATTGTGAATGCACTTAGTGGATAACAAGGTAACTTCATAAAAGTTTAGCTCTAAATACGATACTAAACATCTTTGGAGTTATCTTACTCTAACTTATGATTGAATGATTAAAAAGACTATTTATTTGTAGTTTTAATACTTTAAAAACTGTAGTTTTACAAATCGTCACGTAATATGTTAGGCTAGAATAAATAACTACCAATATATTTTGGATTAGCCTAAAAATATTGAGAGAGTACGTTTTTTCTTAATTGAGTTGGCAATTAAAGAATGCCTACTATCTTAAAAATAAAAATAAATAAATAATAAAAAATAAAAAAAGGTTACCCACTATAGTATACAATTAAAAAACACAAAAAGCTGGTGGATTGAGCGTGACAAGGACATACCCTAACGGCACGATTGAGAAGCAAATTGGAGTAACCAGGGTCACGTGATCTGAACACAATGGACGCAGCGGCCAAGGCAGCGGCGGTTTCACCTGCCACGTCAGATCCAGGGTGGTCCCTATCAATCTTATACACCGTACGAAGCGTATCCATATCCTCTGGCCTCTCCCAACAGTTATGGTCCGAGTAAGCATCACCGACCTGAACGAAAACCACGTCAGGCACCGCCGTTACTTTCAGCAAGTAATCCGATCCCCACTTAACGGCCTTAACGGCATTCCTCAACTCCGGCCCCATCGTCCTCCCAAAGTCTATAACACTCCACGACAACATTGTCGTCGTAAAAGCCATCGGGAACCCGAACTTTATGTTGTCTCCGGCGTCGTAATATCCTCCAGTTAAATCCAGCTGTACAAAAACAAAATATTCGACAATGCTGTTAAATTTTGAAAGGGAAATGTAATGATAAAGTGTGGTGGAGTTTAGTAGTGTACTCCGGCGGTGGCTCCGTCGTGTAAGGCGGAGTCTTTGCGCCACCTGACGCGTTGATCCGGCGGGAGCCTTCCTGATCGCTGACCCTCGAAGAAAAGTATGCTTTTTCTGAGGGCGTCGTGGTAGTCGTGGCGGGCGGCGATTGAGTGAAAAGGGAGGAGGAGTAGGAAGAGAATGAGGACGCGAAGTGCTGGAACATTCCCTGGTGAAGAGAGAGCATTTCGCGCCATTTTTTCTTTTCTGGTGTGTTTGAGCAAAGAAGGAAGGAAAACCGTCGGGGTTTTTTATAGTAAAAAAGTGTCATCGGATACCAGAGGATGGATGAATGAGAGGCTGACACGTGGACATAAGTGACGGGGCATGATTGTTCGTATTTCGATGCATGATATGCTTGACCGGGTCTTCTCGGGTCTTACATTTTGTTGGGTCGGATAGTTTGAACCGGATTTTTTTTTTTTGGGGGTTCTGGGTAGTGTCATTTATGAGAGGATCGGTGGGACACAGAAGAAAGTATTTGAGTGAGTGACGGAAGAGTCAAGAGGCTGAATTATGAAGGCACGAGTGTGGTCCACCGTCGTATTGATTGTGGACACGTGGAGGGGGCGGAATGCGGTGAGACCACAAATGTCTTTGTTTTTTTACTTTTCCTTTTTTTTTTAGGAGAGACCACAAATGTCTAACAAAAGAAAATCGTCAATAATGTAACGCAAAGTGGAATGTACAACATTCTCAAAAAAAAAAGGGGAATGTAAAAAGTTTTTTTTCACAAATTTGGTATAAAACTTTTAGTCTTTATATTTTTATTATATACGAATTCTGACAAGTCTACTATTATTAGATTATATTTTCCTTTTATATCTTCCAAGATTAACTATTTTTTTTAGAAGATATAATATCAATAATTATGTCATCAATGAAATGCTTAAATTTCAAGTTATTAATTCTAAAATTATGCATAAAAAATAAACTTATGATTAAAGAATAAATATTACTCCCTCCATCTCACTTTGTTTGTCCTCTATTCCATTTTGAGATGTCCCAAAATATTGTCCTGTTTCTAAAAATAAAAGTTATTAATTTACTAATGTTCCTATTATACCCCTAAACCTCATTAAGAATAACTCATTTTAAAAAAAGCTGATAAATTTATTTAAAGGTAGTTTTGTAAACCTATACATTTTTATAAGGCAGACAAAACAATAAATGATGTTCCCTTAAAATATTTGACTTTTCAAACAGGACAAACAAAGTGGGACGGAGGGAGTAACATCTTATTGACATAGAATTTTGATATGCCTATTAAGAACATAAAAGACATACAATTTAACGGCTAGAATTTCAAAATATGTAGAGGTTGTGTTTGGGATTTGAAAAAAAGTTAACTTATTTTATTTTTTAGCTTATTTTTGCTCCTAAAGTAGGTCTCATTACACTGTTAAGTGAGTTCCATTACTTCAAAAGTCCACTTTTAGCTTTTTTTCTACGTACTTCCAGCAAAAAATTTCAGTTTTAGCAAAATAAGTGGTTTTCAAACGGATCCGTAATCATGTTAATTTTTTTAATGAATAATATAGTCATTAGCTACAACTAAGTTTATAGACAAAATTTATCCGTATCCAATTTTAGTTGATTAACTAGTAATTAATAAATTGGTAAGTTTATGTAAGAAAGTAGTTGATAAAAAATGTCAACTACTTACAACATTCAATCATTTCAAAATTAGATATATTCTAAATTTATTAAGGGCCTGGTTAATGTGTGTCTTTTGGGCACACATTAACAAATCTATTATTGGAAAAGTTTTATTGAAAAACTCAAAAGGTTATCAAAACTTTCTCAATTTTCGATAAAATTTTTCCAAAATTAGTTTAGTATCACCAGTAAAATCCATTTATTAAAAGAACATTTATATTTATTCCCTGAGCTATTTAAATCCTGATTCGCTGGGAATGATTCTGAAGCGTCAGATATGTTGACTATTTTGCTACTGTAGTTTAGGACTTCGGAGCTGAAGCATGTGAACTCTGTGGGAGTAGTTGCACATATTTAAAATTTCGCAAAAAAGGATTTTTTTGGGTAACCTCTAGATTCTGTGGTTGAAACTTGAAAGCAAGTGTACAGTTAGATTTTGTGGTCCTTTCTCCAATGGACAACACGAGAATCCTTGTTATAGGAGGATAGACTGATAGAGTGAAATGAGTGAGTGTAGGGATGCAATGCGATCCCGTTGCAGAATAGTTAGCTAGCTGCTTCAAATGATCTAAGGCTAAGGAACAACTTGTCTAATTTTTTTTTCCCCATTAAATTAAAGATGATTATCACGAACAAATTACTTTTGCCTCTTTTCAATTTAAAAGCTGATAATCCATTATATAAAAAGGGATTTACTTTTGCCTTAAGGCACATACTAATTAATTATTTTAGGAAAAATTTTGATGAAAAAATGAAAAAATAATTAGTTATTTTGACAAACTTTTTAATTTTTAATAAAATTTTTCAAAAATAAATAATTAATATGTAGTTAGAGCACACATTAACCGGATCTATATAAAAAATATATTTACTTTACTCTCTTTTTTTTTGGCACTAGAAATGACTCATATCGTATAGGTACTCTATAAAAGGTTTGGCCTACTCATCAAAAAAAAAAAAAAAAGAAGGTTTGGCCTAGATCTCTACTTTTATAGAAGAAAAGTACAACTGTACGAGTCATTGGATTATAAAGAATGTCACTATTTTTGTTTCTGCAAAACAGTTGCAGTTAACCAAACACATGCAATAAGACAAAAACGTTTAAGAATTATAATTCATCATTTTTAAATTTATAAAAAAGATAAACTATAATTTACTCATGTATTTTGAGTATAGACGCAAGAAAAATTATTAGTTTACATTGTTGTAGTAATGTAAGATTTATATTATAAACTAAATTGTACACATTTGTAAAAAGTGTACAATTTAAGATTTATATTGCTAGTACTGGCGTACAATGTAAGATTTAAATTACTAGTACAATTAACAATGTGTACCAATAATTACCCTAGGTTGCATAGACACATCAATCTTGGCCAAGTAAATCTATACCGAGCGAGTATCTCTTATTTATAAAAAATAAAAAAAAATTTGGGTACAAACCGAACACGATCGCGACATGGCAGTACGTCCCAAACACAGCAACTCTTATTAAAAGAAGAAGAAGAAGAAGAATAAGAAGAGGAATAAAAAGAAGAAGAACAAGAACAACAACAACAACAACAACCACTTACTGTTATTCTTGTTTTAGCATAATAATCAACTAAAAGCCCTAAAAATATAACTTGTGCCTTTTAATTATTCTAAGTTCTCTCACACCTAACTCTCTCTTTCTCTCAGTTCTTCTAATTTGATTTGTGCCTTCTTGGACGAGTCCCTCCATTGTAGATCAACAACAATGAAAGCCTCTCCGGCGACCCCAGAGCCTCTCCTTCCCTTTGTCGTTTTTCTCTCCTTCTTCAAGTATCGGGTTCCCTCTCTTTCTCTCGGTCTTTTGAGTTTCAACTCTTTCTTTCTTTTCTTTTTTTGGTTTAGTTTTACTTTTATCTGCATGATATGTGTTCATATATAGTATAGGTTTAGTATTTTTATTTATTTATTTTGTTTAGTTTTATCTATCTTATACGTGTTGTTTACTTGTTTATGGGTTTAATGTTCTTATTTTTTCGGTGTGTCTTGCTACAATTTTTTTATTTATTAAAATTAAATATTGTAGGTGAAATGAGTACTGATAAATTTGCCACTAGTCAGTTAGACGATTCAAGTTCAACTAGTCTGCTATGGAAATATGTTACTAAGTTAGAAAAAGCAAGTGACAGTGATGGGAACATAGTTTTTAGATGTAAGTATTATGATAATTTCAAGGGGTCTTATTTATGGGTGAAAACACCTTTGTTAGAATAGTCTGGTCATGGAGTTCAACCATATGTTAAGGTTGTAGATGAGAGTATCAATAATCAAAATTCAAACTTTCGATTCCCAAAACTCAATCTCAGTGTTTGAATTGTCTCATTCCTTTTAATTTCATTACTTTCTCTTCTATTCTTATTGGATTGATGTTATGCATATGTGGTACTTGCTTTGATTTTAAAGAATGAAGCTAAGATATATGTGATTTGATGATTGTTTTAAAACCATGCAAATTAATAATTGCCAAATGATTTGTATGATTTTATTTAATGGGTATTGAGGGGTTCACATACTAACTTTTTTTTTTTTTTTTTTAAAGAGAGTTTCAACCTATGATGTTCGCTCCTAATGATAGCTCTTTATTATCATACCAAGACATCAATCGTTTTTTGGTATAGGCATGGATTGAACCCTAGACATTTTATTCAACCATTAGAGACTTTACCAATTGAGCTAACTGGAACCCACACATACTAACTTCTTGATTATTAGTAATCTCCACCAAAGTCACATGTTAATCATGGCTTAGTCAACTTATGATTATGAATAATAGGCTTTTAATTTAATACACTTAGGACACGTTTGGTATACTATAATAATGATTACTTAGGAATTAGAACAAGTAGTACAAGGAATACAAGAAATTGTAATGAAATAACTATTCCTATGCAACTATTTGGTGATAACTCATTAACAGAATCATGAATTTTTTAATCACTTAGCATGATTTGATGATAGAATGAAATTATATTCCAATCAAATTTCGTAAACTATCCTTATACAATTAGATTTATAATCGTTGTGGATCTAGCTTATTATGTATAGATTAAATATCATTTGCTTTTGATCAAATATTGCTATCTTTATAAACATTTAAAAAATGGATTCAGATCCTCTGAATTTCTTAGGGTACCCTACCAAATAGATTTCCTTAAATCTTAACAATTTTTTTAATGATTTAATGGTCTAGATTCTGTCATGTTATCATTCTACTAACAATAATCTTAATCGTTTTGTTTGCAACATTATTTTATTATTTTAAAAATATTATTAGTAGGATGCTAACATGACAGAATCTAGATTATTAAATCATTAAAGAGTTGTTAGAATTTAAGGAAATCTATTAGTAGAGTATCCTAGAAAATCTAGAGGATCAGAATCCTTTAAAAATAGATAAACGACCAGCATCTATTCTAAATATTAAATTATAACAACTGATAAATTCACTTGCTTGAATAAAAAGATGATATATAAAAAAGTTAATTTTTTTTTAATAAAAAAAATACAAGTTTCATTTTTTTTTTTTTTAATGAGAATACATGTTTCATTAGTTAATACATTTTGAAATTGAAATAAATACAAAAGGAAGTTTGTAATTTGGTTTTTTTTTTTTTTCCTTATTAAATTCTACCATTATATATTTGACTAGCTTATAATTGTAAACATTTTTTAATTAAATTATTACAATAAATAATCATAAATGTAACAATTTTTAAGAATAAAAAAGGTTAACCATACAACATTATTGAGATTTTATATCTATATATAGAGAGAGTGAGAGAGATAAAAAAATTATAAAGTGGTAGCCAACTATGGTTTTTGGAAATATTAGAGTGGTAGCCAACAAATAGTTTTTATTAAAAAGTCATGTTAACAAGTGCCCTTAGAATATTGATTAACAATCAATTTTAGGAAATTTTAACACTACTTTTATGGGAAATGAAAAAATCTGTCAAAATATTAATTTTTTTCTCATAAAAATTTTCTTTAAATGAATTATTAACTAATATGTTAAGGGTATTCGTTAGTATTTTTCTTTCTTAAAATCTAGTTTCCAATCATTTTCTAAATTAGGTTTCCATGAAAACCCTTTTTCCTTAAAATACCAAAAGTGTTGTTCCCAAAAATTCCATTCAAAAAAAGAGAATAGTAAGTGATTTTTTGTTTTTCTTTGATGTGTTTGTTCCCAAAGCCGTGTTATTAGCAATACCCTGAACACAATGAATTGGTTCAAATTCCCGTAGCGCTATGCGAGGGACTGAACTCAATGATTAGTAAATCTCAATGATTAGTAAACCGTGGTAGGGTCAAAAGAAAAAAGAAACTAAAATTTGTTGGATTAAATGCGAAAAAATTTGTGATTGAAAAGACGAAGGGGACAATGGAATAGCAATTAGCAAAGCAAGTATGAAGAACTCGCTTTTCCACGGGATCTTTAAAGTGAAATATTTTCCTTATGTGATTTTAAGTAAATATAATATGTAGTCATGCTTTCTCACAAAATCTAATAAAGATTTACCACATAGTAGGAATCTTTATATCATTTCATGTGATACTATAGAAGCTAGGTGGTTTAACTCTTGAATAATGACACTTTAATAA
This sequence comes from Quercus robur, assembly GCF_932294415.1. Lineage (NCBI taxonomy): Eukaryota > Viridiplantae > Streptophyta > Magnoliopsida > Fagales > Fagaceae > Quercus > Quercus robur. Next base: position 27,384,866 of record NC_065536.1, on the reverse strand, counting down.
ATGTATTGTAGCTATGTTAATAGTTTTATAACTTTTATCAAGGTTTTAACGGTACATATAACAGATTCTCAAAAAAAAAAAAAAAAGTAATGGTACATAACATTATATACACTAAAAACTCTATTTTTTATTAAAAAAAAAAAAAAAAGAGTGATTTAAAACCTCATATTTATTTTTTAAAGAGTGATTTGAAAATTGGCAAGATTTAAGTACAATATTTAAGTGTTGTTCTTTAAAATTTTCTTTTAAAATTCTGTCATATAGATTTTTCTTCATGAAATGAAAGTATAACTTTTAATTAAATAATCGCATGATGATTTTAAGAATAGAATATAAAAAAAAAGTACTAAAATACTGTATCTATTGTTTATACATTGAAAATAGTAGAGGCATATTTGTTTGATCACTGCAAATAATTCTTGTAGGTGAAAAATTGTCCCATCATAATGAAATTACTTGTATCGATTGTACGGTTGTATCCTTTCAGTTGGCAATTAATTGCACGTTAACAGACAAACTTGCACGGAATTTTCGATCGAGGTCCCAAGCCTAATGGGTTCCACAAAAAAAAAGAAAAGAAAAAAAGGTCCCAAGCTTAATGATTGGGATCATGCTCAAACAGTAAAAGGACGTTAGAGAATTTGGAGGACTGTAGCTAAATACCTTTACAGCTATTTTAGTTATACCAAAACATAAAATAAATAAAAAATTTGTAGCAATAGAGTTAAAACTAAAAATTTTAGCTTTTCAATTACCGTGCATAGTTATCTTTACACGATTCCTACCGTAAAGATAGCTGTGCATGGTAGTTTAAAGGAAAAAAAAAAAAAAAAAAAACTTTTTTATGTTGCTTCGCACTAATCAGAATATTTTAATATTATTTTTTTCTTTTCTTTTCTTCTCTCCTCTTTTCCATTTTTGCCCATTGCTCCTCTCTACTCAGTCCTCACCCTTTTCGTTTTTGCCCGTTGCCACCGACCAAGCCCCTACCCAGCGCCAACCACTCTATCTCGTATTTTCTCTCTCTAGATCTCCACCTTAAAGGCCGAACCTCCGAGCTCCACCCTCTCTCTGCTATCTCATGCCCAGCACCGATGTGGGTTTGTGTTTGTGTTTTCCGATCTGTTGTGGGCAGTGGGCTTGTGTTTTCCAATCAGCGTTGGTGGGTGGGTGGGTGGGTTCGTCAACATTGGTGGACTGTGGGTTATGGTGTGGTTGAATAGTTGGCATCGGTGTACTGTGGTGGGTCAATGTGGTTCGTGAGTGGGTCGTTGGGTTCAATACGGTGTCTGTATAGGTGGGTTTGTGGGTAGATCGGGGTGGTGGCTCGAGTGGGTTTCATGGTGGTGGGTATGGGTGTTGCTTGGTGGGTTTGGTGGGTGTGGGCTTGGTTGATTTTTTTTTTTTTTTTTTTTTTTTTTTTTTTTTTTGGGCTGTGGTGATAGTGGTGGTGGTTGTGGTTGTGGTTGTGGTTGTGATAGTTGTGTGTAGTGGTTGTATATGGTGGATATATTATTTTATTATAGTAGATATATTATTTTATTGTGATGTTTATATTATTTTATTGGGTTGAAAGCTAAAATAGATCTACTACTGCAGCATGTGTGTAGGTAAAATAAATAAAATAACTTTTTGTGGTATCAAATAGCTAAATTTTTAACTCTACTGTTGTGGATGCTCTTAAATGACCCACTCAATTTTGGGTTAAAAGCACCGCAAAATATTTACCAATTACCACATTTTTCTATTATTATCTAATAAGACAAATTATAATAAGTTGTATATTATTTTCATATGAATTTACAATTTTTTTTCTCTACTATTCATAGTTTACTATATTGATAATTGTAACATGAAATATTGTGACCCTAAACTTTATCCATCAAAGCCAATAAGCTCATAATTCACCTACTTGAAGCCCAAGAAAGGCATTTTTAATTTTTTTCTCCCTAAAACAAGACAGTAATAAGTAACTTCACTTTCGGTGGGTAGTACTTAGCAAATCTTACTCTTTCGGAAGCTGAATTAACTTAAGCTACACAACAGTAGAATCATTAAAATGCTACTAGCATAATGAGTAGTTAGTTAATCAATCATTAGTCGTTTGCGACATAATAATAGAGTTGACTTTAACTATTTTCTTTTTCTCAAAAAAAAAAAAAAAAAAATTAACTATTTGCTAAAATGATAGCAGTGAATCTTTTTAATTACCTTGAATCATCAATTTTTTTTTTTTTTTTTGAAAACCCTTGAATCATCAATTAAATAACATAAATAACATTTTCCTTGTTTTTTAGAATAAGAGTTCTGCCACTACAAACAAATTCACAATTTTTGTTATAATTCTAATTATGTGTTTAACTATGATTGGTTATTTGATACTTTCATATGAACTTATCACTTTTTCTCCACTAATCACAATCAATTACACGAGTGAGTTGTGACAATTTTTTTTTTTTTTTTTTTTTTGTGCTACTAGAAAAAAAGAAAAAAAAAAAGAAAAAAAGCCCAACTGAAAATTTGGAGCTTTCATTCTTTCTGATTGGGTCATGAAAGCTATGGGCTTAGTTGGGCTTGCTAAATTAGCATGTCTAAGTTAGAAGGGATAGGAGAATAGGCCTAATCTTTTAAGGGCCATCTTTTAATTGCTTCTCATCGATAGCTGCCTCACCCAAGGCCTCGGACATGGTGATGGTTTATGGGCCTATGGCTTTATGTTGCCTGCTGCCCAATAAAGCAGTTGATGGTTTTTGGGTTCGCTAACCTACACTGTGAGCTGTGCCTCAACCCGATTATAGAGCGAGCTAGTAGGACTTGACTTCTTTATAGCCAACAAAGAGGCCTTAACCCACTCTAATAACTCAGAAATGACGAAGAAATTATTGGGCATGCATATATAAGTGGAAGTTCCACTAGGAGAAAAAGTAAAATAGTAAAGAAATTAAGTTTTTGAGTAAAGTATTGTCCTTATATATGATATTAATTACTAAATTTGAATGTCTCCAAAATATTATCTTCCCAATATTACACTTCCTGCTAGCACATTAGTTTTAATGGAGTCCCGAAGTTCACCAATGAAGCAGCTCACCTGTCCACTACGTGGAAGATGGTGTTGTGACCTATATATGCACGTTTAATGCATTACTTCATTTTCTGCCATTGTCATTGAGTTCGTGCTTGAGAGCTCTCCCTTTCCTCATGCATAACATGAGGAAATTAAGGGAGTGCTCTCATGTTTAATGCATCACTTAACATGGGAACATGATTTGGATTGACTTGTGCTTGAAGCACAAGTCAATCCAAATCATGTTCAAACGTAATTAACATGGGAACAGATGCTAAAACACTACTGATTACTTCAAACGTCTATAACTATAATATCAGCTTCCTTTTTACTTGAACCACGAAGCACAAGTCAATCCAAATCATGTTCAAACGTAATTATCATGGGAACAGATGCTAAAACACTACTGATTACTTCAAACGTCTATAACTATAATATCAGCTTCCTTATTACTTGAACCAATTGGCGTGATTTCTGCATGGAGTAATTTAGTGTTAAATGCACACGTAACAATATATTTAGCATAAAATCTCATACACACTGGGTGTAACAATTAACCACTGCCCATACATGAATTTTATGAGGCTCTGGCTCTCGGCCATGACTTTTATGAATTCTATATCATTTAGATGGCTCGAATTCATTTCAAATGCAATCGCTACCTAACACATGCATAGAGATGCTATTTTCCTTTCATTTATATGCCACAAGTCAATCCAAATCTCGTGCAACTCTATCCAAAATGCCACTGCTTTTTTGTTGTTGATATTGTTGTACATTTTCACAATTTCCCTCAGTCACGGAGTCAGCTTCGCGTACCACTTTTTCTTGACAATGATGTGGTGGGCCATTTTGGCCTAGGCCCGATAGGCCCAGCAGGGACAGCATTTCATGCTATAATCATGAAAATGTTTATACTATTTTAAAGCACAACCTTTGTCATCTTGAATTATGAAGTTGTTTCCCTTTTGGAGTACTTAATGTTTACACCAAGAAATATGGCCCCCCTTGTTCTCTACGGCTATGTGAACAATGTTGTCACAAGCTTTTACATTGTCTAATAAAACCGTTTGTGTTTAGGTTAATTACTTTGAGTCAATTACGCCGACGAGTTTGTCAATCAATTCATATGTTTCGGCTGATGTTGTGGGGAAACTTTTTACTTAACTGTAATTTCTTGAGAAATATTGTTATTGTATTCGTGTCAAAATTCCTAATGCCTATGAGGCTATGACTAGGGGTGTTCACCAAATCGTATAAACCACAAAAACCGCACCAAAATCGTCTACAAAATGGCATAACTGCATTATACTGCACCGCAAGTATCAATGTACCACACTGCATGGTGCAGTGCAATTTGCTGTTTTATAATGAGAAAATCGCATAAATTGCACCGCACCGCACCCTCTCTATATATTAATATATTTATTTTTTTAATATTAAATATATTATTAATAGTTTAATAACCTTAGTTTTCAATATATATATAGTTTAATAGCCCTATCAAGTGTTAATTAGGAAAACTAGCCCAAAATAAAGAAAAACTAGCTTAATAATTTAAATTTTAGCCTAAAGCAAATGGAAAAATCAGTTTTAGACTAGGTAGGAAAAGCTCAAAATTTGAAAAATATACTGACTTCAAACTATTCAAACCGCATCTTAAATACCACACCACACATGTTTCTGCAAAAATGAGGTGTAATGTGGTTATGATTTTGACTAAATTCTAAATCATACCGCACCGCATATGTGACCGCAAAAATGAGGTGCGGTGCAAAAAATGGCCTAAAACCATATCGCGAACACTCCTAGCTATTACCCTCCTTAGGCAACTTTAAAGCTTTTATTTATTTATTTATTTTTGATGGGTTAAAGCTTATTTATTAAACACAAACTAATCATTTCAACCATCTTCAAAAGAGTAGTTTGAAACATGCACATACACTATGAGGTAGTATTACATGTATCCATTTTTTAATATGGGATGAGTCATTCCTCCATGTTAGAGGGTGGATACGTGTATAATATAGGCGTAAATGCTCTTTTCGTCCTTACATTTTGGGGTCATTTCTATTATGGTCCCTACATTTCTATTTTACCACTTTTAGTCTCTAAACCAATTAACGCGTGTTATTTTAGTCCTTTTTGTCAGCCAACAAACGGAAATAGCTGACGTGGCTAACGGCACATTAAAATAATAATTAAAAAAATCTATTTTGACATTAAAAAATGCCACGTCAGCATCTAAATTACTTTTAATTAAATAAAAAAATTAAAAACAAAAAATTACAAATCTAAGAACATAAGAACTTGTTCTTCAATGTTCTTCTTAAATCAAGAAAATAAACCCAATAACGACATCAAACCCAGAATCAAAGAGTATGAACATCAAAGAACATGAACATCAAACCAACAAGAAAAAAAAAATGAACATCACCAAATCAAAGAGCATCAACAAGAGCAAACATAGGAAAACCCACACGAAACCACACCCAAACCAAACCATCCAAAGAATAGAAACCCAGCAAAGCACCCAACTCATCCACTCCCAAACCAAACCATAATCAAAGAAATTTCAAATACCACAACAAGTTAATAACTTAAAAAACAAAAAGAAATTTCAAAATGCGAAATTCCCAGCAAATGCTAAAACCAAATCTCCAGCAAACCCCAAACCCCAAATGTTTTGAAACAATCACCGATCAGACCAACAACAACAACAAACCCTGCAATCCTAACCAACGAACCTAGTCGAACCCAGCACCCACCAACAAGCTCCCTTCCACCCAGACAGAACCGAACTGAGATTCCTATCGAAAAAGCTACACCGCTCAGGCCAGATTTCGGTATTGAGAAGACCGATAATGACATCGGAGCTGTAATCGGAATCAGACCAAAGACCGCGCTGGTTCCTGAGGCCGAGAAACTGAGGAGACCGAGTGGTGTGAAGCTCGTGACGGCGATCCTCGAACATGACGAGGACTAAGGGGTTTTTGCCAATCATATCGGCTTCGCTTTGCGTGAGAGAGGCAGAGAAGCCATCTCTTTCTCTAAACCCAGATCCGATCAAACCCAGTCAAACCCACCAACGATCACCGATCAAAGCCGAAGAGAAAGGCCAGATCCCAACAAACCCAGTCAAACCCAGCACCCATCATCTCTTTCTCTAAACCCAGATCCAAAGAGAAAGCCAAAAGAGAGATAGAGATAGAGATTTTGATATGAGAGAGAGAGAGCTTTAGATGAAAGAGAGCTTCATTTTAGACGAGAGAGAGCTTTAGTAAGTTGAATGTAGTGGATGAGCAATGACCAAAATGTTTTTTATTTGGATTTCAAATAAAGGAAAATGTCGTTGTTGGGTTTGCTCTTTGATTCTAGGTTTGATGTCGTTGCTTGGTTTTTATGTTCTTAGATCTGTAATTTTTTGTTTTTAATTTCTTTATTTAATTTAAATTAATTTAGATGCTGACGTGGCATTTTTTAATGTCAAAATCAATTTTTTAATTATTGTTTTAATGTGCCATTAGCCACGTCAGCTATTTCGTTTGTTGTCTGACGGAAAGAACTAAAATAGCACGCGTTAATTGGTTTAGGGACTAAAAGTGGTAAAATAGAAATGTAGGGACCAAAATAGAAATGACTCTAAAATGTAAGGACGAAAAGAGCATTTTCGCCTATAATATATGATATACTTTATTCATAAATTGCAACGTTTGTTGTCTGTTAGCTTTGAAATTTTGGTGAAAGCCCAAAACTAAGACTAGTAAAAATCGTACCAGGCCCGTCTATTTTTAGAAAGAACGGTGAAGAATTTCAAAATCACGTGTACAATCACTTTGAACATTGTCGTTTACACTTTGCATTTGGTTCAAAGTTAGAAAACAGAATATATATATATATATATATATATATATATAAGAGACGAAATTGTTCATAGACAAGAAAAAGGAAAAAAGCAAAGACAATATAGATCTAGAGTTTCCCTTCATGACTATCCTAAGTTCACATGTGCTTATGATCATTATCAAAAGTACCGGTTTCAAAATTGTCTAAATTTGACCCTGTCTCGTGGTTCATTAGTACACAAAGCACCCAAAGGATCAAAGCCTTAAGCTTAGTGTTCACACTTCACACGTATATTTTGCATCAAAGAAAATAAAGTAAAAAAATATATATATGATGACAAAATGAGAGCAACGGTTTTTGGCCAAACACACTTAAGTAAAAGTTGCACGCTTCACAATAGTGGGCAAGTGCAAAAAGAGAAATAGCTAACGAATTCGTAAAAAACACCAGAAACAGCATAGAGAAAAAGTGGGCGCCTGAGGCTGAGAGGGCAAGTGGCATGGTGCCCCATTATGGCATTAGTTAATGACATCCACAGTTCACATCACACACACACACACACACACACACACACGACACACTAGCTTAGCTCTTTAAAATGCTGACCGACTTGTTTATCTATCTGGACTGACAAATTACAGTCGACATTGGAGTGGGAGCAAGCAACAGAAAAACCGTGATACCTCGAGTTCATGCACTAGCTACTGGCTAGCCGCAATTCAAAGGGGCTTGGGCCTGCTTTAATTTGTTTTTTCATCACACTTTCACATGCACTTTACCACAAATATTCTTAACGGAACGGAGAAAAAATAATGGTCCGTGATAGTAACAGTCATTCAAATACAATTTGTCTTATTAAGATAGTAGCTGTCATTATTGGGTCCGTTTGGATTGAGTTTATTGTTACTGAAACTGAAAACTGAAAACACTGTAGCAAAATAATTTTTAAATGTGTGAATAGTGTCGTGAGATCCATGAACAGTACATAAACAGTGCATGAACAGTGTGCAAATAGTATTTTTTGTTCCCTGTACAGTGATTTTACTATTCATGTGCAGAGCAAAAAAAAAAAAGGCATGAAAACGCAGGGCTGAAACGCAACTTTCAGCCCTGCCCAAATGCTCACATTATCTCACTTTATACCTTGATTAAAATCAAATGGACAAAACTTAGATACAGTTATTTATATATAGTTCTTTAGGTTTTTTTCTTAAAAATCTGTCTTGTCTAAATGAATAACTAAACAAACACCGTTCAAGTACCATAGCTTTTAGTTGTTGTATTTTTTTTTCAGTGTCTGGGAGAAAAGAAAGCTCATTCGCTTCAGATCTGATTTCTCACACACAATCGCTTGGGTCTAACCTAGGGAGAAAGATTACACGAAGGAGATTGTAGAGGTGGTTGCAGCATGTAGAGGATTGGGTTTAGGTAGAGTTGTAGCAGAGTAGGTTTTGATGGGAAGGGTAGTTTCCCCATCCCCCTCTCCCCCCCCCCCCCCCTTTTTTCTCTCTAATTTGTGTTTAGAGCATCTCCAACGGTGAAGCTAAACCCAAAATTCTCTCTATAATAGAGAATGAAACCCAAAAAAAGCTCTCTAGTGGATTCTCTAAATCCTGATTTTTTTTTTTGGCTTATGAACAATAGCGAGTTGATGAGCTACTATACATTAGCAATTAAATTTTTTTGATTAAAAATTCATACAAGCTACTATTATATCAATTCTTTCTCTCTCCTTTGGATTTCTTTTTTTCTCTCATACTCTCTCTCCGTTGCTTCTCAGTGTTCTCACATCACAAAACAAGCAAATATGAAAAAAGAAAAAAAAGAAAAAAAGAAAAAAAGAAAAAAAAAAGAAAAGAACAAGCTGATTTGACCCAGCTTGGTGGTGAGGAGGAGGACGAGCAGCGGTGGGGCGGCGGACGTGGTAGTGCTGCACTGGCTTTGTCCTTTCGACGACCTTGATCTCCACCGGCTTTGTCCTTTGTCCTCTCTCTCTCTCTCTCTTCTCTAATGTCTGGAATGTTCTTGAGGAGAAAAAGAAAATAAAAGAAGGGGGTAGAGATAGGACACTCGACAGTGGACATGTGGAGGAGAAAAACAAGAAAAAAAAAAAAGAAAAAAAGAAGAAGAAGAAATGAACGTATGGATGAAAATGAAATGAAAGAAAGAAAAATAATATAAAGAATAAAAAATCCTAATTGAGAAATATTACCACAATATTTTCATAATAAATTTTAAGTAACAGATTGTTATTAGTTAATATTGGCGAGTAAAAAAATAATTTCAGTGGTGGGTTCAAATTAGAACTAGTAACAACTTTCCACATAAATTTTGTTGTGAAAGTATTGCATGAAATATTGTGGACATAACACTTCTCATTGAAAAATATAGTTATTAAAAAAAGAATAAACGATAATAAAAAAAGAATAAAGAATGAATGAAAAAATAATATTTAAATGAGATGGAGAAAATGATAGAGAATCTGTTGGAAAATGTATTTGGAAAAGTAGGTAGGTAAAAACTAAATGTCACTGCTCATTCTTCAAACAGTACAAAAATTTGGTGAATCTGTTGGAAATGCTCTTACTGGGAATGAATGGATGGATCTACGATTACTGTTCTAATGGCTATTTGTTCCAAACTTATGAGAATTAGATTTATCTAAGTAGTGCGTTGCTATGGCGGTCTTCATCTTCTTTTTTTTTCTTTTTCATTATTTAAAAAGCCATCTGTCTAGCATACAAAGTATGAACAAATCAATAATCTTCTAATGAAAATTATGGGATTAATGGAGAAGATCATTCCAGGCTTGTCCTTCTGAAGCCAGATTTTATTTTCTGATATTGTTTGGGAGAAGTTCGAGAGATTTGCAGTTGGGTTTTCTCACACGCGCAAGTGAAAAAAAAAAAAATTTGAGAGAGAGAACGGTGTTAAAACTGTGTTAGTTTAGTTATTCAATTAGACAAGTGGCAGATTTTTAAGAGGAGAACCTAAGGAACACTATATAAGGAACTGTATATAAATTTTATCCTAAATAAATATCGGGTTCAGTTAATGAGTAATAAATGCATTAACTGAAAATTGAAGTGAGATAATAAATGCATTTAATAAATAAATACATGTAATATCTTAATATATTACTCAAAATATCGGGTCAAGTATCATGCATTTAATAAATAAATGCATGTAATATCTTAAGATACTACTCAAAATATCAGGTTAAAGTAGCAAGCATTTAATAAATAAATGCATGTAATATCTTAAGATACTACTCAAAATATCGGGTCAAAGTAGCATGCATTTTATATTGAGTAAAGCAGCCATTAAGATTTTGATTTTAGGGTCAAACCTCAAGTTGTAGATTTGTGTGTTTTGTAAAGGATGTAATTAATTGTGGGTGTTTAGAATGCGTATTTTATTTTAAAATTAAGGAGTAAGAAAAAGACACATTTTATATAAACTTTTATTCTACAATATTCCTCCAAAGTTGTTTTTATATTTCTTATTATTTGAACTGAATAATTATAATAGATGTGTGCAATTTATAATTCATTCCTAACAAAATTCAATAACAATTATACTATAATATATATATATATATATACACAATATTCTCTAAAATCATTTTACATAAAATATTATAACATTATCCGTGCATCGCACGAACAACTTACTAGTATTGATAATAATTGAGGAATCAAACAAAATAAAACACAAAACGAGATGGTTAAAGTAGATATTAAATTCTCTATAGTATTATTTGACATCTTTCGTTTTCCTTTCTATAGTTTCAAATTTTTTTTTTTTTTTTTTTTTTTTTCCATCCGAGTCTTGTAGCTTATATTTATGTTTCCAATGGAGACTTTTTTTTTGGTTGATAATTCGGTAGTTTGGGGAGAGGGGACCGAATATTTCATTTGAAAATACAAAAAAAAAAAAAAAATTCTAATTAAGTTACAAAATTTTTGACATGTTTTCAATATAACCCTTCCATTTATCTCATTCTAAACTATATCCTTATAACTCCATAAAAATAACAGAGTTTTACTATTTTTTAAAATTCATACATTAAAAAAAATCATACAATTATTTTCAAATATAAAAAGAAAAAAAATACCATATCATCGTATTTCAGGAAATTCTTAAGCTCCATATAAGATAAATAGAAATAATATTGGAGATAAAACCAGCAGTGGCAATCTTGCTATTATATGTTTAAAGAATGGGTAGAAATGTAATTGAGATAGAATACTAGAGTCTACTTAAACCCCTATGTGGCAAAACAGTCCATAACGCCCACACCAAAATACGGAAGAAAAAAAAAAGTGAAAAAAGCCATGAACACCCAACACCTCGTCTCTCTCGTCTTACCAATATTACTCTTCCAACTCCAACCAACCCCAACCTTCGGAGACCCAACTCCAGCTCCCACTCCCACACCCAAAACCAACGGCACAGAATTCATCCGCACGAGCTGCGGCACAACGTTGTACCCCGACCTCTGCTACCACTCCCTGTCCCGTTACGCCAGCGCCGTACAACAAAGCCCCGGTCAGCTCGCCAAAGTCGCCATAGGCGTGACTCTCTCCAAGGCTCGCCGCATGGCTACCTACGTCTCTACTTTGATTCGCCAGGCCGAGTATGGAACGGACCGCAGAGCCGCCGCGGCTCTGCACGACTGCTTCACCAATTTCGGCGACGCGGTCGACGAGATCCGCGGCTCGCTGAAGCAGATGGGTCAGCTTGGAGCCGCGGGTTTGGGAGTGGACTCGTTTAGGTTCCAAATGAGCAACGTGCAGACGTGGATGAGCGCCGCCTTGACCGACGAGGACACCTGTACGGATGGGTTTGAAGATGTGGCCGATGGGTCGTTGAAGAGTGACGTGTGTGATCGGGTGACGAAGGTACATAAAATCACGAGTAATGCGCTTGCTTTGGTGAACAGCTATGTTGCCAAGGGGACACCTTGATGTATAGTCATATAGATGATTAGTGTAAGATTAAGATATAACATGATTAATGTAAGAGTGAGAGTAAGTTTTGTGTATATTTTGGGCCTTTTGCTTTTATGTTTTTTTGTATTAATTTGGAGTGTGTTTGTTTGTTCCTCTCTCGGGAATGAAAGAAAGAGAAGAAATGTTGTTTTTTTTTTTTTTGGGATGAAACTCACAGCTCGAAGGGGGCGACAAATTACCTCTCTCTATGTGTTTCTCGTGAATGACTGTGACTAAAGTCACTAAAGTTTCTCAAAAAAAAAAAAAAAGTCACTAAATGGAATTTTCTTCCTCAAGCAAACAACAACCAACAAACCTTTTGTCAGTGTTCAATTATTCAAATAATATAAAATGTTTACTGACTTAATCGCCGTACGTTAAAGAGGAGTTAGGATATGTTTGGAAGGACAAAGGAAAATCTTATAGTGCATCTGTTATTGTATGATCTATATGCATTCATTTTTTTTTCTTTTTCTTTTTTTTTTTTTATTGTATTTTTAAAACACAGATTTTATTATTTCCGTCAATGTGACAACGCATATGCGGTGAGTGTTAACAATAAATGTGTGACTATCATTAATCATAGCATAATATCATGTATTTCTTATGTTTAGATGAGTACTATGTTCGATCACAATATTTTCACAAAATTTTTATACTAAATGACAAATTGTTATTAGTTTTAATTTAAACCCTTACTGGAATTACTTTTTTTATGATAGTTGGAGGATTTGAAATTTCCTTTGAAAATATTAGTATGGGTCAAATGAATTACAAGCTATACATTTAAATCCAAGTAAAATGAAGAGACACGGTTTTACTTAACCTTGTCGTATTCAAGATTTCAAGTATTGAAGACTTTGAAGATCCAAGTTTCAACTTCTAAGTCCTTCATCCTGTCTCTGTTTTTACATAATCTTTTATATGAGAGATTTGAACACAGTTGTCTTATCAGTGTAATAATAATAGTCTAAAATCAACGGTTGTTATAGCTACCACATTGCTTTTCTAAATTTTAAATTGCTTCATATGAAAAATCTGCCATCTAATAGCAATATACCATTATTTTGTATACAGCGTAGAATGATAATTAATTGTCGACATCTTTCTCAAAAAATAAAAAATTTAAGAAAAAAAATTGTCAACAACCTTAAGAAAACCACCTGATATTTAGAGGGCCCATAACGATCTTTATCAACCACGATTTAGGCCCATAGTAAGGCCAAGATTTTGCATGATTTTATTCCGTAATCATGGATATGTTTCCCATGTCCTTCAATTATGATGTTTCTGCTTTTATACTTTTCTCATTTTTAAAGAAATAGAAATTGCATGAAGAGATAATTGCCTTGGTACGTGCTTGCTTTAGACAGGCTTTCTAATAAAATGATCCATTTTAATGTCTTATCATCGAGACATATAGCTCAATCACATTGAGTCCATTCATAAATCATAATAACCAAACATCATGGTCACCCACTTCTTGTCCTAATGGTCTCTATGACTAAGGTATTTGCCACAATTTATTAAACTAGTCGATTGTGAGTAATGAACAATTAAATCATGATATAAAGATTTTATTTCTCAAATTTCTTGATAACAAATTAAAAGAAAGATTACAAAAAAAAAAAAAAAGAGGAAAAAAATTTAAACTAAATGGCTCAATATTAGCCATTATCTATTTGATAAATACATCTTGTGCTGTTTCTCTAAATTTTTGAAAAGAAAGATACCTCTAGACAGAAAAAAATCAAAGAGAAAGTTATTACTATTAAACTAATCCAATTTGCATTTTAATCAATATATAGATGAATTTCAACCGTTGCTAATCAGAAAGCATACAAATATTTGTTTTTACAACCACTAAACAATTCGCAAGATTAGTTTTGTCATGTAGTAGCAGTAGAGTTCGTCATTTACATTTTATATGCCATAATCTTGGAGGCAAACTTATAAAAGTCTTAAACTCACATCCTAACGATTATTAAATTTAATGTGCGACAGCATACCTAACCTGTAATTCATTTGCTATCCAATTTTAAAATTACAATGACATAGCACTTTTCCCTTTGGTAATTAAAATTATGGTAGGATTCATGATTCATCTGCAAGAAAACTGTGATATTTTTCTGTTGTATAGTTAATTCAAGTTCATTATATAGTTAATTGAAACCCACCTCCCCAGTTACCAAAACTCTATCTACTTCGTATATGTTAAAAGTAAACGGACGCAAAGAAAAAAAGCTAGTTATGAACAAAATCTCTTTATTTCCTATATTTTCTGTATATCAAAGATTAACTACTTACAGTTCGAATGTATGTAGAAGTTTGAACATATATAGAAATAGAAGATGACCATTGGATAAATAATGTTTCTTGATTTTTGTCATAGTAAAGGGTTTACCAAGATATATAATATGTGCTAAATGTGTGTAGTATACAACATGTGCTAAATACGTGTAGTATACTAGAGCATTCTCATTAGCTCTCTCATAAAAAAATGTCATTTTGACACGCCAAAAACCTACTTTATTATTTTAGCACACCATTTTATAATTCACCATTTATCACATCTTCTATTCTTCAATTCTATACATTAAAATAATATATCCAACACATTAAATAATATATTAACCCAAAACAACCATAAACTAACCACCAACGGCAACGGCAAATCACCACCAATGGCAAATCAACCTCCACAAACTACAATCACAATCACTGGATCTCCAACAAATTCCAAATCCAAAAACCTCAACAAAAGAGAAAAGAAAAAGAAACTCAAAATCTTCAACAAACACTGCCGACTCACTACAGCCACAAACACCGCCGCCCACTACAGCCACAAACATCGCTGGTCCAAAACTCAACCAACCATCGCCACAACCACGACACCACCACCGGCCCAAAATCCCAACCCAACTGATCAATCCATGACCCAAAACCCACACATCGAAATCCATCCCAAATCTCACACCCACGACCCGATTAAGAGATCTGAAGGTCAGCGGCAAGGGCCATAGTTTTCAGAACCGAATCGGACCGGGAGGTCGGACCGTGAAAACCGTGAACGTGATGAAAATCGGTTTTTTAAGCATAAAGAACCGATTTTTTGTTAATTCCGTGAATCGTTAAAACCGGGGTTGGACCGTACGAACCGGTGAGAACCGTACGGTCCAACCCCTTAGCAATTTAAATAAAAAAAAAAAAAAAAAAAAAAAAAAAAAAAAAAAAACTTAACATAATTTTATTCTACTTAATTAAATTATCTATCTCTTACAAGGAATAAATAAAAAATTATAATTAAAATCCTTCAAAAATATTCAACTTCAAAAATTAATCATAAATTTTAATGTTTTCATGGTTATTATTTTATTTTATTAACTTTCTTATTTAATTATTAAATATATGCTTGAAAATCATTAAATTTCCCTTACATATATAGATATATTGTCAAATTTGCTAGTTTTATAAATTTAATATCTATATTTAGGCTTTAATTAATTATTAAATTAATTATGACGTCATCACGGTTCGACCCCGGTTCGACCTCGATTCGACTTCAAAAACCTTGAACCTCTCCCTTTTACGGTTCAATGAACGGTCCGAGTCTGAAAACCTTGGCAAGGGCTGTGGAGGTTGACGGCGAGGTGAGGTGGTTAGAGATCTTGAGCAAAGATGAGAGAGATCTTGAGCAGGGAGGACTGAGAGGGAAGAGATAGAGAGTGACGGAGAGAGAAGAAATGAGAGAGAAGAGAAAAGAATAAAGTGATGAGAGAGGAGAGAGAAAAGAGAATAAAAAAATATTAAACCAATATAACATTTATGTTCGTACGCTCTCATTTTTTAGAGCGTACTGTAGCATGTCTCAAAATTTTGAGACATTTAGCACACCTCATGATGCTTTGTTTTTGGTGTTTAGTGTGCCAAATGCCAAATATTTGGCGTACCTGATGAGAATGCTCTAAGAGTATATATGAGATCAAGAACAAGACAAAAATAAAAAAAGAAAAATAATAATAATTGGCAACAATAATTCGCAATAACCTAATCATGGCAGCTCATTACAATACGGATTGTTGGCGCATTGTGCTACGATCGATCTTGTACTAAATAAATGGAGCCTAGTTTATAATAGGGAATAATTGCATGGACTTTTGGTACCTTCTTCTCAATCTGTGACAGATGACACAATTTTCCCAGATAAAAAAAAATATTATAATTAACAGAAGAATTTATTTCATTCCTAAAAAAGAAAAAAAAAAAAAATTCTTATTACACATATGGTGTAAAAGCACAAGGCACGTAACGAGGTTATATTATGATTAACAGGCTAAATTTTGACTTTAGGGATTTAAGAGAATAAATTAATAGTGATGTAAGCTGGTTAAAGGAATTAAGAATTAAGATCCAATAATCAGTTGAGCTGTCACCAAAAAATTACATTTTTCCCCAAAAACATACAAATTTTCTGTTTATTTTGATGGGGAAAGTAGTTGTCTCGCGAAACATCGCTCAATCAACACTGAAAGGAAGCAAATACACCGTATCTTGAAATAACAGTCGTTTATAGGATACTTTTTATCGTTTGTCTATTCATCAATATGCACGTTTTACGTATAATAAAGTTCTGCATATATATAGAATAGAAAATGGCATGCAAGTCCCAAAGAATTACCATTTGATCTGAGTGGCATCTCTTTTAGCTAGGAGGAAAATGACAGAGCCTAGTCCTACACATCATGATTTGCATGTATTAGATTTAAGACTTTTTGTTTTTGGTCTTTTGAAGTAAGATTTAACATGTTGAGTGACATCTTCTAAGTTCTATATAGAAGCTCAATAATTCATCTTCTGTGCGAGCATGAGAGAGAGAGAAAGAGAATGATTGGCAAGCCTATCAATTTAAAATGAGGTGTCAATGTTTTCACCATGATTATAGAACAGTACATTATATAAATTTTTTCACAAAGAGACCATGAGAGCGATTGGAGCAATAGTATCGGGAGCAGTGTTTAGCTACTTCTGTCTTAAGTTTTGGATTTTTTCGGGGGACAGAAGCTGCATGTGAAATGAAATGACTAGAAGATGAAGGAGTTGGAACTATTAGCATATGTGAAGGAGACATATGGGATTCTATCTATGCCCAAAAAAACGTCTCGCTTTGAGTTCACGGGATGCAAATTTATTGGCTTCTCCTAACGATCAATTTAAACCCATTGGTCCACACAAGAAACTCCTCCTCCCCTACAAATATAGAAAAGGATGGTTTTGCTTCTGTTTCTTACCATAATTGAACTCATAATGTAGAGATGGCAATAATTTCTCCTCCTTAATTACGCTGTCTTGTCTCGCTGAATGCGAATACATATATATATTTTATATAATATGAATTTAAATTATTTGAATATATATAATATAATTTTTTTATACATACTTTATTTATATAATTTTTACCATCCCTAAAACACTTTTTTTTTCTTTCTAACTACTCTCACAACTATCTCTCTACTTTCTCTTTCATTTCTATCTTATTAATATTATCTCTCTACTTTCTCTTTCATTTCTATCTTATTAATATCAAAACTATCTTATTTAAGATTGTAGAATACCTCTAATTTTTTCTCCCGCCCCACGTAGGTTTCCCTATCCCAAAAAGAGGAGGAGACAAACGCACCCATAATCAAACCCACCTACCATGCATGTTACCAACCCTTTAATTATGGGTGGGTAGAAAATGACAACCTCACCAATATGACCGTTCAACTTTGTTAAAGATTCCCCTAAAAAAAACCTTTGTTAAAGATGATGGCTCATATTCTATCTAAGAAAGTAATATTAATCTTGTAGCTTAAAAACATTTCTAGGTTGATTTTCCTAATGAGTAAAACATGAGTTCAAGTCCTTTTTTCCCACTTATTGAAAGACCAAAAATAAAAAAATAAAAAAAGAGTAAAGTATGATCTCATGCATAAAAGCCTCATCTGCATAATGGCATAATGTAGCAGAACAAGTAAAGTAAAACCCATGAGATCTATGTGGTTTAGTTTAAGTTTATTATAATGGGTAATTGGGTATAATAAGGGGCTAGGAGTGCCCCTAGCATTAAGGGTATATTGAGAATTTAATATATCCTATTAGGATTTGAATTGGGGTAGTATATTATGTGTATGAGATGGGTTCAAGTTACACCTGGTGTAACTCCTTAAAAGTTACACTTTTTTTGTACCGTAGATTTCTAATAGATCCAACGGTTGAAAAAATAGCATTAAATAATTGAGGATTTCCACCTTATTTACCTAATTAATAATAGATTTTCTCTATCCTCATTTATTACTTTCCATAGACCTTATTGGGTATTGTTTAACTATGTCCCTTTCTTCCTTAAAAAAAAACCAAAAAAAAAAAAAAATTGCAAGCTTAGTAACGAAAATTATTTTTATTATAGAACACACTTTTGACACTCTAGCACCTTCTTTCATTGATTGTCACTCCACAAGATCTGATGCTTTCTTTACATAAACACTCCTCTTGTCCTACTCCCTTCTTTATTTTAATTTTTGATCTCAAATCCGCCCTATCTTCAACTGTAACAGCTTTAACTGAACCCATAGATATATATAGTGAATGGATTGATGAATGTGAGCGGGGTCAGGTTAAAATTTAATCCACGACAAAATTTTGAAAATGATCAGTACTAATGCCAATACGGCAAGTGGGGTCAGGTTAATTGGAAAAGGTATAATAAAAAAAGGCTGTATCAATTAATGGAAAGTTCACCTTTGCATCTAAGAGAAAATTGGTTTTTGAGGTTATAGACGCATACTTTATGTTATTATTAGAAGTTCTTGTATGAATTTGAATTAAATGTGAACTGGCCACCTTTGATGATATAGAATTGTATTCTCAACGAGCTGGAAAATTTGAATTTGCTATGTGTGCTACTGCTATGCAACCAATTGTTTATTGGGAAGCAATTATATGTTGTGAGGTTTAGTTATCAAAGGTGGGAAAAAGGTGTAAAGTTGCGAGGGTTTAGAAGGAAAAAAGGAAAAAAAAAAAAAAAAAAAAAGGAAGGGTGAAGGTACCAATTTTTTTCATTTCCAACATAAGAATAGAATGTTTTTGATGATCAATGATGACTGGTTGTGGTATTGGCATTAGTACTGATCATCTTCAAAATTTTGTAGTGGATAAAATTTGTTTGTCAATCGTGGTGATCGGAAATCCCATTGTGCAACCAGCGGCTATAGCTTCTTTTTTTTTTTTTTTTTTTTTTTTTTTTCATCTACCGGCAACTTGGCTGTGAAGATGGAAGAGCAGTGGAGGAGAAAGAAAGAGAGAGAAACTTGTAGTTGAGGAGAAGGAGAGAGATGTATACCTTTTTTTTATATAGGTTTAGAGATAAGTATGGAATATAATAAATAAGGGATAATTAATGAGATCCTAATTAAAATATTACCATTAATGAGTGTCTTTTTTGACCATTAGATCTACTTAAATCTAATGGTTTAGAAAAGGTGTAACTCAAAAGAGTTACACCAGGTGTAACTTGAACCCATCTCTATGTGTATATATATATATATATATATATGTTTTAGAACCCTACACTTTTCTGATATTGAAAAATTAGGAATCGTGCTAGTGGATCTAGGCACATTTTATTAAGTCATGATACGAACTTCTAAGACCTTGGCTCCATCAATGGTAAAATTTAAACAATGAATTCGAGAAGTACTTGTACCATCCATGGGAATATGAGATAAATCTAGAACAGACAAAATCTATCACTGCTTAAATGTGCTAATCGTAATCGTGGATGATAATTTGGCACTCCTTTAATGTCATGCATAGTGATTTCCACCATATACCATTGCCTTGTCACTAAATCGTATTCCACCACCCACTTCTTATCTGCTTGAAACCAGAAAATCTTGCTTCAACGACCGGTTGGTTTCTTGGGAAGAGACTAAAACCACTATTATAAGCCTCCTCAAACCTTTGTAGGCTACGTCTTGCTGCCCACATCATAAACTTGCAGATACTAATTAGCACTCGAACTTGAGCCCACCACAACTCCTATGGCGACTGAAAAGATGTGATCTTGTGGACCGGGACGCCGTGGCAAGTCTGGTAAAGAGTCGCACTCATTCAATATCACGTCAAACTCCATGCCCCAAGGTTTATCATGCTTATACCCTTCTAAACAATAGAGCTTGCCACACAAGAAGAGAGCTAGTAGGGAGGCGTTCGTACTTCGGAACACGCTGTATATTGGCACATTTTCAAACCATATAAATTCTTTGTGATGTTTTCACTCCTTTTTCTCCTTAACTTTTTTTTTTTTTGGTTGAGATTTCCTTACTTTTTCACTTAATTGCATGGATCAGCGATCCTCATCATGCCCTTACTGTCATGCGCTAGTATGGATTGATTAGTAAGAACTATTATCTTGCTCTAAGAACATAATTACAGTATTATTTTGAAATAACATCTCATAATTCTACACTACAAAGCTAGATGCCATGGATTCAAAATTTCAAATACATCTACTTGAAAACCGGCGGCTTAAAATTTCATCTAAAACTTGAAGATAAAAAGGTTTATCTAGAATTTGAGTCCATTTGTTTTAAGAAGCAGAGTTTTAACTATGGAGTTTTAAAAGCATTCACAACAAAGGTGTGAAAAATGCTAAAAACCTATTCACTTCAAGGTTGCTATACTTAAAAATTTTGACAACCTTAAACTGTCATCTTTGACAGTTTACTATAGCAACAAACTCATAATTTTTTTATATATTAGATTTCTCTCTCTTCTCTCAATAAATTTCTCTCTCTCTCCGGCTTCTCTCTTTTTTCCTTCTTTCTCTCTTTTTCTCTTTCCTTCTCTCTAGTCTCCACTGCCTCTCTTCCTCTCTTTTTTTTTTTCTTTTTTTTTTTTTTTTTTTAAATTTCTTCTTCTCTCTAGCCTCTCTTCTCCCCTCTGGGTTTGTCGGTTGACTTCACAAGTTGGGGTTGGCGTTCTTGGCGTTTTGGGTTGTTCTTGGCATTTTTGGGTCGGCATTCTTAGTGTTTTTAGGTTGAGATCAGAGAGGCTATGGTAGGTGGTGGTCATTTGTTTGGCTGGGGTTGAGATCAGACTGGTTTGGTTCTGGCAGAGGAGCGTGGTATGATCTCTCTATATTTTTTTCGACTTTATTTTTTAATTTTTTTTTAATTTTTTGGTTTTATTGATGCTTGTGGATTTGTTTGGTTGCTAAGAAAATCAGGAAAAAGGAATGAAAATTTTGGGTTTCGTTGTTGCTTAAAGTTAATCTAAAATAAAGGGTTGTCAATTTGGTGGTTTGTAACAAGGTGTTTGATGGATTGTGGGTGGTGGTTGGTTGTGGGTTTGTGGAGATGGTAACTTTTAATGTTGAATAAATTGTAAAGTAAGTCGTTAAAAATTAAATAGATAAAATAGTTTTTTGAATTGTTAAAAGCCAAAATTTTTAACTTTCTTGGTGCGAATGCACTAATACTAGAACTTTTGTCACATAAAGACTACTAGACACTCCCTTTGTTTTGGATCGCACTCTTATCAAGAGAAGGTCCCAAATCGGATCTTGGACTTGTGGAATATACACGAGTTCATATTAACATGCGGTTATGACATCTAGACGTAAGTTTGATAGAATAATTTCAACTGCAAGAAAAATTACCCTCTAAAAATAAAGAAGAAAATAATAAGATTTCTTGAATGTAAAATATTTTCTCTATATATTCAAAATGTGACTTTTTGTATATAAGAAAAAAGTATATATTCAACATACAAATAGGTTAAGAGTGGAAAGTGTTTAATTATATATTGAATAAGAGAAGTGTTATGTCCACAATATTTTCATAATATTTTCACAACAAATCATATATGGTAAGTTGTTATTGGTTCTAATTTAAATACATAACTTAAATTACTTTTTTGTCTATTCATAACAACCAATAATAACCTACCATTTAGAATTTGTTATAAAAGTATTGTGAAAATATTATGAACATAGCATTTTTCATTGAGTAAATGTTAGTTGATATATCTTGATTTAAGCCATAATCTGGCCTAAAAACATATATGTGCGTCATAATAATAATAATTGTAGGGATGAAGGGCCCAAACAAGGATATTGGGCTGTGGGCCACATTCGAGGACGTCAAAGAGCCCGAAGACAGGTATGTATTAGTGAAGGCAAGTAGATTACTGGGCCAAGGGAGAGGTCTGATCGTAGTAGACAAGTGCCTTTGTCCAAGGAGCAACCCCTCCTCGGCCAACAGAGTGGCAGCCTGAAATCCAACCACCCATCAGGTACTGGGCAAAGGGCAACCATGCTCGGGAGGATAAGTTTCAGAGAGAAGTGAGTCAACAGAGAATTGAGAAATATATGGGAAGAAAGTTGTTACCACCGCATTGAATGCTCTGCACCTAACCAACTGGCCGCATTAATGTGGAGGTAATACCTAAACAGTGACTTCTAGCCTCACAGCTACCCAGAAAGACTTCAGGTAAATGCTTATGGGACAAGTTTCAAGGAGATTAGCAATCTAATCTACATGTGGACGGCTAAGATGAAAGAAGGAAAAGGGGTATAAAAGGCGGAGGACTCCATTATCGGAGGGGGCATCAGAAAACCAGAAAAGAAATTACTATGTAACGAAAAACTTGAATATTTGTATAAGTTTGAGAAAAATATAAAAGAACATACCATCCTCGAACCTGACCAAGGAGTATTTTTCTTTTCATACTCTTTGTCTTATTCATTCTTACATCAACTAGTCTATCGTGATCTATACTTAAACTCGTTAAACGTTCATTAACAAGCCCACTCTCTGACAAATTTATTGTTTTGAGTTTATTGGGCCATTGTCCAAATCTCTTAGGCTGTGGATCAAAACACGCCCTTACAATAATAATAATAATAATAATAATAACAATAATTTCTCATTGAGTAAATGTTAGTTGATATATCTTGATTTAAGCCATAATTTGGCCTAAAAACATTTATGTGTGTCATAATATGTTAAGCAATTTCCTTGTATTGTTATTCCTTCCCCCAATACTTTTAAAATTGTTGAGATAGATGCTTTTGACATAGGTTATGGTGGAATTCTAAAACAGGTAACAAGAAATGATACCAAAGAACAGATTGTTAGATTCCATTCTGGCTCTTGGTCAACTACCCAGCAGAATTACAGTACTATTAAGAAAGAAATTTTATCTATTATATTATGTGTTTCAAAATTTCAAAATGACCTTTTTAATCAAATGATATTTTTGGATGTTCACGCGGCCCCATGGAAAAAAAAAATGATATTTTTGGATTTTTGGAGTCCAGCATGCAAATCAAGGGTGGACAAAATACGGTATCAACATTAAGTGTAATATTATTATAACGTTGTTGATATGAAAGTGGGAAAAAATTGCATCATTTTGATAGGTGCGGAAATTGGTGGCATGGTGTAGGTGGAGTAGATAGTTTTAAATGGATAATTATGGCCAATTAAGGAAGCTCTCACAAAAGAAAAGGATGATTCCAACGATTATCTGCATCACAATGATCATGGCAGTCCTTGAGGGACACTTAATAAGCCCTCCAAAGATTAAGTTAAGACTCTTGGAAATGGAGGGTTGGAATATCAAGTGTTTTGGGTAGAGTGCCTACTTGTGTGAGAAGAGGGGTATTTATACTTACTTTCATCAACTGTGATTTTGGTGGATGTGACTCGATTTTGCCCCATTTTTTGGATTGAAATGTGTGGGCGATTGGAATTCCTGCTTGGGAGATAGACCACATCCAATTTAATGCAAGATTGGATCGTTGAGGCATAATTAATGCAATTGTAACTTTATTTGATTACCTAGTCCGTGAGAAATTATAAGGTCCTCATGGTGAACAAGTGATGTGGTTCACTATTTCAATAAAATACTCCCACTTATTTAAAATTGTGAAATTTTAAATAAAAACTGAATACTGACTCAACAATTTTAAATAAGTGAGAGTCTTTTACTGGAATGGTGAACAAATAACATGGTCCACCATAAGGACGGTGATGATGCTCGGATCGTCAGTCAAGTATGATCGTCCAGATTGAAGTCGTCCTCAACCAACCCAATCCTCAAGAACGAGTGAAGGGAAGAATGGATGTAATGAGCCGGCGTGGTGCTTGCCAAAAAGTCTCCGATGCCAAAGTCAGAAAGATTGACAAAAGAGAGCTATGAAAATAATATGCTAGAGTTTTTGCCTTACCTCCTCCCCTTTTGGGGTTATGTATTTATATGCATGCACTCACAGGTGGTTTCTTCTAGCCATTGGTGGAGCCTTGATGGAGGCTTTATTCTTGCCTGGTAACGCCCCTGCGGGGTGTTAATGGTGAGCTGCCCCTCCCAACGATCTGAAAGCTGATTAATGTTTTATAACGGTTCCTCAAGGAGTGGAGGTGGATTTACTCGTCCTTGAACGACGGCCATTTCTTCCAGGACGAGCTTGGTTAGGTCGTCCGTCACTAGTCGTGAACATATGGACAATGATGATTTGATCGAGCCTATCAGCTGCCCCCCTATTCCTTGGTCGTCCATATCTTGGACGGTCGTAGGAATATGAAAGGGTTTTACAGGTTCATTTGAGTAAATATATATATATATATATATTCTCCCTTTTTTTTTATTTTTTTTTTACGGTTATGGCGTTTGGGGTTCTGCTCCGCATTGATTGCTTAATGGCGGTTGTGACTCACTTCGCGGCCACGTGGTTGATTTTCTTTGGCTAGGGCATCTTGTTTCCGGTGAAAATCTTTTCAGTTTTCCCGCACTTTCCAAGGTAGAACCTTTTGATTTCTTTGGCCTTTCCTTTTCTCGTTTCCCCATCTTCTGTGCGATTGGTTTCTCTGACTCCCCCACTTGCGTGTTTTGCTCTTAGTCTTCTCAGTTTTCTCCCTAATTTTCAGGTACGCCCCCCATTTATGCTTTCTTTCCTTTCTGAATTTTGCTTGTATCTGTGTCTTTTAAGTTCTTTCTTCTTTCTGCACTATCCCTTCTTCTTATTGAGTGGTATTGTTCCTCTTTAATGGTGGATAACTTCGAAGTTAGGCGTAACTCTCCCTCTGTAGCATTTCTCTTCGCCCGTTTAGGAGCCTTAGTGGAACTTTTCGGCGACCCATTGGGTGCGCTTTCGCCTAGCGGTTCATACCCACAAGTTGAGGAGTTTGTCTGTAAGGGTAGTGGGTTAGGTTTGGCGTTGGGTGTCTTATACCCTTTACTGTTCAAATCTTAGGTCTGGTTTCAGTCCGTTCGAGGGACCCTAAGAGGGGAAAATATGGGTTTTGAGGAAGGGTCAGGTGACTTAGAGAGGGGCTCGTCCTCTAACGTAGGTGAGGAAGGGGCTGGGGTAGATACAGCGACCACCGTGCCCTCTCGCGCTCCCTCGTCCTCCCATTCTCCCGCTCCGGCCGTCGTCTGTCCTTTCCATGCCCTCAAGGAAAATTGTTCCTTGAAAATAGAGGTTTTTAGCAAATTTAAAGATAGGTTCCAGTTTCCTGAAGGGACCAGAGCTCGTCTTCCCAGAAAGGGTGAAAAGGCTTGCGCCTTTGCCCACGAGGAAGTTTGC
This sequence comes from Quercus robur, assembly GCF_932294415.1. Classification (NCBI taxonomy): domain Eukaryota; kingdom Viridiplantae; phylum Streptophyta; class Magnoliopsida; order Fagales; family Fagaceae; genus Quercus; species Quercus robur. The sequence continues at coordinate 27,359,332 of NC_065536.1, read as the reverse complement.
TTTTATGAGGCTGTTTTTTCGTGCGGCCTCAGGTTTCCCGTCCATCCGTTCATCATGGAGCTTCTTCATCATTTAAACCTTGCACCAAGGCAACTTATGCCTAATTCTTGGAGAATAGTTGTTAGCTGTATGGTGATTTGGACAACCATCGCCGACGGAGACATGATCACGGTCAATGAGTTCGTCCATTTGTATCATTTGAAAGAGTCCAAGGAATTTGGATATTATGAGTTTGTACCCTGGAATAGGAGGTTGCGTCTAGTAGTTGATCTTCCGTCATCCTTTCGCTACTGGAAGTCTAGATACTTCTTTGTATCGGGTGACGGTTGGGAAATATTGCCTGATGACTTATGGGGGAACGTTCCTAGGCTGCTGCGCCGGTGGGAGACCCCTTTGATTGGTGCGTTTGCTCCTTATGAGATGCCCCCTCACCCCTTTTCTATCTCTTTTTTTTTTTTTTTTTTTTTTTTTTTTTTTTTTTTTTTTTAATTTCCCCTTTGTTGTTGTCTTTGTAGTGAAAGATCGTCCAGAACTCAAGAGCAAATTCGAAGAGCGGGTTCAGGCGGCAATCAGGTACGCAAGGACGATCGCAGATTTTGGTGACTTGATCGATCCGCGCACTTTAGCTCGTCACTGCTTGGGGCCGGAGCCTTCCCTCTACATCCTTAGTACCCTTGATGGAAAAGAGAAAAAGCGTAAGCTGTCTTTGCAAACAGATTTGTCTTGTTCTCTTTTTCTTCATCTTTAACCTCTTGTTCTCTTTTTCTTCGTCCTTAACTTCTTACTCTCTTTTTATTCATCCTTAACTTCTTGCTCTCTTTTGCGTAGAGATTACGTCCAAGTTTAACAAAGAGATGTACAAGAAAATTAAGGACAAGAAGAATGAGCCTCTTTCCAACATAGGTCAGAGGAGGCTGAGAATTACAAATAAGGAGAGGGAGAAAGAGAAAGAGGCGGTGGAGAGGGGTTCGTCCACACCTGCCCTTGACCTAGATGAGGGTTTGGCTGCCTCTCCTGGCATTTCGGTTGAGGAGGTGGCCCGTCCTTCCAAGAGGCAGAAAGTGGCGAGCAAGGGGAAGGAGAAAGTTGGTGCCAGTGTTTGGTCGGACGCCGAGGCGGCCATGGACCATGCCAATGAGTTCCTTACTCCTGGGGAGATGAAGGAAATTACGAGCGTTCCTTCCCATGAGATGGTGAGCCGTCACGTTCATAAGCTCGTGCAGGTAATCCACCACATTTTTGTCTTTTTCTTCGTCTTTAACTGTGAAAGTTCAAAAACGTGTACAAAAACACATTTGAACGTTTAGACCCCCAAAAACCAATTTAATCAACACATGCAATATGTTAAACAACTAGTGTGCGGAAACTTAACATATGCTATAACATGGAATTGATTAAACAACTATCTAAGCCACATCAAAATAAACCACAGCAGATTAATGTAAAGGCAGAGATAGAGAGGAAGGAAGATGCAAACACAGCGATAACACCAGATATGTTATCGAAGAGGAAACCGAAGACCTCGGCAAAAAACCTCTCCGCCGCCCTCCAAGCGGTAATCAATCCACTAGAAAATACAGTTGGGATACAAGGACAGCAATAGACCCTCCAAGCCTAATCTACCCAATGCACCTAAGCCCTCCAAGCTTCTTGCTCCAACGAGGTTGCGCCGAACCTTTTTCTTTTCTAGCTTTCCGGATTCCGCTACTACACCGTAGCATCCACCAATAAAGATTGGCTCCTTCCTAACTGCTTCCCAGAACTCCAAACGACTGTCTCACAGGGATGATAATGGTGAGAACCAGGTTTGGTATAAAGGCCTCTCAAGGATTTGACAATGGAGAGGAAGAGAGTGAGGGAATTTGATGAGACTCTAAGGTAGAGATTGTGGGTGAAACAATCTGGTTTTTCTTTAGGGTTTCTCTCTCAAAATTCTCTCTGGAAGCTCTCTTTCAATCGTGGGTTAAAAGGGTATTTATACTGAAGAGGAGTGGAATGCGAAACGTCAGGTTTTTCCAAAACAGGGGTGGCTCGCGGCTTGACTGAGTCGCGAGTTCCAGTCGCGAGTTAACCGTATGGCCAGTTGTCCTGTTTTGTCCTGTAGTGCTCCAGCTAGCATGACTGTTCATCTTCCAGCATGCTTGGCACGTGTGCATCTTCTGGCGGGTTGAAGCCGCGAGTCCAGCCGCGAGTACCAGCCGCGACTCTCTGTTTTCTTGCACACTCTTGAGCAATCTTCACACTATCTCACTCACTACCCTTACAACAATCCCACCTAAATACAGGGTTACTAAATGCTGAATTACAAGCAAATTTGGCACGGAATAAAGCCAATTAGATGGTTGAATAAATTCAACCTTACAATCTCCCCCTTTGGCTATTCCGTGACAAAACCCTAAAACAGACTCTAGACTTAACATGTGAGTTGGGAACAGTTGACCAAAACTCACTCACACCTAATTCTAGAAGCTGTGAAGCACTTGAATCATATGAACATAAACTCCTGAAACACAACAATACACCATGATCATTGTAAGCAGAAAATTATAAATGCATATGAAACAGGCAATATGTGATCAAGCAAAGATGGAGTTAATAAACAAACCATGGCTTGATCAACCAAGTGAACACCACAAAGTAGTGATCACAGTGTTCATTCACACTTGGAATGAACACAAGGACATACAAGTTAACAAGCACAAGGCAAGACACTTGTATGTACAACACTCAACCAATGCATAGCACACAAGGCATATGCATCTAGGAACAATCCTACAAGGGCACAAGAGTGACAGTACAACAATCACAATGCAGAACATTTAGATTAAAGTACTGATTTCAACATAGCATAAAGGCTGCACTTAAGCATGGTACATACCACAAGGCCTACAAACTATGCATAAAGCCATAACCCTAAAAGCTTACATAAGCATATGGGTACAAACCACAAAATACTGAATATAAACTTAAACAATATAAATTAAAAGTGCTTAAAATTTCTCCCCTTTAAAGTGATGAGAAGCTGTGATGCACTTGGAACATATATACTTGTAACCTGAAACACTTGCACAAAACACATTAGACCCTCAAGGTAAAGCAAGTAATAAATGACAAGTATAACAAGTAGCAAATGATCATCTGAACATGCATTCAATGAAGCATAATAACATAGGGATATATGCTTGTCCAAAGCACAAACATGATGCAATGAGAACACCAAAGCATAACACAAAGCACCATAAAGCCAACAAGAAAACAAACAGAACAAGGTTTTCTAGTTAACACAATGTCTTCTCCCCCTTGGTATATGCATCTCCCCTATGAAATATCTCTCCCCCTACAAATGTGCATGAGAAATAGAATTTCTCCCCCTAAGGATGTGCACAAGAGTCATATAGAAATGACAAAACACTCCGACATACTCTTTAGAGTATACTCTCCCCCTTTTTGTCAGGAATAGACAAAGGGTCAAGGAGAAACGAGGGAAAGAGATGAAGGTAAGAACAAAGAGAATGATGCAGGAGGGAAAAATGAAAAAATTTTGGAAAACAACTTTGAAAATAACCCTCAATATGCAAAACACGCGATTTTCGCGACTGAGTTAAGTCGCCAGGGCAAGCCGCCAAAACACTCAAAGACAAAATTTTGAAAAATTTTCTAAGTGTTTTTCGCGACTGGAGGGTCTACCCGCGAGAGAGTCGCGAGCTGAGCCGCCAAAATCTCTGAGTAACCCTCGCGACTAGACCTTCCACTCGCGAACAAGTTGCCAAAAATGACCCGCGAAGACGCGACTGAGTCTCGCAACTTGACTTACCCGCGACTGAGTCGCCAAAACAGGGCAAAACTGGGATTCTTGAAAAATATCAGATTTTTTAACAAAAACTTTCCAAAAACACCTAAAACACTCAAAAATCTTTTTGCGCTTGAATTAACAAAGATTGAGCATGTGAAAACACATTTCATCAAGTACAATCACACAAATGAATATGGCATTTATTGAACATAAACTTGTGTGTTGTGTGTGGATATCAACAATGAGATAGTCCTTAGTCTAATGTGAAGCTTCAATGATCAATTCAATCAAGGCATACACAATTAGCACTAGATCAAGTGATCCATCTCAATTATAGAAATATGTATATATGACCTCCCACAAAACTTGATAACATATTTTGGAGCTTTACATTTGACTCCATAACATTTGATCATTTTGATCTCTTGAGACAATCACCTCTCATTGTGAGAGTGATATTTGATATTTCACTTTAATGAACAAGCCTTTGGCTTTTTGAATAAACATTCTCTTTAATATAAGGTCGCTTACCCTTTTTCCTAGTCGAATACTAGAATGTGCGACAGGCTTTTGCAGCTCAATATCTCTTTTCATTTGGAGATTTACATTTGGTGAGCTCTTCTTAGCAAAAACAAAAATAAAGAGTGGGAAGATATATAGACACAAGTCTATGCAAGTTTCAAGATCAACATAACCATTCACTAATCATTCATGACAAGTTTGAAGATCTACTTACAACAATCACATAGATTTCAAGATTTCTCCCACAGTGATATGAGTGCAAAGAAACAAGCAATGCTCGAAAATGCACAAAGCCATTAGCACAAAGGTACAAGGCAAAACAAGTCTTGAGACAAAACTCAACAACGTCGATCAAACTTTTTGATTTTCTACTTTTTATGTGGTTTTGGATTTTTTACACACACAAACCAAAGATATAAAAGTAAGATCAAAACAAAAACAAAACAATGCATATAAAGATATGCATGATGCACAAATGCATGACAATGAAGCATCTAATGCATGAAGGGTCCTACAAAGATCGAAAGAATTAGATCAAGGACCAAAGGAACAAAAGCTCAACCATAGGAACCCTTCCTCATCCAAACAGAACAATTGTTTGGAATGAGTGTCTCATGAGAAGTGAGACGAGGGTTGGAAGAATGAGAACCGGAGATGCACATAGACAAGGAGTTAAGAGCATTAAACACTTTCTTTAACAACATGCTATTATCACTCAAATCCGGTTTATCCTTTTTAGCACAACTTCCAAGAAACTCAAGTTTTTCTTTTCTTTTGATTCTTTTAAAAGCATGAAACTTAGAGCATTGAGGTCTTAGATGACCAAAGGCACCACAATGGTGACACACAATGTGTTTAGGTCCACTAGGCCTTTTGGGAAGGGATCTAGCAATATGGTTTTGTTCCCTCTTCAACTTATGACATTGAGGTCTTATATGACCAATCACACCACAATGGTGGCAAGTTGGAACAAACTTAGATCCATCCAGAGCCTTAGGTTGAGACCTAAACAGAGGCTTTGACTTAACAGTCTTTCTCTCCACCTTTTGATTTCTTTTATGTGGAGGAATGTACACCGATTTGTCCTTTAAGGTAGAACACACACTAGGCACAAAATCGGGTATCACAACATGATTGCAACAAATATTTTCATCCTTTTTAACAATAGGTTCAGCAATCAAACACTTGGCATGCATCTTAAGAGATTCATTTTCACATTTAAGATCATCAACAAGTTTGTTAGACAAAACAAGTTTAGCATCCAAGTCCATATTCAAACATTCAAACTCTTTCAACTTTTCAAGAGAAATTTCAGCAAGTTTTTTATATTTCTCAACCAATTTGTTGGATTCATTGAGCTTAACAATCAAATCATCCTTTTCACAAAATAACTTGCTCAAATTTTTTTGAAACTTCTTAGCATTTTTCTTCAAGAGTTTGTCAACAACACCCATGGATTCAATTAACATGTCATCACAATTATGAGGATTAGCACTCATAGAGACATTTTCACAAACACGTGGCATGTTACATTCATCACCAACCAAATCATGCAAAGAGGCATACAAAGCACAATCCATGGCAAATAAATAAAAGGGGTCAAGGATCACACTTAGGTATTTAAACCACAATAAGTGTACCCGCTCTGATACCAATTGAAAGTTCAAAAACGTGTACAAAAACACTTTTGAACGTTTAGACCCCCAAAAACCAATTTAATCAACACATGCAATATGTTAAACAACTAGTGTGCGGAAACTTAACATATGCTATAACATGGAATTGATTAAACAACTATCTAAGCCACATCAAAATAAACCACAGCAGATTAATGTAAAGGCAGAGATAGAGAGGAAGGAAGATGCAAACACAGCGATAACACCAGATATGTTATCGAAGAGGAAACCGAAGACCTCGGCGAAAAACCTCTCCGCCGCCCTCCAAGCGGTAATCAATCCACTAGAAAATACAGTTGGGATACAAGGACAGCAATAGACCCTCCAAGCCTAATCTACCCAATGCACCTAAGCCCTCCAAGCTTCTTGCTCCAACGAGGTTGCGCCGAACCTTTTTCTTTTCTAGCTTTCCGGATTCCGCTACTACACCGTAGCATCCACCAATAAAGATTGGCTCCTTCCTAACTGCTTCCCAGAACTCCAAACGACTGTCTCACAGGGATGATAATGGTGAGAACCAGGTTTGGTATAAAGGCCTCTCAAGGATTTGACAATGGAGAGGAAGAGAGTGAGGGAATTTGATGAGACTCTAAGGTAGAGATTGTGGGTGAAACAATCTGGTTTTTCTTTAGGGTTTCTCTCTCAAAATTCTCTCTGGAAGCTCTCTTTCAATCGTGGGTTAAAAGGGTATTTATACTGAAGAGGAGTGGAATGCGAAACGTCAGGTTTTTCCAAAACAGGGGTGGCTCGCGGCTTGACCTCGCGGCTTGACTGAGTCGCGAGTTCCAGTCGCGAGTTAATCGTATGGCCAGTTGTCCTGTTTTGTCCTGTAGTGCTCCAGCTAGCATGACTGTTCATCTTCCAGCATGCTTGGCACGTGTGCATCTTCTGGCGGGTTGAAGCCGCGAGTCCAGCCGCGAGTCCCAGCCGCGACTCTCTGTTTTCTTGCACACTTTTGAGCAATCTTCACACTATCTCACTCACTACCCTTACAACAATCCCACCTAAATACAGGGTTACTAAATGCTGAATTACAAGCAAATTTGGCACGGAATAAAGCCAATTAGATGGTTGAATAAATTCAACCTTACAAACTGCTTGACCATTTTTGTTGATTTTGATACAACTTTTTGTCATCAGGTGTTGGGGGAGACCATGCATATTACCACGCAGTATCTGGCAAATGAGGAGAAGGCCATCGTGGCCAACTCGAAGGTGGAAGCACTGGAGGCTGAAGCTTCGGGCTTGCGGAAGGACTTGATCGCAGCCATGGACTCCCTCAACACTTCCAAGGGGCAGATTCAAGTCCTGACGGAGCAGCTAGATGCTGAAAAGCAGTCAGTGAAGCAGAAGGATGAACTCCTTGCAACGGCTGCCCAGAAGATGAAAGCTGATGTGGCCAAGGCCGTCACCGCATTCCAAACCACGGACGAATATAACACCATCCTGTTCTAATGGTACTTCAAGAGGTTCGAGTTGCTTCGGAGATATTTGATCAAGCATGGACCTGGTACAGACCTCGAAGACTTAGATTTTGAGGCTGTTGACAAGGAGATTGAGGAGGACGAAGTAGCTCAGACAACAGTGTCTACTGGTGCGGAACCTTCCCAGGCAAACAAGGACGATGATGTTGCCCCTCCAGCTTGATTCTGTCTTTCCTTATTGAATTTTTTTTTTATTTTTTGTTTTGTTTGTATGTATTAAGTTTCACAGACAGCTAATGTTTGGATGCCCTATTTGTTTTTTGGGGCCCCCTTTTTGCCTTTGAACAATTTAGCATTATATAGTATGTCTATTTAACAGTTTGACTTTATATAAACGTCTGTGTATTTACCTTTGCCTTTCATGATTGTATGTGTTGCATCAAGATTTTCTTTTGGATGTTCATCTCTCCCTGTTAGGGGACTTAGAAAAAGTTTGCCGGCATACTGAATTTATCCTCGTCATCCTGTGCATCTTGGGGGATTTTTGTCCCGTGCACCTTTTTGGGGATTTTGCTTCTTTGTTTTAGACGATGCCAATCTCTTCGTCTCTGGACGACGTTCATTCATATTATCATCTTTTTAACTCTGGATGATGTGCGTCTATTAAAGGAATCTAATCGTCTTACTTTGTTGGACGATGTATATCCATTTAAGAAACCTTATCGTCTTTCTTCTTTTTAGGACGATGTACATCCATTTAAGGAATCTTATCGTCTCTCTCTGTTTAGGATGATGTACATCCATTTAAGGAATCTTATCGTCTTTCTTTGTTTAGGACGATCGTTTGCATTTTTGGGAAAAATTGTAGCGCATGGCTTGCTGAATAACACTTAAGAAATGCTGGATAATACTTATGAATTGAATAATACGTAATGGATTCTAAATAATCGCTTACATAAGACAGGAAGTATTAAATTGGGTTTTACAATCAGGCTATGGTTCCTTTCGTAATACCTCTTTAGATGTTCGACATTCCATGGACAAGGTAGTTTCTTTCCTTCTGAGCCTTCCAGATGGTAACTTCCCTGACGTGAATAATGGACGACTCTGTAGGGCCCTTCCCAGGTCAGTCCCAATTTGCCTTGTGCTGGATCTTTCGTTGCGAGGGTAACTTTTCTAAGGACGAGATCTCCAACGTTGAATTTTCTTAGCTTCACTCTCTGATTATAATACTCGGCTATCTTCTACTGGTATTTGGTCATTCTTTGGGATGCCTGGTCTCTAACTTCGTCTAGACAGTCCAGGTTCTGCTTCAACTGGTCGTCATTGGTTTGCTCGTCAAAGAATTCTCTCCTAAGGCTAGTGAGCCCTACTTCAACTGGGATGAATGCTTTTGTGCCGTATGTCAGACTGAATGGTGTTTCTCCTGTTGGTGTCCCCGCTGTCGTCCTATATGCCCACAAGACACTTGGTAACTCTTCAGGCCACGTTCCCTTTGCTCCCACTAACCGGGACTTGATAATCTTGAGCAGGGTCCGGTTGGTTACTTCCGTTTGTCCGTTGGCATGAGGATGACTTGGCGATGAGTACCTGTTTTTGATGCCCAAGCCCGAGCAAAATGATCTGAACTTTTGGCTGTTGAACTGACGATCGTTATCTGATATGATCGTCCTAGGTATCCCGAACCTGCAAACAATATTTTGTGAAGTAGTTGTCGCTAGGGCTTCAGCTTCCACCTATTTTGTGAAGTAGTTGATCGCGACGAGCAGGAACTTTACTTGTCTCTTTCTTTGGGGTGAGGGACCCATGATGTCGATCCCCCACTGTGCGAAGGGCCAGGGCGAAGAGATTGTGGTCATCTTTTCTCCAGGGATTCTTTGAACATTCCCATACCTTTGGCAACTATCACACTTCTTCACGAAATCAGCTGCGTCTTGCTGCATTATTAGCCAAAAGTAGCCCGTTCTCATGATCTTCCTGACGAGGGACTTTGCCCCTATGTGGTCTCTGCAGATTCCTCCGTGCACTTCCTCCAGGACGTATTTGTCTTCTTCCCCTTCTACACATCTCAAATATGGCTGGGAGTAACCCCTTTTGTAGAGTTCATCATTAAGTATCGTAAATCTGGCTGCGCGTTTCTGGACCTTTTTAGCTTCTTCTGGATTTGACGGTAGAACGACAAAATCGGGCTCGTCCATCCAGGCTCGGTGTGCACCGAGAGAGCTTGAAGTCCCTGGATGCTAGGAGAGTTTTGTTCTTCCATCTTCCAATCGACCATTTTATTTTGGTTGTCTGTTGATGCGCTTCGTGATACCTCGTCAGCTTCAGCGTTCTGATCCCTGGGATCTGGATGAACTCTACGTGATTAAAGGTACTTACCAGCTGGTTCGTCAGTTTGAGATACTTCTGCATCCTTGCTTCTTTTGCTACGTATTCCCCTCTCATTTACCCTATGACGAGCTGTGAGTCGCTCTTGAGCACAATATTTTCACCTCCGACTGCCCGAGCTATTCTCAATCCCGTCAATAAGGCCTCATATTCTGCCTCGTTATTGGTTACAGGGAATTTGAGTTGGACCTTATACTTGAGGACATCTTTTTCAGGGGAAGTGATAACGATGCCTGCTCCGCCTCCTTTCTGAGTGGACGACCCATCAGTGTTTACCGTCCAGTGATTTTCTATGCTCTCGGGGGTGGTGAATTCTGCTATGAAATCAGCCAATGCCTGACCTTTTATTGCTGTCCGTGGATGGTACTTTATGTCAAATTGGCTAAGCTCAATTGCCCATTGTACCATTCGTCTTGCCGCTTCGGGCTTGTTCATTACTTTTTTGATGGGTTGGTCCGTCATTACAATGATGGGATTGGCTTGAAAGTATGGACGAAGTTTTCTCGAAGCCACAATCAGGGCGAAGGTGATCTTCTCTATGCGAGGATACCGCACCTCGGCACCCTGGAAAGCCTGGCTGACGTAATACACAGGAAGTTGCAACCTGTCTTCTTCTCTGATCAACGCTGCACTGACGGCCGTAACAGACACAGCTAAGTACAGGAATAAGTCCTCGCTCTCTTTCAACGGGCTTAAGAGCAAAGGGTTGCTAAGATAGCGCTTCAACTCTTGGAACGCCGTTTCGCATTCCTCCGTCCAGGAAAACACTTTCTTCAAAGTCTTGAAGAATGGAAGGCATTTGTCTGTAGCCTTCAAGACGAACCTGTTGAGGGCTACTATTCTTCCTGTGAGGGATTGCACTTCTTTAACCGTCCTGGATAAGGACATTTCAAGGATGGCCTTGACCTTCTCGGGGTTTGCTTCTATCCCTCTCTATGAAACCATAAACTTGAGGAATTTTCCTGAGGAAACTCCAAAAGCACACTTGTACAGGTTCAGCTTCATGCTGTACTCCCTGAGCGTATTGGACGTCTCCCTAAGGTCGTCCAGATGATCCTCTTCCTCTTTGCTCTTGTCGAGCATATAGTCAACGTATACCTCCACGTTTCTCCCGATTTGTTTCTCGAACATCTGGTTCACCAACTTTTGATAGGTGGCACCTGCATTCTTGAGATCGAAAGGCATGACCCGGTAACAGTATAGCCCCTGGCTGGTGATAAAAGCAGTCTTTTCTTGGTCTTCTTCAGCCATTTATATCTGGTTGTATCCGGAGAACGCGTCCATAAACGTGAGAAGTTTGTGCCCTACTGTGGAGTCCACTAGCTGGTCGATTCTGGGTAGTGGGAAACTGTCTTTTGGGCAGGCTTGATTTAGGTCTGTAAAGTCGACACACATTCTCCACTTCCCGTTTTCTTTTTTGACCATGACTACGTTGGCCAACCACTCGGGGTAGTGGACTTCTCGAATAAATTTGGCTGCAAGTAACTTATTTACTTCGTCCATCACTGCCTTGTTTCGCTCGGGGGCAAAGACTCTCCTTTTCTGCTAGACGGGCTTCTTTCCCAGGTCAACATTTAGGTGATGCTGGATGAGGCTTGCTGGGATTCCCGGCATATCTTCGTGGCTCCACGCGAATATATCGAGGTTATTTTTCAGGAAGCTGATGATCCCTTCCTTCGTCCTGGACTCAAGTTCTTCCCTATTTGGGTCGTCTTTGGTGGACTCCTTTCAGCCAGCTCTACCGTTTCAAGCTTCTCTACGATCTCTGGCGATTTCTCTTCGATCGTCCACGTATGGTTCTCTTTTGAAGCCAGGACGGCCTGATAGCATTCTCTTGCCAACACCTGGTCTCCTTTAATTTCTCCGATCCCCTGTTCTGTTGGAAACTTCAACCTTTAAGCAGTATGTGGAAATAGCAGCCTTCCAGCGATTAAGCATTGGTTGTCCTATGATCACATTGTAGGACGAGGGTGAGTCCATTATCAGGAAATCGTGCTGGTTGGTTACCTAGAAGGGGTATGATCCGGTTGTCATTGTCACCGTCACTATTCCCCTGGGGTATACCTTGTCTCTGCTGAAACTGATGAAGGGAGACTCAAAAGGACAGAGCCTTTTTGGGTCTAGTTTTAGTTGCTGAAAGGCTGGAAGATAAATTATATCGGCTGAGCTCCCACTGTCGACCAGGACTCTTCGCGTATTGAACCCCTCGATCATGATCATAATGACGAGTGGGTTATCATGAGGTTGCTTTACACTTCTGGCATCTTCTTCAAAGAAATACATGTCTCCGTTGGTTCGTCTTTGCTTCAAGGAGGGTATACTGTGGACACTGTTTACCTGCCTTTGGTATGATTTCCTGAGGGATTTGAATGATCCCCCCGTGGTTGGTCCCCCGGCGATGGTTTTTATCTCCCCCAATGCGCTTTGTGGACTAGGTTAGGGGCGGTCTTCGTCTCTCCTTGAATTGACTTGCTGGCTTTTCTGTCCGTACCTGCCGAAATCTCCCCTTTTTACATACTGTTGTAGTTTCCCATTACGAATGAGCTCTTCAATCTGCTCTTTTAGGTCCCTGCAATCCTCTGTGTAATGCCCATGGTCTTAGTGGAAACGGCAGTATTTCCTCTTGTCACGCAAACTAAGTGCTGAATGGAGTGGTCTTGGCCACTTGAGAGACGGTTCGTCCTTTATCTCAGTTAGAATCTGGTCAATGGGCATCATTAACGGTGTGAATTTCGTTGGACGAAGGTTCTTGTCCTCCCTCCGCCTATTTCCATTGTCATTCCGTTGATCAGCCCGATCCCTTTTTTGTCCTCGTCAATCGTCCTCATTTTCTTTGTTCTTTTCCTTGTTCTTTTCTACTCCGTCAATGGCTGCTAGAGCCTCTTCCGCGTTTATATACTTCTGTGCTTTCAACAATGCTTCGGCCATTGTCTTAGGAGGTTTCTTTGCCAAGGACGCCACAAAATCTCTGAACTTCAACCCTGCTCTGAAGGTCGTGAGATGTACTTTGTCATCCACCTCGTCTACTTCCAGCATTCCTTGGGTGAAATGCGTCACATAAGACCTCAATGGTTCCTTCTCTCCTTGTCTGATGGTAAGCAAATGGTCGGCAGTCCTTTTTGGACGCTGCCCGCCTACGAAATGACGAACAAAGGAACTGCTTAACTGTTCGAAGTTATCAATGGACAATGTTGGCAACTTGTTAAACCACTCCCTAGCTACCCCTTTGAGAGTTGTAGGAAAGGAGCGACACAAAATCTCATCAGGTGGCTGTTGAAGGCCTAGGGTCGTCCTGAAGGTATTCAGGTGATCCAAGAGATCTTTCAACCCGTCGAAGGGTTCTAGCTGTGGTAGGCAGAACTTGGAGGGTACTGGGCACTCCTGGACGACCATGGTAAAAGATGAGTCCATCTTCCGGACGATCCTCTCCAAGCTTTGGTCCGTTTTTCCTTTGATGGCATTCCTCAATTCGTCCATCGCTTTCCTCATCTCTCTTAAGAGATCCGAGCTTGCCTCTTCCGGAGTGCTGTTTCGTCTTCTGTTGCTGTCTTCGTCGTCATCCCTGTCTGCACGATTACTTTCCTGTAGCAACCATTGCTTCATCTCTTGGTTCTGCCTGGTGAGTTCTTCCACAGTGGCCGACAGCGACTAGATTTGTAGGGCCAATGCAGCGGGATCTGGGTTTGTACTAGATTCCATCTGAACTTGCGAGTTAACTGGGACAGATCACGTGTTGAATCGTCCCCACAGACGGTGCCAAACTGATGATGCTCGGATCGTCAGGCAAGTATGATCGTCCAGATTGAAGTCGTCCTTAACCAACCCAATCCTCAAGAACGAGTGAAGGGAAGAATGGATGTAATGCGCCGGCGTGGTGCCTGCCAAAAAGTCTCTGATGCCAAAGTCAGAAAGATTGACAAAAGAGAGCTGTGAAAATAATATACTAAAGTTTTTGCCTTACCTCCTCCCCTTTTGGGGTTATGTATTTATATGCATGCACTCATAGGTGGTTTCTTCTAGCCGTTGGTGGAGCCTTGATGGAGGCTTTATTCTTGCCTGGTAACGCCCCTACGGGGTGTTAATGGTGAGTTGCCCCTCCCAACGGTCTGAAAACTGATTAATGTTTTATAACGGTTCCTCGAGGAGTGGAGGTGGATTTACTCGTCCTTGAACGACGGCCATTTCTTCCAGGACGAGCTTGGTTAGGTTGTCTGTCACTAGTCATGAACATATGGACGATGATGATTTGATTGAGCCTATCAGACGGTATAATTTCTTCCAGTTCGCCATTAATGAGGATCACAAGGATCAAATCTCCCAATGGAGAACATAAGATCAGTAATCAAATATAGTATTGTCAATCTATACATGGACTTAATATATTTCTGGTATGTCATTTCATTCACTTCTTTCATTTCGTTCCGTTCTCAACATTTGATATGACAAAAACCTTGTTATGCGATGAGAGTCGAGAGATAATATTATGTCCTTAAAATAGATAGTAAAAATTAAAGAGCAAAAATTACCCACACGTTTATATGCATGAATAGGGCTTAGAAATAAAATAGCTATCCCTAATTTATTAAGGTGGACGGGCAATGAAATACCCACATTTTCTTTAATATTATGTATTATTAATCAATGTTTTGTATGGGACTCCAAGGGTCTAGGGACTACCCGCTTTTGTTTGGCTCCAGCTTAAAGTTGCAACCTTTTTTAAATTAATATATATATATATATATATATATATATATATATATAGCCTGTTTGGTTTTAAAATAAAACAAAATAGAAAAAATATTAGTAAGGCTATTTTTTTTTTTTTTTTGGTAATAATAAGTTGATAGAAGTCACAGAACATTAGTTTGTTCCTGCTTCAACGACGACAATAACCATGACAAAAAATGGAGAAAATAGTTTCTTTTAGCTGGTTTCTCTTCGTAATTCATATATATTGTGGAATTATAAGGGCAGAAAAGGGAAGACAATAAGAAAATGGAAACTATTTTAGACGATTGGAAAGATGCAAGAAGAAATATGTAGATAACTGTAGTGACCTTAACGTCACAAGTAACAATGTCATCTCTTCCAAAGAGCCCGAAGAGTGTGTCATAGTAGTCAATCTCGTTCAAGACCACTTAGATACCTTTCTCTCATTCCGGGGTGTGAATGATTATAACTCTTTTTCTTTTGGAGAGAAGTGAATGATTAGAACTTGAGTGAGTCAGACCACAAAAACAAGAAAAATGACAAGAAGGAAAAATGTTTTAATTTTGTGGGTATCAGAAATAGAAATGGTACGTGTTAAAATATGTGAGTTTGTAACAACTAATCAATAGAATGAGTATAGCATCTTCCATGCCTTAAGTTGAGCTTGGGCTTACTTTTACTCTTTCTTTTTCTTTTCTTTTCGGCTTATTTTACTTAAAAATAAATTGGGATAAACATACAGTGCTGTATTTAGAAAAATAATAATAATAATAAAACTGGAGTAGCCCAACAACATAGATTGGATGAGTTTGAGTAGCCCAACATTATATATCTTGCATTCATGTTTCTAGATGTTGATATAATTATGGATCGTTCAAAGATCGGCCCTATGCTAATTTAGTATGCTCGGCTTGAGCTTGAAGTATGAGAATGGACTGATAGCTTGGATAGGGGGGCTGGTATATATATCTGGTTTCATTATTTGGATTGACGTGCTTGGCTATTGCACCTTATCCTGGTCCTCCTCACCACAAAACTTTTTATTTATTTTGTATTTTTGTTTGAAAAGAACTGGTCTGATCATGTAGAATATTATCCTACATCAGACCAGTTCTTTTCAAACAAAAAATACAAAATAATGTAGCATCTTATTATCCTGTTCATCAACAAAAAAAAATAAAAAAATGTAGCATATTATCCCCTGAATAATTGAATGAATTGGCTTCGGTGGGACATGATTTAAAAGTATCTCCAATTCTTTTCATTTTTTTCTTCTTTTTTTTTTTTTTTGTGAGATGAAAAGTCTCTCCAATTCTCTTCTCTTTTTCCCTGGCCTGTTTTTGTTAATTTTGGTGTTATTCCTACTTCTTCCACTTTTGTTGATTTTTTTTTTTTTTTTTTTTTTTTGCAAAAGATGTGTGAAATAATCGTATTTCTTGTGTATGTATTTCATATATTTTACTTGTGGATTGAAAAAAAAGAAAAATCCTTATGGGTTCAAGTATTTATTCTTGATACACACATGGTCAGTTGCTCGTGATAATTCGTTGCATCTGTCCCAATTCGTGTAATTTCCTAATTTTTCCTGTAATATTAGAATAGGGCAAATGTAGGACTAAACTCCTATTTGTAGATTAGGGCAAACCTCCAAGACTCCAAATCCAACAACATTAATTATGAAGATTAGAATTTTTTTTTTTTTTTTTTTTTGGGATCTACATGAAGGTAATAGACGGGAGAACTGGTTGTATATAAATACCATATGAGTTCTATTTTTCATGGATTTACGGAAATAGGGTACTCTACTGTGTAAAACTGTAGGATTCATTATTTATTTATCATGGATCTACCAAAATAAGGCCTACACGGCTACACTTCTTTTATTTTGTCATGTACCGCACAAGATCCATTATCGGAGCAATTTGAGTTTGAGTTGTTGAGTGATTATAAATCTTGTTTAGATAAGAGAGAAAGACTGATTGATATAATATTGTTGACTCATATTTAACGACTATATCAATAGGTCCATATGGAAGAACTAGTTCCCATCCCATGCAATAAAGGATATGTAAATCTTGAAACCTAAATCAAAAATAAAAGGAAAAGTATTGTTACCATGTAACAGTAAGGACCTCTTTGGTATTATTGTTTAAACAACAATTTTCGTTTTTTAAACAACAGTACACATATTTTCACAATATTTTTTCATTCATACGTATTTTTACAATAGTTAAACAACGTTACTAAAAATTTCTTACCAAATGGGCCCTAATACACTTAAAAAATAAGGATTCGAACAAATAGTGGTTTTTTTTTTTTTTTTTTAATTTCGATATTCCTCGATCAAAGGGCCCTCCATGGCTCCATAGAAACCTCTTGAGTCTCGATCATGTTAATATATCATGAAACAATAAAAGTTATGAAACATCATTTTGGTGAGCACAATAAGTCCGATAGTGATCAATTACAAGCCCACTTTTTTGTATCCCAGATGAGTAAATATGATTTGTACCCATCAACTATATATAATTATGGTTCATGTTAACAGGTATCTTTAGGGCAATTGTCAATTAACTATATTAAAAAAGTTTTGACATCACTTTTATCAGAAATTTAAAAAGCTGTCAACAAAATTAATTGCTTTATCATTTTCCCATAAAATATTTCTAAAAATAGTTTCTAAACCAATACCTTTAGGGCATTCACATTTCTCTATAATTATATATAGTTGTCCACCATATAGTTAGATTATTAAACGTCTACATCTTCAATTGAATTAGACTAAAATATAACAACTTAGCACATATTTACACATGGTATAACTCTAAATAATGTTACACTACTCAATACCTTGTTATAGAATTCATAATTTGAAAATTCTATCGTTGAATTACATGTTCTATATATTCTTAACATTCATGCTAATTTTCATGTTAATTGGATGTTATTTACCATTCAATCCATAAACTCATCTTTTATGCATTATTTTAAACTACAAAAAATTGAATTTAAACAATTGATTGATGACACGACTATCAATCTTTGATCACCTTAAAAGTTTGCGAGTATGGAGAATATACGAAAATAATGTAATCTAATGAAGGATTTGTCAAAATTCACATTCAATTAAAAAATATTAAGTGGTGTAATATTGTTTAAAACTACACCAGATATGTGTGTGTATGTATTACAACGTTGAATATCTTTTTATTGAAAGCGAATGTTGACAAATCTTTTGTTGGATAACATTATTTTTGTATATTTTCTTTGCATGCAAAATTTCAAGAAAATCAAAGAGAAGTAACTATGTCATTAATCAAATGTTTAAAGTTCAAGTTTTTATAGTTTAAAATTATATATCAAAAATGGATTTATGGATTAAATAACAAATATAAGTCTGATTGAATATCTTTTTATTGAAGACGAATCTTGACAAATTCACCATTGGATTATATTATCTTCGTATATTTTTTAAGCTTGAAAATTTTTAAGAAAATCAAAGGTCAATAACTATGTTATCAATCAAATGTTTGAAGTTTAAGTTTTATAGTTTAAGATTATGTATCAAAGATGGGTTTATGGATTAAATAGCAAATATAAGTCTGATTGACACAAAATTTGGCATACGTGTTAATAACATAAAGAACATGTAATCTTAACAGTAAGATTTTCAATTTATTAATTCAATAGAAAGTTATTAGATGGTATAATATTGTTTAAAGTTATACCAGGTGTAACTTTAACGAAACTTTAACGAAACCCATAAATAGTCCAAACAAAGAATTTATATCGTATAGTTAAACTGATGTAACCCCAATTGTCTTTCTGGTGCATGGCCATAATGTGATTAAGTCTATCATTTTCTTACGGTCCCAAGCTTTAATATGAGGGCTATATGTGCTCTCTACAATGTCTATTGTCATTGTAAGAACAAAGAAGTTTACAGTGGAGAAAGGGTTGCTTTCTCTTATCATCGAGCTCAGTTGGAAATGGAAAGTATTATTGGAAGTAGTCTGTACTATAGAAAAAGAAAGACAAAGACACGCAAGTTGGTGGGCTCCAAAATGCCTTACAATTCAAGTCCACAGCCCTACGATATCCGAATATGAAGCTATAGAATTGAAGGCAAACAATGTGTGATTTTCCTTTGAGATTGACTTTGATCCATGACTAGAGCATTTGCATCTGGTATTTTCAAATTATTATATTTTATCATCTTAAAAACTACTTTATCTATTATACCACACAATTTTATAATACACTCAACATTCTAACTTTTATTTTACCATATTACACATTAAAATAATATAATATAATATAAATATATTTTTCACTTCTCTCTAATCTCTGTTTCTCTTACTCTCTCTCAACCACCCGCCACCACCACCAGAATCAGAATCCAGCCTAAACCCCATTAGAACCCACCCAAACCCACCTCGCCGATCTCCACCTCAACCATGCCACCATGCCGATCTCCACCTCACCATGCCACCACGCCGATCAGCAAACCCACTACACCAATCAACAAACCCATTACCCACGGCAGCAACTAAAGAGAGATAGCGACAAAGAAGAGAGACAAACGGCCACCACGGCAACAAGTAGAGAGAGATAGCGACAGAGAAAAAGGAGAAACGAAGAGCAGATAGATAGAGAAGAGGGAGAAGAGAGGTGAGTGAGTGAGAATGTGAAAGACTGAAGAGAGAGAGTGATTAATAAAAAAATGAAATTTAAATTTACAATTGGTGAATAGTAACTTGTATATGTAGAAGTCTACTGTAGCAGTATTGTAAAAGTTTTAGCAAATACACGTCTGGGTAATGCATGTATTTTGTGTCACAATGCTAAAAAATATGATATCCAGAGTTTTACAACTCCATATACTAATGCTCTAATAAAATTCCCCATCGCTAATATATTCCAAGACAATACCGTATCATTTTTCGAGCTTGACATGTCCTATTTATATGTGGTCAATTCATGTCTCAATTATCTTTCATTAGCACTTCAATTTGAGTGATTTAGCCTATAATGGAGCTTTCGACATCACTTTGAAGTTACTGAAACAGAATATATAGGCAGTGGGTCAGCTAGAAATTTCATTTTATGGGACCTGTTATGAAGAAATAATGAAACTTTGAGGTGGCCAAGCTCATAAGATTCTGGAGAGCATCAATTAGGCCTTGCTCCACTTGCTCCACTTGCTCCAGCCCTTACAGTAACCATCCTTAATAATTAATGGTGTGAAAGCTGGGATAGAGAGATGCAAATGATAAAGGAAATAGTATATAATGCCTGAAAATCCGTTGGTTTCTCTCCAAAGTTCAAACTAACCCTTTACGGTAACCATCCTTAATAATTAATGGTGTAAAAGCTGGGATGGAGATGGAAATGATAAAGGAAATAGTACAAAATGCTTGAAGATACATTTGTATCTTTCTAAACTAGTTTAGAGAAAAACACTTTAAACTTCTCTTATATTTTTTTATTGAATGTAAATTTTGAAAATCTAACTGTTGAATTATATGTTCTTATTATATCCTCTATGCTTGCAAAATTTCAAAAATATCAAAAATTAATATCTATGTCATCAATCAAATATTTAAATTTCAAATTTTTGTAGTCAACAATTATATATAAAAAATAAGTTTATTAGTCGAATAGTAAATAATATCTTATTTGAATGAAGTTTGACATATATATTAAGAACATAAAGAACATGCAATTCAACAGTTAGATTTTCAAAATTCACATCCAATAAAAAGATATAAGAAAAATTTGAAAGATTTCTCCATAAATTAGTTTAGAGAAAAATCTTGTTCATATTTCGAATTGATTCTTACAGTTGTTGCGCATCACATCACTCAAATTGAAAGAGACCATTAAGTATATACTAGAATACAATGTAATGCCTTTAGAAAAACAATTTATCCATAGAATTTTTTTTTGTAAATACACTAGAGGCAATAATCATCCTTTAAAAGTTGTAATGAAAGAACGTACTAAACATAAAATCATTCCCTCGATTGTAATGACCTTCTCTAAGGTTGTTTGATATATACAATATTACTTATCGTAATAAAGTAGTGAATGACATTTATAAGACTATAGAGGATGTTATTACTGTACTCTTCTGTGTAAAACTAAAATATGCTCTTCTGAATATTACTTAAATAATCAAAAGATTATATCAGAGTAGTTATATATGGCTAGTTCCATTTTATATAAAAAGAATGATGTATTTGTAGAGTAATGCTACACAATATTTTTCACAATAATTTAGTTGGAAAGTTTTTGCTAGTTATTTTTTGAATTTACTATTCACATCACTTTTTTACCTACTAATAAAAATTTGCTAGCTTTGCAATTGTGAAAGTGTTTTTGTTTCTAGACTTATTGGTGTTTGCTAATTGATAGACTAATCAGAGAAATTAAGGGCATATTTGTAAAAAAAGAAATGTCAACATGAAAGTAGACGTCAGTGTCAAACATAGTTACAAATTGGGCTTTCTTATAGCTTGATAAAGCTGGCAAAAAGTAGTTATCTATGTTTGGATGGAGTGAGAAAAAGAAAGAATAGAAAAGAGTAAGGGAATTTTTTTTTTTTTTTTTTTCCTGTTAATATAAAGAGATGCCATTTGGTATCATCAAAAGCAATGGAGATCAAAATGTCCATAATTTGGAAGCTACCTATGTAACTAAAGTGACAAGCTCTTAGGCAAGAATGGTTCAAAACTTAATTCCGATGATTCCTAGTTACGAAATCCAAACTCAGCAGGTGGTGGTGTGGTTATCCAAATTCGCATCGGGAATTGGAAGCTATGAGTGTTGTGATGAAACCTTGAGAGTTTGGGCCAAGTTAGTCAATACCGTACCAGTACTGGCCGTACCGACCGGTATGTATACCGGTATTGAAACATCAACATTTCATACCGGTTTAAATACCGGCCGTACCGGCCATATACTAGGCATACTGGCCAATTTCGAGCAATACCAACCGGTACAGAAAAATGTTTTTTTTTTTTTTTAAGTTTTGTAATTTTTGAATTTTTGTTAGGGCAAAACGGTAACTTATTTACATTAACTTAGTAGTATTATTTGTTTTCTTAGTATGCAATGGTAACTTTTAAGCTTTCTATTTTTTATATTGGTTTTTTTTTTAATTGATACTAAAGTCTAAAACCATAAATAATTAGTTCTGAATTTAGAAAATATTTTATGGTAAAATTTTATATTTATTATAATATATACACACACATACATACATATATATATATATATATATATTTATAAATATAAAAAATAGCGGTAAACTCGAAACGGTACACCGATATTGACAGGTATCCGAAATATATCGTACCGCTAGCCAAACCGGTACAGCCTCCGGTACGATATTGACTCCATTGGTTTGGGCCCTCCAAGATGGGAACTATGGGGTTATTTGTTTTAATTGAATTGGATGAGCTTATTTTGGTTTATTTTATATCAATATTTGTAAAGTTTAACCTAGTTTGAGTCCTAATGTGTATGACTACAAGTGTCTATTAAGGAGAATCCCCCTAAACCGAGGTTAAGCATGTTTTTAGGGAAGTAAATAAATGTGCTAATGCATTAGCATGGTTGGGGGGAACAAATGCTACTAATTTAGTTTTGTTTTCATAATTATCCCCCCTCCCGTATTAAGTCTTTTGTAGACTTGGATATTTCTATGGATTTTAGTATTTTTCATGTTTCTTTCTGCTTAGCTAATATATTTCCCCTTTTACCAAAGAAAAAAAAAAGTAGTGAAGATGGTATAAAACTAAAAAAATTAAAAAAGTAAAGGTCTTTACAATTATAATTAGGAGGAGGGCCATGCATGCCCCCCTATCTTTTGAAAATACACTTCTTCCTCCTATAATTCAAAAATTAAAAAAAAAAAAAAAAAAAAAAAAAAAAAAAAAAAGAAGAAGAAGAAGAGGAAGTTATTTACAGAATTTAACTAGCCTTTTATTTTTTTATTTTTTATTTTTTTTTAATGTTTGGAGCTTTGGGCTTCAACCACAAATAAATAAATAAAAAGTAACACGTGTTGCGTCATGTGCTTTGCACATAAGAAGATCAAATATCATATTTTTATTGGTCATTGGAGTCCAAGACTCAAAACGTGTTTGAAGCCAAACTTTGGCGCTTTAAAAAAAAATAAAAAATTAAAAAAAAAAAAAAAAAAAAAAAACACTTTTGAACCAAAACATGGTTTGAGATAGATGCTTTTCAATTGCTGCTACATCAATCAATCGGGCATATTTGTCCAAATGTGCATAATTCAAAGAGATTCTTTAACTTTTCTTTACATATGAAATGGGATTCCAGCTACGATGTTTAACTTAACCCTAAAGACTCAATCATAAATTGGACTAGTTTTGGCACATTCAATTGCAGAAGATTGGTTTTGGCCAAATCTTTCTTTTTGCTGCCACACAATAAGAAGGAAGCGATATGTGTAGTCATCAAGCAGCCGTCGTGAACCCCTTTTTTTTGGCAGGAGTGTGGCTTTTATAGTTTTATGCCGAATAATAGACAAATCCTAGACCCCAATAATAATAATAATGATAATGATAATAAGAAAAAGAAGAATAAAAATAATAGACCAATGATCAGTCAAGAATGGAACTAGTCAATTTTAAACCCCACTATTACAAAGCAATGACGAACGTAATTGACATTTGGGAAAGAAAGGTACGTGTGTGGTCCATTTGCATAAGACAAAAAATTGAAAATGTCAAAAAGGACGAAAAAGGTGAGAAAGAGAGGAGGGGGAAGAGGTGAGGAAGCCCTACCAGTAGAAGGGCACTTACGCTGAAGGTCCTACTAGAAATCCGAATAATTAACGAAGTTCATGAAAAAATGGGATTTATATAGGAAGGACCACCTCACTTACTTATAGTCTTTCATAACCACCCTAATAAAAATAGAAGGGGGTGATGGCCGGTGGGTGGTTAAGCACCTCTCAGAGAGAGAGAGCTCAAATAAGCAAGCTTAAAGATTTGTATAGGTAGTTGATCAATTGATTATGTAATGATTAAAGGCCTTCCTAAAAAATAATATTCATCACTGTATAGGTAGCTGGTCAATAAGATCAGGATTCTTTTAACAATTGCTAAAAAAATTATAATTAGGTTGAGTTTGAATGTTCTATACTGGATTTATCATGTTACCAACTTTATTAATATCAATACGAATGTAAATGAAATGATACTTTTACAACTATTGAGTTAGAAAAATTAATGATAATTCAAGAGATGTACATGCATGCATGTGTATATATGATTGATTTTCCTTTTCTCCTTCTCTATCCCCCCACCTCTATTAGTAATTTTCTTCGATATTCACCGTGGCAAGTTGTAGTCAAACTGTCGTGAACATAAATTTGTGTTATTGCTCTGTTTTAAGTTCTTAATTATCAAGTTCCGATTCTTCTGATAACACTTCATGTAGGGAACTAATAATATTTTTTTCCTGATTCTATGCATGATGAATCCAATGTTTGGTTATTTTTTTCTGATTCTATGCATGATGAATCCAATGTTTGGTCTACCACTTATCCTGTTGGGTTGGCTTCCATGGCAAGTCCGACATACTCATGAACACAATGAAATGGACTTAGAAGAAAAGTCTGTCTTATTGACAAGAAGATTCCACGCCTTTAGGAAAAATGTCACATCCATAGATTACGCTTATTTGGTATAGCAAACATAGGCGGACCACATTGTTAGTTAGCAGCTAGAATTGGTCTGGGATTGTATTTAAGCATCTTCAAATCTCTCATCTCTTATTGTGATCATTGAATTACATATACACACACTCAAAAAAAAAAAAGACATAAAAATGTTTCACAACTTTCTTTATAATAATTTAACATGATTTATTGTGATTATTGACTATTAAATTTGGTATGTCTATGATAAGATGATATTATTCTAATCATAAATTATCATCTTGATGAATTGTAAAAAAAGGTTATTTTAAAAAAATCCCTAAAATTACTCTTGTTATCCATACTTTTTAATGGACTTCAAGAATCCAAATTGCAAAAAAAAAAAAAAAAAAAAAAAAAAAAAAGAGTTTTATGCAAAAGTTTTTCTTTTTAATTTCAAAAGCATCCTTGAGCCTAGCCACTTAGCCTTTGTGAGTTGTGACCAAAAAAATTCTTATAAAAATATCATAAGAAGCACATTTTTCAAAGTGAAAAGCCAATAAATATTAGAGAGGGATGTTATTGTTATTAAAAATTCGAGTTTATATATAGGCTTTATAAATAGATGTGTCAAACTTTTAAAACACACAACAACAAAAAAAAAAAAATTAATTAATTTTTTTATTAAATTATTAATACTACACCAATTACAATTATTGGCTTGTCAATTTATAAGTCTTTTCCATTCAAATTTTTATGATAATTTTAGTATTTTCCTATATATCACATTCCCCTCAAACCATCGGCAAAAAAGTTTTTAAAAGATTTAGAAATAAAAAGAGGGGAAAAGAATATAGGATCACCCTTTTGTGCCATAATAATTCTAATGTGACAGGTTAAGTGGTGGAAAAAAGTTAGTGAGTCTATGTGAAAAAAATGGACAATTAATTATAATCTAACACAGAATAATAGTGAAAAAAAAATGTGTAATATTAAAATGTGTGGTCTTAGAATTATTTGTTGATTATTGAAAATATTGAGCCTCTCCGAAGTTGAAGGCCAGACACTTGTACAATTTGGAGTTTTGGACTGTCCCCGCCAACCTAGCAAGAAGTATTATATTTCAAAGTTGAATTAACAACTCGTAGAACTGGATAAGACAGAACTCTCCAACAACCTCATCCAGAGCATTGCATTAAAGCATGGATGTGGCTATTCACCTAAGAGCTAAAGTAAAAGAAAACCACATGCTAATGAAAGGCTCAAACTTCCCGAGTCGTCCCGTGTGAATTTAGAAAGTATGATAGGAGAAGCAATGTAAGAAGAAAGTTTTATCTACCCCCAATTAATGCAACTATAGGTAATCTATGATTAAGATTGTTCACTCACTCATACTGAGTTATTGTAGATATTTTAGATTTAAGTTAGAGAGAGTTTTTAAAGAAACTATAAATTATAATTCTTACCAGATTGGATTTGGATCCGGTACTAGGTGCAATTACACTCACTCACTCTCACATCAATTTTTACCATTTTATTTTTTAACTTTAATTTTTTGACACTTTTTTTTAATTCAATGGTTAAGATTAAAAGTTTTTTTTTTCAACTTTCAATCTTAGCCATCTAATGCTATATATTGCACCTAATCTTAATCCAGCAAGATTTTTCTTTTCTTCCATAAACAAGGTCACCTTAACACAATGAGTGATTTAAGTTTCATCTACTTCAATTAATGCAACCTGCTACGTGTGATTTAGCTTGATCGCTACCCAATTATTGCAACCAGCTATGAGAGATTTAAGATTGATCGCTTATTCTTATTGTAGACATCTTAGTCAAATAGAGTTTTTTTTTTTTTTTTTTTCCTTTTTTTTCCTTTTTTTTAAGAATTGAAGTTAAAAAAAAATATATATATATATATATATATATATTAATTTAGTTCTTAAAGTCTTAAAAACGACCAAACGTTACACATACCTTAATCATTACTATATTTAGGAAAAGCAAGCAATATATAAATGATAAAATAATAGGGAAAATACCTCCGCTACTTATGTTTAATTAAATAAAGGACAAAATTTCGCAAAATAATGTCATATTTTGATAAGGAAAATGTTATGTCCATTATATTTTTACAACAAATCTTATATGATAGGTTGTTACGGGTTGTTAATCGTGGGATAGAAAAGTAATTTCAGTAATAAGTTCAAATTTGAACTAATAATCTCTAATTTGTTGTAAAAATGTTATGAAAATATTGTGGACATAGCACCTCTCATTTTGATAATGTCCTATTGTTTCTACAAAAATAATAATAAATAATGTCCTATTTATTGTAGGATGTCTCCTAATGATAATAGGATTTAATTTCATAATTATCTCAATTTTGCCCCTTTTTTTTTGTAAATTAGGGTTTTAGGGTGTTTTTCTAGCTACACAAGAACTACTTTAGGATTTTTTGAGCGTCTCCTAGCCATTCTAGGACTTCTTTTCTATTTAAATACATTATAACCTTCAAAGTAGTTCGGTATTCACTTTAATAAAAATTCAAACTTTTTTCTCTTTATTTTTAGTTAGATTCCAGTAATTTTTCTTGTGAATTCAAGGTTATGTTTTCTTGAAGCAAATGTGTTTGCTTCTTATGACTTTCCATCTATCTCAAATTAATGTGTTATTAATCACAAAAATAATTCTGACATTCATATATTTTTTGAAATCCACTACTCCCAATTATTACCACATCAGCTTGTAAGGATTAGATTTTTTTTTTTTTTTTTTAATACGCACTAAAACCCACCAATATCCTTAAATGCTCAGTTGTTACAACGAAAACAACAAGTGCATTACTTAATTCCTTCGAGAGAACGTTACTTGCATATAAGAATAATGAACCAAACTGCAGGGAAAATTCATCACTTGTCTGTTCTACAAATAGCTCGCTTGACCAAACTTTAAACGCAAAGCAACAAAGACTCATCGTCTTCCCATCGAGACTTATGTTATTTTCATCAATTATTAGTAAAAATAAATAAATAAATAACAAATCCTCCCGTAGATGCCCTCTTGTAGTGCCGTAAATTTTCCGCTATTCATGAAAATCCTACGTGGCATTCGAAACCACCACAAGAAATTTCTAATACCAAATGAAGTCAAACCAAATAAACAAATAAAAGCCACAAGATTCTTGTTTCACGTGAGAATCATGCATGGCCCCAAATAATTCATTTGACAAAAAACAAGCCCTAGCTAACGCGTTTCAAATTGCTGACACTAACTAATACACGTACCGACGTACGTACTTGCCTACCATTCCAAGTTATGGCCTATATATAGAACCAATTGCATTGCCATCTTTAACACATTCAAAATACTACAGAAAATCCCTCATGGATAAGCTTGTGTTAGCCTTGTCAATTGCATATCTTCTATGTCTAAATCTTAGGTTTGTGCATGGTGCTACTACTATAACATCATGCAGCCAAACCCCATATCCAAAAGTATGCAATCAATTCATGAACACCAATCTTCCATCAACCGTGGAAGAATCAAAGTCCGAATTTCATGTAATAGCTCATAAGGTGACTATGGACCAAGCTATCGAAGCCCACCGGCTTATCTCATCCATGGACACGAATTTATTCAATGAACGAGCCAAGTTGGCTTGGAATGATTGTTTGGAGCTCTATGAGGATACGATTAACCAGCTCAATCGTTCCATTAGCTCCAACAATCCAACAGATGCATTAACATGGTTAAGTGCATCAATCGCCAACCAGCAAACATGTGAAAATGGTTTTAAAGACTTCAACTTGTATTCCACTTTACAATACTTTCCTAATATGCTAAGCAGCTTCTCGAAATTGCTTAGCAATACACTCGCAATCAATAAGGCCCTAGCTTCATCATCAACTTATTCAACTATGTTACATAGCAAACAGATTGGTGGGCGGCGCTTGCTTAAATCTGATGGCTTCCCGACATGGGTTTCGGCTGCTGATCGACGAAAGCTTCTCCAATCATCAGAATCTGGACCAAAAGCTGATGCTGTTGTAGCCCAAGATGGGTCTGGAAATTACAAGACAATCTCTGAGGCCGTGGCATCAGCTAGTGGTTCTGGCAGATATGTTATATACGTGAAACAAGGAGTCTACAAAGAGAATGTTATGATTAAGAAGTCAAACATTATGCTTATTGGGGACGGTATTGACAAAACCATTGTTACCGGTGACAAGAACGCTCAAGCCTACACAACTTTTAAAACCGCGACTGTTGGTAAGTACTTTTTTTTTTTGAGAGGTGTTGGTAAGTACTTTGAATATGTCCTTTCTTGTCTAGGAGATATTATTAATGATCGATGTTTAGTTTCAATAATAACCATGTCCACTTTTTTTTTTTTTTGCTAAACAATAATAACCATGTCACAATTGATAAAAGACTAGTGATTTTAATTAATCATAGTTTTGAAAATTTTTAGACTTTGTCGCTGAGTGAATGCTTAGCTAGACAATTATTCCAAATACAAGCTTAAGAATCATTTTTATTTGAAATTAATCTATTTATAGTTCAGTTAAATATTATAAATTAAAATGTATATCAAATGTTTCTTCATTTAAAATCTTAAATGAATTGACAATCTATACACTATTAAATCAAAAATAAATAAAATTTGAATTGTGAAATGGATTCTCTCTATTACACTTATGGAGAGAAGATATGTCACAATTATATATGTATATATATTTATAAAAGTATATGTAAATACTAATATTATACACATATACGGATATTTTTATTGATCTTTTTCTTCTACAAAGAGACAACCGACATATTTAGCAAAAAAAAAAAAAAGAGACAATCGACATAAGCTCAACAACAAAGGAATGAAAACAACAGGACCCAACCATGTCAGAGGTTACCTGAATATTGAGTTGAACCAAATAGCGACAAAGGAAAGAACAACGACCTAAAAAGTAACAGTGGAAGTACGTACGGAAATAGTTACTATTCATAAATTTTGCATATTACTATTAATTTCTCATGTAAAATTTTCTTTCTCAATGTCACAGCAATTTCTGGAGGCAGCTTCATCGCTCGGGACATAACCTTTGAAAACACAGCCGGACCAGAAAACCACCAAGCCGTCGCACTCCTCTCGGCCTCGGACTTGTCCATCTTCTACCGATGTAGCTTCAAAGGGTACCAAGACACCTTGTACGTGTTTTCTCAGCGCCAATTCTACCGCGACTGTGACATATACGGCACCGAAGACTTCATATTCGGGGACGCCGTGGCCGTCTTTCAAAACTGTAACATTTACGTGAGGAAACCCATGAGTGGTCAGAAAAACACCATCACTGCACAATCAAGACAGGACCCCAATGAAAATACAGGTATAATTATCCATAATTCGCGTGTCACGGCCGCGGAAGATTTGAGCTCCGTTGAGACTTATTTGGGGAGGCCATGGAAAGAGTACTCGAGGACAGTGTTCATGAAGTGTGATTTGGGTAGTTTGATAAACCCAGCAGGTTGGTATCCATGGGATGGAGACTTTGCACTGGATACGCTTTATTATGCTGAATATATGAACACTGGGAGTGGTTCTGATACTTCAGGGAGGGTCAAATGGAAGGGCTATCATGTAATATCGAGTCCTGCAGAGGCTGGAAAATTTACTGTGAGGAATTTTTTGGCCGGAGATGAATGGATTTCAGGGACTGGGGTGCCATATATGGAAGATCTTTGACGTGAATAATTAAGGGTTTAATTTCCCAGCTTTTTCTTAGAAGGGTGTCTATCGTGAATTTGTAAATGGGATAGGGACTTAAAGTGGTGAAATTGTCATGTACTCTGTGTTGGGTTCCGTTTTGTAGATGAAACACAAGAAGATGCTAATGCTGGTCTATTATTGTTCACATGTGTACAATTTGTGGTATTTGTATCATTTAAACTTGATTAACAAGGCTAATAGTGACTTAAAGTGGTGAAATTGTCACGTACTCTGTGTTGGGTTCCGTTTTGTAGATGAAACACAAGAAGATGCTAATGCTGGTCTATTATTGTTCACATGTGTACAATTTGTGGTATTTGTATCATTTAAACTTGATTAACAAGGCTAATAGTGACTTAAAGTGGTGAAATTGTCACGTACTCTGTGTTGGGTTCCGTTTTGTAGATGAAACACAAGAAGATGCTAATGCTGGTCTATTGTTGTTCACATGTGTACAATTTGTGGTATTTGTATCATTTAAACTTGATTAACAAGGCTACTCTCTCTCTCTCTCTCTCTCTCTCTCTTTCTCTCTCTCCATTTTATAATTTATTGTAAAAATTGTGGGAAATGAGAGGTAAGATCCTTTGATTTAAAAAGACCGTGGAAGTTGGGGTGTTTCTCCAGCTTTAGTATGCACAACACTAATAAAAATCATTTTGGAGTTCACCGATGACACTCGAATTATAAAGTCAAACTAGGTTTAAGAATAACAATTCTGTTTTTTGGTTTTGAAATTCATACCTTCTTCTAACGTTTGGAGGCTTTTATACTTACTATTCGCTCTTTTCCTTGCTCCAAAGCATGCCCTAGAGCTTGGTTTTTTCTAATTGATTTATGCATGTTGTACCACAGAAATTGTTGGGAATTTTCATGAGTCCTTAGTAAGGTTTTCAGACTCAGACCGTTCATTGAACAGTAAAAATGAGAGATTCAAGATTTTTGAGATCGAATCGAGGTTGAACCGTGATGACGTCATAATTAATTTAATAATTATTTAATAAGTAAATAAATATTTTAAATTATAAATAATAGAAAATTTGACTAAAATAAGAAAATATTTAGGTACCAAAAATGTAATTTTATAAAAATAAATTATATATATATATATATATATGTTTTTATGAAACCTACGTCTAAATTAAGCCCATGCCTTAGGTACAAATTAAACCAAGCCCATTTGAACAGTCAATTTTTCAGTGAAATTTAAAAGTGGAAAACAAAAAGGATAAAGGACTTAAAAAGAAAAAGCTAGAAGTCTACTCATTAAATAATAGCCTTAATACAAAACAGAGCCCAAGAATAAAGTGGTTGCTCAGTGAGTAGATGACAGCCAAGCATTATTACTTCACCATCTCCATCGTCGGCAAAGCAACTCCAAAGTTCTCAGTCCAAACACAGAAACTGAAACAGCAAAAAGGCAAAAAAAAACGCAGAAAAATTAGAGTGAAAGTGCAAGTGAGACAGAAAAGAAGAAGAAAGGTGATGCGATCTAAAGGTCTAACAGCATCACATGGCGGTTTGAAGCATCAACAATGGTGTTAAGTTCCAAAAATGAAATTTAGATCTGAACCGCAAGAACCGTCAACGGTTTTTAAACCAGGGAGGTTTGACCGCAGTTTGCATGGTTCACTGCTTTTCTTGTATAGGCCAGTTCTTGAGAGTTAAAAACCCGTATTGATGAATGGTTTCTGATTAATCCGGTCGAACCGTACGGTCCGGTCTGGATTTCACAACCTTGGTCCTTAGATATGTGAGAGTCAAAACATAGAAAAAAAAAAAATAACAAACAAAGGCAATCACACAACATAAGATATTTACATGATTCGACAATTTGTCTTCCTTACAAAGCTACTACATTTTTACTATGTTAGACAAAAATTACAAAGACAATAATTACAATACATTAATACATAAAAACCATAATTCAAAGCGACAAACAAATACCTAAAAAGCAAGTCCAAATGGACTAAAATCAAGCCAAAAAATTTTCAATCTAATAAATTTCATGTCCATAGACCAAGTCTCATAAAATCTCTCATTTAAAATCGTCATGCTTCCATGTCGAGTTGGGTCACAAACCAAATGAATCACAAATTAAGCCTCACATAGCCATCATAGACATATAACATTGCATGAGATGCGATGGGAGTTCCTTGAACGCAGTTAATGTAGAAATAACAATTTTTCTAAACGACCGACACTCTTTTCTAGGCAAATGATCAAATGATACGGATGATAAGACCGATGATAACCACCTTTTTAGTTATGTCCATTCCTACTAATGATATATAGTTTGCCATTGTTGATGACTTCAATGCGAGTCGTCTTCCCTATTGTTGACTTTTGGTTTAAACCCCTATAATAATAAATAATAAGAAAAAAAAATAGACTAACTAAGCTAATAATAAGGTATCAAACCATTTCAAGTGTTCTTAATTTTGTGAGTGTACAAACGAATGGGAAAGCTAACATCCCTCTAGATTATAAAAAAGGTAAGTATTAAAATTATTATAAATTTTATTACAAAAACACTTAGAAATTGATAGAACAATAATATGATTAGTGCTACTTAAACAGTATAATAAATGAATATTTTAATTACTTTTATGAAATTTGTAACAATCAATTTGTAAGATTTATATATAATTAAATTTGTAATATTCTCAACAATAATCTTATATATTAATTATAATATTCTTAGTATCACTCTTATATATATAAATGGAAAAAATAGAAAGAGCTACATAAAAATTTACGTTCTTGTAGCACGAAATCATCATGTGTGTCTTTAGTTACTAGACAGTATAGTTGCGTTGACATTTGATGTAATGTGTAGGTGAACAATTTGGTGACCCAATCCTTGTCGCTCAAGTCTTGGTCCAAAAGGTCCCACACAATGAATTTTGGTAGAATATAGGCTAAAGAACTCGGTTTCGGTTAGTTTGAACGGTTTGATGCATAGGTTAAGGGAATACACAAATAAGAACGAAAATGCCACTGTGTAGAAAGGTCTCCAGAGATGATCAGGCTAAAAACTTGATTAATAGATACATATCAATGCAGTAAGACTCCTCTACAGTGTTCTCTTCTTTTCTCCCGTCCCCTCTCTTGGGGGACCTTTACATATTATATAGGTCATTTCCAATCATCTGGGCTTTATACTTGTTAATCATTCAAACCCCCACTTGAGCACCTGTCCCATCAAACACCCCTCTCAATTCTTTGTGAGTTGCGGTAGCCAAGGTAGCACTGTTCTTGGGTCTTCTCCTCATTAATGCAGTCAGGAGAGTAGTTGTAATGCATTTAATGTGGTGGTGGCAGCTTTTGCCGAGATATTTCGAGTTTCCTTCCTTTTTACGTATTTGGAAGATGGACTATAGTGGCTTGGATGTACCTTTGCTCCGGATTTTACAGTATCCGAGGAGAAATTACTCCTCAGACATGTTCTCTTTGCTCCAGTGGACCTGAATAAGGATTGCTTGGGCCACGCTGACTCCTCAGAAGGGCCGCGCCCTCGAATGGGCCTAGGGCCCAGCCAGCCTGTTATTTTGGGCCGGTCCCCACATAATGTAATGCTACAAACATATAATTACATTAAATGAATTCTCAAAATATATATATTAATTAAATGAAAGTTTTTTCTTTTTATAACCGATTTTAGATTAAAAGTTTTACTTCACACTTATTTACAGAACTCACAAAGATAATAGAGTTTTATTGTATACAAGTAAGAGGTTCTGATACCAATTACACTCTAGGCAGAGAATAAAGGAAGTTATCAAAGAAAAAGTATCATATTAATTAAAGCCTTAATTGTTTGAAAATGATATTGAGAGTGAGACTTATCATCAGTGGCAGAGCCACATGCATCCTTGGGGGCCTTGGCCCCTCCAAAATTCTTAATTTTTTTTACAATATAGGTTTTTTTAAAAAAAATATTTAAAGATTATATGAAAAAATAGAATTTGACCCCCCCCCCAAAGAAAAAGAAAGCATTGATCAACAAAAGGTACTTTAGAGTTGATATACAATTGCAATAGAATGAAATAATTAGGTAGTAAGTTTTGTGAGCAAATAGTTGGACCCCTAATTTTTAGCTCAATTTCAAATCCTATTAATGCATTCAAATTATTCAACATTGATAATATATGCAATTTGGTTGAAATTTTCTATTTTCAAGAATTTATCAAGAAAAAAAAAAAAAAACTCATATGAGACTTTAGTTATATCGTTATGATTTTGATTTGTCAAACATGGATGAAGTTTTGCAAACAATTTATATATTAAAAAGGAAATTATGTATAATTTTGTTATAATGATAATAATTGATGAAGTTTATTACGTGAAATATTATTGTCAAGCATGACTTTGATGGAAGATACCATATTCGTTTTTTTTTTTTTTTTTTTTTTTTTTTTTGGTTCTTTATATTTGTATGTTATATACCCAATTATACAATGTTTGTATACTTATTAGAGTTTAAGAAGATTATAAGTTTCTTTTATAAAGAAGATCTTGTGTCTAGGTGTATATATATACATATTAAAGTTGATAATTTTGTGTATATGTATATAACTTACTTTAGAATAAGAAAATTAAAATTTATATTTTCATACACACACATATATTGTGTGGATTTTTTTAGGGTAGTGTCTATTTGTAATTTGAGTTTATCTTGACACAATAGTTTAGCCCCCAACTCAAAATTCATGGTTCCACCCCTGCACATCATGCTTTGTTTGCACAAAGTCTTGTGTACGCTTATATTTGTGTTGTTCAAGTATTGGAATATCAATCAACTCTTTTATTTTTTTTGTGTTAGTGTTAATGCAACATCCACCCCTAGCCCCAATGTAATATCAAGGAAAACGTCAATAACCCTAGTCATCTTAACGTAGAGAGGTGCACAGGCTGCCATATAGACTTTATTATTTTAGTGGAAAAAGACAATCGCCAAAAACGTAGCCAACAACAAAAATAAAAATGCACACAAAAATTCTTGTGAATATGTATGAGCCAGAGTGGGTACGATTGTTTATCTATACTATTAATAAGAGGATTCTCTATTTGAGTTTCATTATTTTGTGTACTAAAATATCCTTACACAAATTCTTAAACTCTCTAAAATATCACTATCTTTTAGTTAAATCATTTTAAATTTAAAAACACGAATAGGTTAAAAGAGTAATTTACTATTTTTTTTAAAGTTCCTGAGTTTTATACTTTTTCTTTTCTCTTTTTCAATTTGAATTATCACTTTTTATTTTAAATTCAAATTTTGAAACTTTTATCAACTAAAGATCCTAAAAATTATGACATTATATCTATCTTACTTTTAAATATTATGCTACTAGACTTAAAATAAATAAATAAAAAGAGTAATGTAAGGACCAGCTTTGAAATCCTAGCCCAAAGTATGAATGGACTTAAGCCCAAAAAGTCCAAAACAATGAATTTATAGAGAATGGATTAGAAAAACTGGGTTTTAGTTAACCAAACAAAAAGTTAGGTAGGCTTGATGACAAAGGAGTAAAAAAAATACAAGTTTAAACTAAAGGAAGAATGTCCTCAGCAATATCCAAGGAGACTGATTCTTATATAATGTTCTTAAATATGGTTACAGGTCTAGTTCTAGATTGCTACAGTATTTCTTTCTTTATTTCTCCGATCCCCTTGTCTCATTGCCTCCTTCTTCCTTTATACTATCTCCCCATCTCATCTCCACCTTCCACGTGCATGCCTGATGGTTGGTGTTAATACTTGTCCCATCAACCCCTCCCAAAAGTCTTCATGTAGCAGCTGTAAGGTTGATAATCACTGTTCAGGTATCACCTCTACATTAATGCGGCCAGAGAGTTAGCTGTAGTGTATTTAATGTGGTGGCAGCAACTTTCTCCTTAAATATTTTAGGATTTCTCAATCTCCTATGTCTCTACCGTGCCTATCTATACCGATCGAACTTCCTGGAATGTTCCCCTGAACAAAGGATCACTCCTCTTGACCTCGGCCTTTATCAGCCGAGGAGGCATTCATCCTCGGACAATCCTCCTGGGCCATTATGACCAAAACCAATTTCTTCATTTACTAACACAATCTTTTCTGTCAAAGATTTTTCCTCCTCGAACAACTCTTAGTCCTCGGCTTGGGCCACAGGTCCAATATACAAATAAATAATGGACCCTTGGACCCAATGTCCCTACAAGTAACATCGTACGTGCAAAGCTAGTATTACATAATGTTAATTATGCCCGCCATATCTATCCAAAAATAATTATTTTCATCTTTTTGTTTTTCTAAATCAGAATTACTTATACAAACTAATAATATCGGAATATTTTAATATTTTAATATTTTTGGGAATCTATCTATTTGGTAGAGTTGTTAAACAATTCATTTTTAGTTTTTAAACAATATTACACATTTTTTCACACATTTTTTCACCCACACGTATTTCAAAAAACTACAAACAACATTATTCAAACTCCTCTATCAAACGGGCCCAAAAACCCCTATTAGATTTTGGGATTTGATGAATGTCCTCAACAACATCCGAGACGTATATCCAGTACTACTGCTGGATCAGATCCTTTGGTCTTCACAGTTTTATACCCACAATATTACACACATTCTATAGCATTTTATAAAGTGAAGAGTTAGGAGAGTGATTTCATAGCTCAAAACAGCACTAAGTTATGAACCATATAAAAATTTCTTAAGCATTGAGCTTCAAATTTTCCTTTAATTTTTTTATTTCTCTTAGAATCGTACAAGGTGTATTGTTTTTCTTTTTTCGGAATAATTGGTATCTTGTCTTTACTTATTATTATTTTACGTTGTTGTTGCGAGCTATAACCTATCTATGTTCTACAACATTTTAGGATAATCTTCACGATGTGTGGCTCCTACTCCTAGTCCTAGTGACCAAATATTAGCCAAAAACTTATATTAAGATGTGCCCACATAAATTAGCTTGTATTTTTGTCAAATCTCATGCTAGACTGAACGCCGTGTATTAATTATTGCATACTGATTCGAGTGATACATGTAATTGTCCTTGACTATCTTTCAAAAAAATATAATTGTCCTTGACTATATGGTACCTTACTAAATAGTGCTTGAAGATTACAGCTAATGGACATGTACACATGGATTAACTAAAATCCAATTAAACGTGTGGCAGCCACTGATGAAATCATTCAACCAGTAGGTTGGTAGGTTATGAAATCATAGTCCCATGTGTTGATAGACAAGTTCATTGATGATCACCACCTTTTTCTTTTATTTTTGCTTCTTATTCTTCTGCACATTCATGATCATCTCGAATGTTGTGAAAATGAAAAGTTCATGGATATGATTATAAAACAATGACAATGGTGAAATATAAAACTAAAGATATATCACAACAATTTCACAATATTTCACAATATTTTCACAACAATTGTTGTGAAAAACACTATAAAAATTCACAACAATTTCACAATATTTCTAAATTAATCTAGTCTCTTGCATGACTCAAAACATAGGGCCTACAGTTAGAATGGAGCCTAAGAACCTGGAGAAATGCTATATCCATAATATTTTCACAACAAATCCTAAGTGGTAGGATGTTATTGGTTGGTATGAGTGGGTAAAAAAGTAATTTAATTAAGTTGTAAATTCAAATTAGAACTAATAACAACTTTTTACTTATAATTTATTGTGAAAGTATTATAAAAATATTGTGAACAGATCACTTCTCAAGGACCCAAATACCCGATGCTCAAACAATTAAAAAATGGGCATAATCTTTTCACAACATTTTCACACTTCGACCTCACACACTAACCCTACCTCCAGTGAAATTTCGGCATCCCTGCACAATCACTTCTTAACACCAATGGTGAGCCCACGGCTCTTGAAATCTTGAGCCCTCGACTTTATTTCTCTCTGCCCTCAAGCCCACCTTGCCCATCACTCCACTCTATCTTCGCTGTCGGTAAGACCCACAACTCAGTATTTCTCAAAGTCAGTATTGATTGTTTTGTACAATAACATTTAACTTATTTTTGTTATTATCTTGGTATCATGGTTTACAACATGATACTTGGGCAAATTTCTTTCAAAATCAACATTTGAACTACCGCGTACTCTTGGCATGATAATCACTCCACAATTATAAGTATTTGTAGAGTGGAGAAGCAAAAACCGAGGCTCAAATTTTCAAGAATGAGCTTCACACACATACATTTAGATTACATTAAAATAAGATTTATATCAAATAAAAAAAATTAAAAAAAAAAACATTTTGAAGAATAAAAGAAAAAAAATTTAGCAATAAGAATTGAGAGTTGGTGGGGGGTTTTAACTGTTTGATTTTTATGTTTTTTTATGAGCTTTTGAATCTGTTTTTTTTTTTTTTTTTTTTTAAGTGATCATATTCAGTTTTTTATTATTTCAATTAGTTTCTTTACATTGTTAAGAATGGAAAAAATAAAAGTGTTGGTTTTTTGGGTAAATTTTATCTATAAATTTGAAAAAACTGATGTGAGTGCTCTAAGACTGCTTTCACGAACAGAAATAATTGGTACTAATTGATGTTTAACGTAGAGAAATCCAAGCATAATTTTTCAGAAAGTCATACGATTGTGTAGGAAAAAAAAGGAGAAATATTATCAAACGAGCTGCCTCAACCTTTTTTTCTCTTACCGGCAGAAATTAAAGAAAAATAAAAGCACGCAAAAAGAGTTGGCCAAATTCTGCAGAAAATCTAATCCTTGTCAACTGGGACATTCAGCAAAGTAATAGAACATTCATATAGTTTTAAAGATTAAAAAAAAAAAAAAAAAAAAAAAAAAAAAAAAAAAGATTGGTTGATCAAAAAAAAAGATTGGTAAGTATCTTATTAGTCGACATACTCTCATATCCGTCATCCGAAAGACTGCAAAATGATACAGATATATGTAGGGTATCAAACTTAAAAGGAAGTTTTCCATTGTAAATGGAGCAGCATTAAAACAAACAACATACAATGGCACTATCACCCTGTGTGCCTCTATGTGATAACAGTAGGGGCAGTTCGGCCAGTGAATTCCTGCATCTTAGAAAGTTTCAAAGCAACCTCAACCTGAAATTGGGTGCATTATGGTTAGCCCAAATAATTGAATAAAATGTAGGATAATCAGATACAAGTTAGGGATATCTCACAAGAGGAGCGAGTGCATCTTGAGAATCTCGGCCAGTTTTTGATGGATCTTTCTCATACTGCTCAATGTATAGACGGATGGTTGCACCTTCCGAGCCAGTTCCTGAAAGACGGAAAACCTGCAAGTGTGTTCAGGAAGGGAAAAGTAGAATAAGTCTACTCAGCTCCAACATAATTACTTAGTAATAGAAACTTCATCATGACAATTCTGTTGAATGACCACAAAAGTTTGATCTCGGTAATTTTTTCAAAGTCTAGTAAAGGGTGTCTACAAAAAACAACAAATCAACTCTTATTTGCAAGAAGAAATGACCAAATAAATTTTCTATTTCAGAAAACAATCTTTCTTTGTATTCTTTATGGCTGGTTTGGATTGAGGGGGAGGGAGAGGGGAGTAGACAGTAGAGTAGAGTTAAATGCACTCCTAAAGATAGCCCTTAAAGCCAATAGTGTACAGCAATTAAATGCACTCCTAAAAATACTGGGGAAAAAAAACTAAAAAACTAAACAATTACAACCAATCAAGTTCAGTTAAATAAATCCTATTGTGTTTGTGTTGCACACCCATAAATTAGATCCTAATAATAAAGGCTTCCCCTGATGAATTATCAACAACGAAAGGTATAAAAAGTCAACTTACCAATCGTGACCCATCCTCAAACAAATATCGAATACCCTGGTGCTTTGAGATGGAGCCATCAACGGGATCTTTGTATTCGAATTCATCAGCATTGACAACTTTTGACACATCTGAGCGTGTTCCTTTCACAATTCTGTATAAATAAATAGCAAAATTCTTTAAAAGGAAATGTGAACCCTTTATTGTGAAAATATATATATATATATATATATTAGGCATGTGGCTCCAAACATAACACCTTATTCAAGGTCAAGGACATAATGAATGTACACACATTAACTGTAGATAATTGCTGCAGATTCACTATTTACAAGAGTTCAGCAGCTCATTTTTAACTGAAATCTTGAACGGTTAACTGAGAAATATTTAGCTGAGCCTAACCAACTGAGCTCGAGATAAGATCTCTTATAAGAGGAGAGCTCGAGAATTAAAATTTCAAAATATCTCATATATGACTCTGAACTACAATTTCATCCTCGATAGAGACCATTATCAAGAAAGTCCTCTAACATTAAGTCACCTGAACCTAATTAATTAAGCAGGTAAATAGGAGATTCTGAGAACAAGTCAGTTCACCCAACAAGCAACTACAACCTTCTCTAACAGATTAATGGAGTTGACTGAGTATCTAGAGGTAGACACCAATTTAGAGTAAACAAAGATCTTGATATGCAGCAACAATATAAATTAAGGAGTTTGAGTTCATGATTTGGAAGATGATAACAGCACTGAGACCGCAACAACATTCCCCTTTTTCAGCAAAATAATGTTTGTCACTACTTAATGAAACCACTGAAGAAACATGTCTAATCTCAGAAATAAAGTAGTCTTCTAAAGTGTCAAGAGTCTTATAGCTCACCTGGCCCCTCCTGGTGTTTCCATTAGAAACATCTAAGATTCACATTCCCCCTCTCCTTCCTAACTACTGATTATCAACAACAACAACAAAAAAAAGTGGTCTTTAGTAGTCAAGAACATACTCATTAACTTCAGGAAGGGAGGATTGCAGTTTGACCAAATATGCCATTAGTTCCTTGGCTGCACCAGCATCCACATTCTTCAAGAAACAATTTCAACAAGTTAGATAACAATCCAAGATTTCCTATTGCTAAACATGGGTAAAACCCACCTCATAATCATATCGAGTATAATAGTGGCGACCATAAGTGGTCCAATGCTGGCGCACTATGTCTTCAACAGACACAAGCTTTTCCTCTCCAAGATTTTCCTTATTCTTATGAGCGAGGATAGAGAGCCAAGCCAAAACTGCCCAGATTCCATCTTTTTCACGTATATGGTCTGAGCCTGTCAACAAATAAAAC
The DNA here is from genome assembly GCF_932294415.1 of Quercus robur. Lineage (NCBI taxonomy): Eukaryota > Viridiplantae > Streptophyta > Magnoliopsida > Fagales > Fagaceae > Quercus > Quercus robur. The sequence goes on along the minus strand of NC_065536.1, from coordinate 27,318,227 downwards.
AAATGATAATACAACAGCAATATGCAAGTTTCTGACCGTTCCAAATGTTAAATGATTTGCTTTGTAAAGGGAAATACCAATTACTAACCAGTTCCAAAACTTTCTTCACCACAAACTGAACATAATCCAGCATCCATTAAATTACCAAAGAATTTCCAGCCAGTGGGTACCTGAAATAAATGCCTCCAAAATCAGTAGCCAGAAGCACAGGGATGACAATAATCCTTTTTTTTTTTAAGCTGTGCCCAGAGAATACCTCAAAAAACTTTAAATTTAAATGTTTAGCTACAACATCAAGGGCAGCTGAGGTCGGCATGCTCCTACAAGGGGCAAAGTCAAAGGATGGTATTATTTAAATATTTTATTACAACAACTAAGCATAAAGGATTTCTTCAATTAACATTGGAGTACAATGCATGAATCAATGAAATACACCAAGAGTGGAAGTCTCAAGTCGTTAGAAGGAGCCTTAAAAGTATTTTGTAGCTCTAAAATGAGTCAGAATGCAGGCACTCATATGGGTTCATTTCATGTATATTACAAAAAGAAGTAGCTCAAACCCATACACTAATGTGAAATTTGTTTCAAGTATAGTAGACCTTTCCATATCTTATATTATATGGTGTTCCAATAGTTATAAAGAGATTTTAAGCAACTGCCACCTATTCTAGTGGCCTGTACCACCATCTTTGCTTTATGGCAATGAAGGCTGCACCAACTCAGGGCATTCAAAGCAACATTGTAGACACAAATAAATAGGGGGAGCAACAAGAAATCATTTGTCAGTTCTCATCAAATGAGATCAGGGCATAAGCGACCCATCTACGACTTCCATTACATAATAGATAATTACTAATATCAACAATAACTGGCCAATACTTATTTGATAAGTAACTATTTGTTCTATACTACTAGATATCAATCTACTATGTAAGTTACATGGATAAATAGATTTAGTAGCTAAATCATTGCATCATTAATTTATAGACACCCTCACAGTAGTATACCTAGTAAACAGCAATCCTCGTGAAAAGTTCTTATAACGTGTATTTTCTTTTGCCCTCAGAACCCCCCATGGGCCACCCACACACCCCCCCCCCCCCCCCTCTCCCCACCACCCTAAAAGTAAACAATAAAAATAAAAATAAAATCTTTTTTTTTTCTTTTGCCCTCCAATTGTGTCAAATCATCTGAAAACTATTTTCTCCATCTTCAGATATGTGTAACAAAAACCAATTTATATGCACGGTCATTGTTGCAATTTTAGTTTCAAAATGTATCTACAGAAGTATAATTCATTTGGCAGGTGTATTTTTTACTATATTGTTTTGAAGATTTGGAATTCAGTATGGAGTTCAAAAGAAATATTGAAGTAGAAGTAATAAATGGCCACAACATGAGCAGTGTTTTTTGCAGAATTTAGCCATAAAGAGTTATCAACCTTAATTCATACAAAATAATTGCCTGACCCTAATCATTAAAAACATCTCCATCATCCAATAGAATTTCACAAATACTCTTCAGCTTTTAAGACAATCAACACACAAATTTGTACTAAGATGTTATGCTAAATGATCTCCACTTAGCATTTAAATATATTCATTTTATGTTCATCCAACATAACCGTAACTAATTAAGTTCCCCATGGTACCAACCAATTTGAATGTACTGCTCAAACAAGAAACAAGGTAAAAACAGCACCCCTAATTGCATTTACACTGAGAAACAGTAGAAGTTAAACAGAAAAATATGGAACCTGGCAACTCCCTTTAGACCAGCACAGAAGTAGGGTATAGATTCGACTGCATTTGCAGCAATGATGGCCACAGAATCCGATGGGGTAACAAAGAACCTGAGAGAGAGAGAGAGAGAGAGAGAGAGAGAGATGAGTTGTAAATGCAAATTATAAGTAAGATAAAAATTTTATAAAAAAAAAAAAAATTGACTTCAAAAAAAGGTCCAAGGAAAATGCTACCTTTTACCAAGGATCATATTACGGTCCGCATCACCATCAGCAGCCGCACCAAATTCTGGGGGTTCACCTTGAGAGCTTGATTTTCCTAGTCCCATGCAAGCAACCAACTCTTTTGCATAAGTGAGATTGGGATCTGGATGGCCCCCACCAAAATCTTCCTGTTCGCATGAATTCGTCCATGAACCAGCAATATTAGGATATCACATGAGGGTGGAAGAAATAAAGAAAGAAAATTCTTCACAAACTTAGCAGGACCTTGGGAGTGCAGTTCAGCAATGAGCTTTCTTGCGCACCAAGTTCTTCAACAAAAATACGTTTTGCATAAGCTCCAGCAACCCCATGTAGCGCATCATAACTTCAAAATGACAGCATATATAAGTCATAGCATTTACAAAAACTTTACACACACACACATACATATAATATGTGTGTATATGTAGGTATATTCACACACAAAAGAAAATATAATATTCTGCACAAAATATGAAAATAAGAAGCGTTATACATACCAAAATGTGAATTTTGGAGATGAGATTAGCTTCCTGATAGACTCAAAATCAAAAATAGACCTGGAAAATTGAGAAAGAAGGATTGGATAATGTCTAATAGGGGGAGAGAGAGAGAGAGGGGAAGGAAACTGTGCAGATATCATGGATAATGCCCCTAACATTTCCAGAAAAATTAACAATAAAAGTAACAGCATATATCAAATCCCTGCAACATTCAAGCAAATTTCCTTAGGAATAGTTCCGTTTAGGAATCACTTGTTTGTGGAGAAAGAAGCATCAGATATTGAGGCTGCAGTGAACTTAGCCCTTTTGCCATTTAATACTAAAACAGGAGAGATATGAAGATCCTGTAGGGAAAGCTTACTTCATTAATTTCACATAATCACTCGCTGAATCAAAAACTTCAACATCAAATTGTCCCTCAGGCCCTGCAAAGCTGGTTACACCTACTGCTGAGATATCCACCTGTATGCAGATTTTGAATTGTGAGGAGCAATATGATAAATGAAACCACACACAAAAGTTTAACAACATTAAATAGAGAGAGAGAGAGAGAGGGGGGGGGGGGGGGGGGGGAATTTATGGTGTAATACATCAGGCAGATCTTCTGAAATGAAGTACTCCTTTATTGTTTTTGTGTTCTCATATATCTTATCAGTGATTCCCTCTGGAGCAGGTCCACCATTTTCCATGTTATATTTAATCCCAAAATCCTGCAATCATCAAACAAGGGGAAGAACAGACTTTATTAAATTTTCCTAAGCAATAATATCTAACAAAAAACGGCATTTCAATTGCTCAATTGCCATATTAGAAAATAATTTCTTATTCTAATTTGACATTCTATACTTCACAAGTTGCCCTTCCGATAGATATGTTTGATGCATCTAAGTTTTTTAAATACATATTATTTGGTACCTAGCCCAGTTCCACAAATCATAAGCAATTCTCTTCTAGAGTGTCTAGGAATAAGCAATTCCAGAAGCAGATAATACCATAACTTACCGAAATCTTTTTGATAAAGTTTTTTTTTGTTTGTTTGTTTTCAATTAGTAACTTACCCCATGAAATCTTAGGATTATGATGGTTGGTCACACAGCCTACATAGGGGTAAGAATAACATGAGTGACAATGAACTGTATCCAATAATGGAGACACATTCTAACGGTTGGGAACATCATATATAACAGGTGGAGAAATTGAGACTCTCAGGGATGATAGTAAGCAAAAACAATGATTTCACATAAAATTATAGCCCAGAGATAATTCAGGCTTTTAATCCATAAGTCTGATTTCAGCTATATGGTGCATAATCTAAAAAGAACAATGATGATAATTGTAATGTGCAAAGTCCAATATGGCACAAATGCTGACAGTACATGATTAAGTGAAATTGGAGTAGGGGAGCAAGAGAGGATGGAAATTAACAGAGAACGTGAAAAGATCAAACTGACGCCAGTAGGAAAGTAACAGAGAACTTGTTCTCAATGCAGATTCACAACCAAGAAATTGATTCATTAACAGTGGAAGTGCACTCACCAATTTGAAAATAGTCAAGCTAAAGGTTACGCTTTTATATAAAAAGTGTCTCTCTGACAGGCAAGGGGAACTAGATGTTAGAAAGAAAGAGAATGCTATCCTTCTAGAGACAGCTGAGGCAACAGCGGTAATCAGAGCTAGTCGTATCACCTGCAGAGGATGTGGGCTAGGTTACCCCGTCTCTATCCACTTTGAAGCATCAAGTTAAGAGTGTTGATCATGTATCTTTTTTGTCTTATGAAGCGTGTCAGATCAGCAAACATCATTGTGTGTCTTTCCTATCTAGGTTGGTTGGTCGATGCTCTAACCCATTTGAATTAGTACTCTGATGTATGGGATCCCTTTCATGTTGCATCCACTAAATTTCAGTATATTGTTACCTTTGTTGTTGACTACTCCTGAATAATGAAAAATTGTTCTAATTTCATGTCCATTTCTCAACTTTTTCACAAAGAGATCAAAATTCAATTTCGCCAAAAAATCCAAGTGTTGCAATTCGGCAATGCCAAAAAGAGTAAGCTCTAAGTCATCCTTTGCTTCTTATTTATCCAACAAAGGCATTGTACATCAAATCACTTGTCCTCGCATGCCACAACAGAATGGTGACACTAGGAGCAAAAATAGACACCTCTGTGATGTTGCTTGCACCATCTTGTTTCATATGAACCCAAAAATTTCTAGAGTGATGCAATACTGACTGCATGCTACCTCATAAAGAGAATGGCTTCCACTATTCTTAATGAAGCATCTCCTTACTCTATATTATTTCCTTCTTCGCCAGCCTTCCATTTACCTCCCAAAGTATTCACATTGGGAGAGGGCTCACTGTAAAAACAGCCCATTTCTTTCATAATTTTATTCTTATTTGTATCTTCTTTTCCACTCACACTTGAAAACTAAGATTTCCTCTACCCCAATAGGAAAGAGAGCCTATGCTAATTATTATATGATAATTTCAAGCAGTCAGATTCACAGCACTTTTTCTTAATGCAAAACAAAAAGACAGACAGCAAGGTAATAATCATCAATCTTAGCCATAAACCAAAATATTCAGGATATGAACAATTGGGCCTACCTCATTAGGACCACCTGGATTGTGACTTGCTGTCAATATAAAAGCTCCTGATGCCCTGGATCCCTGTTATCAAAGGTTACAACTATAAATTTACAATTATTATTTTCAAAATATTATTAAGCAGTTTCCCAAATAATTTTGAGATGAGAAAAAGGAAGATGTCAGCATTAAAGCAGTACAACTTACATCTACTCCAACTCTTTCACGTATAACTGCCGATACAGCAGGAGTTGAAAGCAATCCATTTTGACCAACCCAAACACGTCTGACTCCATTTGCTGCAGACATCTTAGTGATGATCTGCCCATTTAACGAAACAGATTAGAAGTAGATACTTAAATCTGACCTTCCCCCAGAATCCAAAAAAAAAAAATAGAGACAGTATCATTAAGCAACATACACAAGATGTCAGCAAATCATATCATAACTAGAAAAAAATGATGACCCTGAAAGAAAATAACGGGGGTCCAACAATCATGTAATTTGGGACTGTTCAGAGGCATTGACACAAGCTGCAGACCCCACCAAGCCCAATCCCAGGAGCAAACATTCAACCCCTAGTGAAGGACAACACAAGCAATACATTCAACCTCTTGGTCATGGTTTAGCCAATCTAGATCATGGGGCTTCATTTAGGTTGCAGCAAAGCAATGTAATGGTTAAATCCTATATGATTGAATCAACAACAATAGCCATATCCTCCTAAAAAGAGAGAATATATGACATAAATACAAACATATAATGCCATATCTGAACAATTTTTTTTTTTAAATTGTTGACACATGTATCTAGTGGGTTCTAAACCCATAACCTCACCCTCCATCCCATTATTATGGAAGGAGAAAGGGCCATTTGAGCTAGAGCTCATAGGCATAATGCCGTATCTGAACAAATTGTTTTCAATCTGCAACAAACTAATGCAGTAGATGCCTCAACTAAGCTAAGTCTACCACTGACCTAACAAATTCCAATTCAGTGCATAATAAAAGATGAACTAGATTCAGAGAAGCAAGTAACCAGAATAATTTACTAGAAAACACAAACAAAGAAGCATAGTCATAAGTAAGAAATTTTTTCCATGATTGTTAACCTACTATAAATAATTCAACATTAGTAAAAATCTTTTGTGGACAGAAGAGCATATAAGATTTTGAACCTTTATACCACTAAATGATAAGCTGACCACAAATTCAAATCTAAACAACTTTTAGTTCCATAGAAGAATGATTCTTAGTTTTTTCATCAAACCATGCTATATAACCTTGTTTGCTCTTTAGGATCAAAGAACCAAAGAAAGTTCTCATTTCCTTCTATAATAAATTCTCATCCTCTAATTAGTAGAATATTTGAACATTGGACATCTTCTGTCTTCCATATTTGTGCATCTGTGAATGAAACTTTTCATATATACAAAGTTCATTTAGAATAAAAATGGATTAGAATGTACCTGAATAGCATCTTTTGAGTAGTAGCGGCCATCACCAGATACAACAAGTGTAGCACCTACATGATTGATAGTAGAACATAAGTAGATTTTAACCAAATGAAAGAACCATATCTTAGTCGTAGAATTGTGTTGTATGAGGTACGTGGAAACTTCTAATATCAGGTTGCACTCATTGTGCAGGGTGCATGTCCTGTGAGAGTCTAATACCAAAGGGGTTGCTTAAGTCTCAAGGTGTGCTTTAAAATACTTTTCACTCATTTATTTATTTATTTATTTATTATGTTCTTGACGCCTTGGCTTAAGGCTAACCGCAAAAATAGGCCTTAAAAGTTAAAAGCCTCTCATTGCCGGTATATTTTCAAACTGTTAATGCAAAAGGAGGTATAAAGGTCCCATTGCAACTGAAGAAAAAAAAAATCTTTTAATAATTCCCGCTTGCAACAGAACCGTTTCACTAATCATACACATAATCCAATCCATAGCAGAACAAACCCTTACCTCTGACTTTTTCTGGAGTGAGGGCATTGAATGTTGATTGAACGAAATTGTGCAAGTAATGAGGTTGTATGAAAACTTTCACCTGAAAAGGTACGACATTAGTAATACTTTCAGTTAAATAAACAAAATAAAATCATGGTGAACTCTTGCAAAATAAACAAACATTTTCCAACATACAATCTCTCATCACAGGGTGTTCATAAAAACGATATTGCTTAAAAAAACATATATCAATTTGGTTTTCTTTAAAAATTCACAACGGGTTTTGAATTGATGCAATGATTCCATACACATCCTGTATTTTAAATTTATCAAAGTTTTTTTTATTTTTCAATGACAGCTGAGCTCAATATTAATTTAAGAGAAGTACTACGTCCACAACATTTTCACAACAAATCATAGGTAGAAAGTTGTTATTGGTACTAATTTGAATCCACAACTTAAATTACGTTTTTGCCCACCTGTAACAACCAATAAAAACCTGCACATAAAATTTGTTGTGGAAATGTCGTCGACATAGCATTTCTCTTAATTTAAAAGGGAAAAAATGGGATCTACAAATCAAAGATCAGCAATTGGACAATGTTAATAATACACAATCACAGTTACCAGAGCTACTCAAGACAACGTGTTTCATCATTACTCAATATTCAAACCACTGGTAATTAAAAATTAAAAAGCTAGATCTGAAGCAAATTAAATTATTAAACTAATAGATCCAAATACTACAAACAAAGACAAAAAGAGTGCCCAAGCATTTTCCACACAGTAAAACAACAAACAATATAAGTTAACACAAATATCAACAATCGCGTAGTAACTCAGCAAATTGATAAACTAATAGTTCTTGAATCCAAAGCGAAATAGAGATTAATATTCATTCATCAACACAGTCAATATACGAAAAGGCAGAGAATTCAAATTGATTTTCACAAGCCTCACTGATCCAAACAAGTAGTGCAGTTTTACTAAGATCTGATTCGAGGAGAATCTGAATGAAAAAAAAAAAAAAAAAAAAAAAACGTTTTCGAATAATCTGATTCTGCATCAAAATTGATCAACTCGATCAAGTAGAGATCGATTTTTTATGGTTTAATTTCGATAAACTGATTGATTCGGTGAAACGCAATAGATGAAATTAAAAGCGCAACAGTGAAGAATTGAATTGAATTTGAATAGAAAGGGAAATTTTGAACCTTCTTGCGGAGACCAGAGGTACCAGGCTTTTGGCCATCGATTGGCTTGGTCTCGACACGAGAAACCTTGAACACCATTGCTGAGAGAATATGAGAGAGAGAGAGAGAGACGCTTAGTGGTGAGGATTGGAGATGGTGATAGAAGTGAAGTCTCTATATATATAAAGAGGAAAAGAAAAGTTTGCCAAAAATAAACTAGAAGGGGTGACGAGTGTCAAGAGATGAGTATATGAGTATATTCTTTAGTGAGTGTGAGAAACAGAGTTACGAACTTAAGAAGCGAATATTGAGGATTACGTTTTTTAGATGAGGAACGAGCAATTGATTGGACCCTTTTCTTTTCTTTTTTCTTTTTTTTTTATAATTTTGGACAATTATATAACGGCGGGTAATATGGAACTGTATCAGAGCGCTTCTTACGGGAAATTGCTTGAAGCTGCCTCCTAATTTATTATCAATTTTATTTATTACAATATATTTTATAAATTGGCATGATAAATGGTAATGAATAATGTTAAGTATTTTTTTTTTTTTTTAAAATGCAATGTAATTAAGCATTTTATTTTTTGTGATTAAATTAATTTATAGTGTTTATTAAAAAAAATGTAATAAAATTTATAGTTGGTATTTGCTTGCTGGTACTACTTCATTCTCATGGGGACTTGCGGGTGGCTAGTGGTTACTTAACATTAATCTTAAAATATTAATGGCCTCTATTTAAGTTGATACCAAAAAAAAAAAAAAATGACACATTATTTTTTTTTTTTTTTGAGATACCAATTGATGATACACTTAACTGTTTTCTACTCCATAAAAATTTACTTGAGCCAGATCTGCAATTGTGAATTACATCATTTTTCCTTCTAAAAAGAGTTGAATCATTTTTACGATGAAACTAATTGATGTGTTTAGGCCTATCCACGGGTCAGGCCGGTTTGGTTTTGGACCCGACTCGCTGGCATCAGGTGGAAGGTGAAGGGACTCAAAACCGACCGCTGACATCAATTGGTCAAGTCAATTTCGGGTTCAAGTGGTGGTTGATCGGTTCAGTAGGTGGTGAAGTTCGTCAGAATTTGCAAAACGTTGCTAGAAACTACAAAAAGTCGCAAAGATATGCAAATTTTCGTTGAAATTTGCTAGGATTAGGCCAAATCTGACTAAGTGCCACCAAATCTAGTCTCGCTGGATCGGGTTGAGATCTCACCAAATCTGGCTTGATCTTGCCTGTTTGGCCGAATTTTTTATATAGCATCAATCGAGTCAGGTGGCTTAGGTTTTGGAAAAGGAAACCTACCACTCGACCTGTCGGCGTAGGTTCTTGGAATTGGATACCTGTCGCCGACCGACTAGAGCTTTAGTTTGAGTTGGAATCGGGTCAATGTCGGGTAGTTTGGTCAGGTTTTCGAGCTCTGGTCAGGTATGGACACCCCAAGATGTGTTAATGCTTTTGCAAAACCAAGGCAAAATAAGACTATAATTAAGTTCCTCATTTCATGATACATGAGCATCACTCAATCATGTTATCCATTTTATTATCTTTTGATTGGCAAACATTGTAATTTTTTGTGCAAATTTTTCATACTCTTGTACAAGAAATCCTCATTTACCCAAATACTTTTTTTTAAAGCTTACCAATTGACCATGGGTAGTATTGTAAATGAACCAAGCCATTTATAAATAGCACTGCTAGAGAATTTTATTTTTAAAAAATTGTTTATGTTCGCTTATTTAACAGACGAGTCAAGTTCAAAATACTTTTCCTATTTTAACTAACCATTTTTTATTTTCACCCACATTAGATTTATGTTATAAAGCCTACTTCGTTTAAATATTATTTACTCATTCATTTTTTATTTCTCTCCCACTTTTCAAATCACTCATTTTCCTTTATTGCAAATTTGCAATTACTAAGACACATAAAACAATATTGAAAAAAAAATTAAATAGGAAATGAATAATGTTCCCTAAATATATTGAACAACCGTAGCAAAACCCCAAAATAGGGAAGAGATAGGTCATCTAATGCGAGCTGTTTTTAGATTTGGTTCCCTATTTTGTCCTCATATCCTATTTTTATGGAATTTTCTACCAACGCTTAGCGGCTTAGGCAGAATTGTTTATTCCCCATTGTAGACACCTTATTTTATACTGGTTAAGAACCTTTATTCTCCAGCCCCAATGATTAGCTTGATATGTCAACAAAAGTTAATCAAAGTTATCTTGATAGTTCAGAAGTAATCACAACTCAAAAGTACTCCAAACCAATTTGAAAACAATGCTGAAAAATTACTTTTGCTCACTATTTTGATCATAGCTTTTGAGCCACAAAGAATGTTTGAGTGGATTTGTTTCATTGGAAATTAGACATCTTGAGCTTCAATTTGAACATAAATAATTTGGATTTAAAATGAGTGAGTTATAGCCGTTTGAAGTTAGACCAACAGTGCAGTCAAAATTAGAGTTTTTGGGAAGCATGGGTTAAAAATGCATACATAGTCTCAAGGCTGCATACGCAGGCATGTTCCCAAGCCTTCAAAACTTCAGTTTTAACTTTTAAAGGCCCAAAACATCATTCTTTGATAAGGGTTGGCTCCTAGACCCCTTGGAACATCCAAAAACCTTGAAAACCTTAGTTTGAGCATATAAATACAACTCTATGCCTCTAACTCCAAACCCTAGCAAGAGAGAGAGACTCTTTTTCACCAAAACTCATTCAAGAACACTTTTTCACCTTGAATCTTCTACACACACAGAACTAACACATTTTTCTAAGTTCTTAAAACCTCTTTCTATTAGATTAGGCTGAAACTACTTTCAATCATCAAATCCAAGTCTCTTTCAAAACCTTTATGAGATTGTTTTGAAGAAAGAAAATATTTTGTAGTGTTCTTGATGAAAATCTATTTTCTTAAGAAAAGATATTTGCACAACTATGTTTATAATTTGTAACATCTCTCTCTAGGAGTTATTTTCATATAGGAATTTTTTTCCCAAATCGTTTTCAATAAGCTTCATAAGAATATCTTGTTATTTGAGTTGTGACTATCAAAAGATTTGTTGGGTTCTTTAATCCCTTTGAAATCTCATTTGATCTTATTGTGTAAGCACTGAGGGGGCAATTGAATACTAAAATCTATGATCTTCAAGCAAGGCTTTCTCCATGGCACCTCCTTAGTTTGAACTTTTTTTTACTTCTCTTGTTGTTTTTGAGAATATTTAGCATGTGTAGGTTTTGTCGTTGATCGATTTGTTTAATCACATGTTTTGTTTTGGATGAATAGTTGAATGATTAGATATATAAATTGATGAATATTGATGAACCAGAAAAATACATCATCCAAACAACAATCATTGTGCATTATATTCGTAGTAAGTGCACTAGTAATAGCAAAACGTTACACAAACAGGTCTAAATAGCCGTTGGCCATTAAAGCCAAGTAGACTAAGCAGCTAGATACGTTACAAAGGCAATAAAACCTAGTTAATAGCGTCATAACAAGGAAAACGTATGCAAAACACAAACCTAAAAGAAAAGACAAAAGCTATTTACTTGATTATTGAAGTGTCTCATTTAAGAAATACAAATCTAACTTTTCCATCAGAGGGTTTTTGAGAATTTCTCCAACCAAATCTCTCTTCCCTTTTTTTTTCTTTTTTTCTTTTTTTTTTTTTTTTTGCAGGTGTTGAAAAAAGTTGTTGGCTCTGTTGGATGAACAACAAACCAACGATTTTAGACATCATCAAATATGATTAAATATATGAATTGATGAACTTGACTAGGTATATGATTTAATGAAAATGTTTTGTTTGTGATGTTTTGTTCTTGGTAGACTTAGATCCAATGCATGTTTAGGATATGAACTGATTTATTTGATATTGATTTGTTGTGTCTTACCATGTTTTGATTAAGGGTTGAATTGGTAATATATGAATATGTGAATCTGCTTGAACATTTAATTTAATTTTGGATTTGTGTTTTTGAGTGAATATGTGCACACATTATTAAAGGTGCATATGCTGTAGGGATGACAATTTTGCCCCGCCCCGCTTGACCCGCCCATCCCTACTTCACCCCGTGCTGGTTTTCCCCACCCCGCAAAGGTGGTGGGGCGGGGATGGGGCGAGATTTTAGACCCGCACCACGGGGCGGGGCGGGGATAGGTTTACATTTTTTAGACCCACCCCGCCCCATCCCCGCCCCACCCCGCATTAATAAGGGTTAAAAGGTAATTTTTTCATACCCTAAAACCCTACTATTTAAACAAAAATATCATAATCTTATTTTATTTAAGTGGAGATTCTTTTTGAAGAACTAGGCAATTTTTATTTTGTTATGTATTAGGAGTTTGGATTATTTTATTGTGTCATACTATGAGATTTTTGTTGTGATATTATCTTGTTAAATATTTAGATAATATTATTTAGTATTTGCTAAAAATTAGTTTGATTCAATAGAATAAATTTATTTATAATTTCAAGTATATTTTTATTATTGAAACATGTCATTTTATTTGAAAAAATGGTAATAGTTGTAGGGAAAATTAACAAGAAATAAAGTTTTATGGTGTAGGGCGGGGCTTCGCGGGTCTTCGCAGGGCCTTAAGGGCGGGGATGGGGCAAGAAATTTTCTCCGTCATGCGGGGCGGGGCAGGGATGGGGCAAGAAAAATCTATGCGGGGCGAGGGCGAAGATCCCATCCTTCGACCCCGCCTCGCCCCATTGCCATCCCTTGATATGCATGCTCTTAAAGATGCATACACAACCTTGACCCAGAAAATTGATGAATCTTTGTTTTAATTACATGATTGATTTGCTTTGATCTTTCCATGATTGTTTATTATACTTTACCATGATATTCTCCTTGAGTTTTCCATGATATTATATTTGACATGTTTAGAATATGATGTTTCCTTATTTATGCATGAATTGATTTTTATCTGATTTGATTTGTAATTATTTGATATTTGATTTGAATTTATTTCCTTTTATGCCATTATGTGAGATTTTTGCTTTGTGTGTTTTATTTTACTAATTAATTGTATGATTAGATTTTGGGCTTTATTAATAATTAAATGTGGCCTATCAAAATTAGTAAAGGCCAGCCCACGACAAGGTGTGGTTGGGTGCCTAACACCTTCCTAGGGGTGTCAATGTTCGACCCAACCCGCGAACTCGACACGAACCCAACACGGTTTTTTTCGGGTTAGGGTTGGGCCTTAATGGGTTTGGGTCATAAATGGGTCGACCCGAAAGCGACACGATAAGAAACGTGTCATAAGCGGGTCAACCCGCGTAACCCGCAATAGACACGTTTGACACGCCAATTTATTTGTGTCAAACCCAAAATGACCCACTTAACACAATCCGTTTAACTCGTATAACAAATAAATAATTATAATATTTTAGATTTTTCAAATACCTTTTATATCCAACATATATTTTAAATTTAAAAAGAAAAGTAAGTAATTACAAATGAGAAAGGTAATCTTATTTGTTTCATTAGTTATTATTAATCTTACATTATTATTATTTAGTTCTTGTCAAACTGTTGAGGCATGATTATATTTTGTAACTACTAATACTTTTTTTTTTTTTTTTTTTGGCATAGAACTTGTACAAATGAAATTGGATAAGCTTGTGCAAGATGTTATGAACTTGGACATCAACAAAGAATCTATGGATAATAATCGTGGTCATAGTCAGGATTAGTCTACTATTTGCTCAAATTCTTTCAATATTGATACTTAGCATTTGGCGAGTTCCAAGGATATTATATTTTTGTTGAACTATGTTATTTTATTTTTGTTAAACTATGTTATTTTGAATTTGGGTTGAAGTGTTGCACTTCTTTTGGAGTGTAAAGAACTTATTTCTAGATGAATGTTATATTTTTATTGAACTATATTATTTTGAATGTGGGTCGAAGACATAAAGTGTATGCACTGGTTTTTGGGATGTAAAAAATAATAATTTATAGATGGATGTTATATTTAATATTATGCAGATTGAAATGGGTTGTGTTACATTCGTGTCAACCCAACACGATTCGTTTATTAAATGTGTCAAATGGGTTGAGTCAGGTCAACCCGCCTTATTAACAGGTCGGATTAGGGTTGAAGGATCCTGACACGATTATTAAATGGGTCGGGTTAGGGTTGGGCCATTTAGTCTAATACCCCTACCTCGACACGACACGAACTCGACACGTTAACCCGAATTGACACCCCTACACCTTCCCATCTCTACACCTTAACTTCAAACTTAGTTTTAGCATGCAAACCCATGTAAGAGATCCAAGAGGCCCAATTTGGTTCCTAGACTTAAACCAGATAGCAACTCCCAAAAAAAGAGAAAACAGGTCATGCAACTCGCAAGTGCGGGGCGGTGCACCCACACCCATGTCAACATTTTATTGTTTTTGTGTCTTGATAACTATAATAAAGAAAAGTACTGATTTGAAAAGTGAGAGAAGTAATAAAAAATGAATGAAGAAATAATATTTAGCTGAAATAAGGTTTAGAATATGAAATATGATGTGGGTGAAAAAGAAAAGTAGTTAAGCTAAAATAGAAAAGAATGATCATACCTTAAAGTAAAATAAAGAAAAAAGAAATTAATAAGCTGATACCAATGCTCTTCTATTTTAAGTTCGTGTTAAAGAGGTTTCTACGTTAGTTATTGCTTTGATTTTGAGTTGAGACTTGAAACTGTTCAGCATAATAAATTTTGATTATAGCAAATGAGGGGGGGAAAATAGTTATTTAAATATTTTCTTTATTTTGTATGCTTGTTTGGATTTTTGTTTTTAAAGTAACAATTAAAAGCAAAGACCTTTTTAACACAGATTGAAAAGTATAAGGGCTAAAATAAAACATTTTAAATATTTTAAATGATGAGGCAAAAGTTTGAAAACCTTTGTATTTAGGAAGATTGCGAGAGTGCTTACAACTTACAACTGCCTTTCCCGCTCGTCAGCCTAGTCTTACAAGTTACAACTTACAACTGCATTTCCCCTCTAGCAGATGGTAGTTTGCTTTGTCAAGACTCTACCTAAGTTTTTTTTTTTTTTTTTTTTTTTTTGGGAAGACTCTCTACCTAAACTTCTTTGTGTGCAGCCTAAGCCTGATTTCTAAATCAATTTTGACAAATATTATACCATTTTGTTTCTTTACATGTGAAGATGGTAGTTAGTGACCAATTTTTGTTCCGGTCATTTTTTCTCAGAATAATAAATTTCTTTTGCTGCCAAGCACGTCTTTTTATTGTCTTCTTTTTTCTTTTTCTTTTTTCCTTTTTCTCCTTTAAAGTCTAACAATATTGACTCAAATGATTTGCGACTTCTTGAATCTTTTTTTATCACTCTTGAATCTTTTTTTATATTTCAAATGATTTTTGCGACTTCTTAAACTTGTGAAATGTAAAGTATTTCAGTTTTCAGTCATTTCTATGTTCATCAGAATCATCACATTGTTATATACATATATATATATATATAACCTATAAACATTCACACCATGATTGCTGCTTTTATTATTAGGCTAAGACGTTAGTTGAATTTTGGTATAAACGGGTTTGAACCCTAGAATTATTATCCAATAACAAAAGACTTTACTAATTGAGTTAATCAGAATCCACAAAAAGAAACTTAGTTAATATATCTTTTTAGAGAAATCTCTCGATATGGTTGAAAAATAAATGAAACAAAAGGCTCAAATTTCATTCAACAAAAAGTTTATTTATTCGTTTATTTAACAATTGAGTTAGTTCAAACATAATTAACCGGTGAAATGCAAAGTATTCCGTTCCCTTGCATTTCTTTTAAGTCATTACTATGTTCATCACATAGTTACTATCTGTTCCTAGTGAACTTTGTTGGTAGTAAATAAAACAAAAAACTTGAGCTTAGCTCAAGAAAAATCTTGTTTATATTTGTTTATTTTGCAAACAAGTTATGTTAAAACAAAATAATGTATTTGTGAACATGTGTGTTAGTAAAAGACTCAATTTAAATATAAATAATAATAATAATAATATATGCTATACATATAAATGTATAAATAAAAAATATTGTAAATAAATGCATAAGATGTCATTTTTTGATTTTTTTTTTTTTAATAATATAAATAGTCCATTTCATAATTACAAGGTTACTAAATCTTTTTCTGTTTTTGAGAAAAACAAGGTTACTGAATCTAATTCTTATTAGTTCATAAACGAAAACATTACGTCTAATTGATTCAAATAATATAATTTTGTCTTACTGAATATCTTTTCATGTGTTTGTCTTGTATTGAGGTATACTAAAGATATGAGTAAAAGTGGAGTAGTCAACTAAAATTTAGTTATTAATTACTATTATTATAGTGTTAAGAAGATCAATCAAAAGAATAAACCTGAAGCAGTGATGAATAAAGGAAGACTGACTCGTGCAAGAAGGACTAAAGAGCAAAAGAAGAAAAGGGGATTAAACGACAGTAGCAACAATAGCATTAGTATATTACTGAGAAAGATACTTGTAGCATTAAAAGGAGTAAGTTAAGCACGAGAGATGCACATGGGATATCTGTGGAGCTGTTAGTGGACAGATGGCTTAAGGTTATTGGAGGAGTAGAATTTGGGAAGTTGTTACAGGTAGTTAGAGGAGGTTGTTAGTTTTCCCGCTCTTTTATTTTTCTGTTACAGTAGTGATTTGTAGTATAAATGTAAAGGTATACTTTGTAATTCATTCATTCTTTGTAATCACAATTCAGAGCAATAAAATCTCTCTCTCATTCAGAAGATTTTTCTCTCTTCGTTGTTGAAGATTCTCATAGTTTCTTTGATATTTTGCTTAATTGTGATACTCTGTTTTCATTTCTGATCTTTAACATATAGAATTGTAAAACAATTAAAAATAATAATCATTATATTTATTATATAAATGGAAATAATGAGAATAAAATAACTTGTTGTAGGGATAAGGGCCCATAATTATACTTTGGGCCTTGGGCTTTGGTCGAGAACGTTGGTTGGTCCAAGGACGAATAAACAAGAGTGAGAATGTTAGGCTCAAAGTCCTGTGAGTAGGTAACAAATGAAAAGGTTGGGGAAGGCAGGCTGAGGAGAAATGTCTCCTCAGTTGAACAAAGCATAAATCAAGAATATATCCCACCATTCAAGGTGATCTCTTTGGAAGTTCCACTGATAAGGACGTGCATTGTAAAGGTGCAAGAGGGATGGGAATTCAGAAATATCTAAAAGAAAGGCTACTGCCACCGCATTGAATGCTCTGTAACTAACTTCCTGACTGCATTAATGTGGAAAAAACCCCTAAACAGTGTTGCATTGGCAACCCCAACGTACAGAGGGACTGAGGGGGTGTCCAATGGGACAAACACTCAAGTAGTGACTTGGATGACCAACAGGTGAAGGGCCAAGATTGTCTAAGGAGAACTATATAATAGAAGAGACCCTCTATGGAGAATGAAGTGGAAAATAGAGAGAGAAATCTAAAGATAAACACTGTAGCAGTCAGGAAATAATCTTGTAATCATACTTAAGATAAATATACAAGAACTGATCTCCTCGGACTTGTCCGAGGACGACTTTCTTTAGTTGAAATCTATCTACCTTTCTGTTCTTGTCATTTGAATCCACTTTATTTGTCATCCAACTTATTTTAGCCCAGTTTTCCAACTTACTCTTTACAAATTTATTATTTTGGGCTTTTTGGGCCTGAGCCTATTCATTCTTTGGGTTTGGAATTCAAACTCGGTCCTTACACTTGTAAATAAGTTTCAACTTGTTCAACGACAACGACAACAACAACAACAACAACAAAAAAAAAAAAAAAAAAAAAAAAAAAAAAAAAAAAAAAAAAATTGAAATAAAAAATATATCATGTGATTAGCTTGAGTTGGGCTTTGGGTCAGGCTCTTGTAGGCTTTGGTTTTTAGCTTGGGTTAGGTTAAGGCAAAAGCCCGTGTGGCCAACTTTTTTGTTTGGGTTAGGTTGGGTCAAGCCTGTATGGCCGTATGGGCCTTGCTTCTTTCTTTCTTTCTTTTTCGCTTGGGGAGGGGTGGGGGGTTGTATGTGGACCAGTTGGACTGTGGCGAGACATTGGTCAAGTCTGACCCGGTCTAAACCTTTTTTTTTTTTTTTTTGCTTTTTGTTATCTTTTTATTTAAATGCATCTAACTATATATAAAACACTTGTTTCTCAAAAAAAAAAAAAAACTATATATAAAACACTTTATATGAGATATTTTGAACACAATTTCCTCTTTGTTGTATATTACATACCGTTATTTTGTCTGTTATCGTTGATATATGTAAGTACTTATTTTTACTTCGATCAATGATAGCTCAATTGGTCAATATTTTTTCTTATTTTGAATGGAGATATTTTGAATCCAAATTCTCCCTCCCGTTATAATTACCGAATTATCAAAAAATAAATAATAAATAAATTGGTTAAATGGAGTACAATCATTAAAGAATTTAAATTAAACCACAAACAAACTGAATTTGAACCAATGGAGAGGCTCGAGACAATTAACTGATTAACAAAATCAAGCCAACGTCTTTTTTTAATGCAAAATCAAGCCAACTATAAACAGCCTAAAATATTCTTCTAAATAAGTGTGCACTCCAATTAAAAGTGTTAATGTTTGACATGATCCGCAAACACGACACAAATTTTACAGGTTAACCTTAAGTTTTAGCATGCAAGTTCAGGTCATAATCGAGTCAATCCAAAATCAACACAATAAGAAACGTGTCAAAAGCGGGTTGACTCCCCCCTTGATCTGCAATTGACACGCTTGACATGTTAATTTATTCAAGTGTCAACAAGAAATTACTTATCACGACCTATTTAACTCATATAACAAATAAATATTCATTTTATTTTAAATTTATCAAGTACCTCTTATATCCAACCTATATTTTTAAACTTAAAAAGAAAAGTATGTAGTTACAAAAACTTAAAATATTTATTAAGTACTTAGATGTTATTCTGAACCTTTGGACAATATGTTTTAAGTATTTGATACTATTATTAACTTTCAAATTGTATACTTAATATCTATTTTGATGTTATGAGTTTGTATTAAATTTTCTATTTATTTAATATTTAAAACAATATTAATCAAGTCAAACAAGTTGAAAATGGTTGCTTATTTTAAAGGGGTAAATGGGTTGTATTTCTGTCAACCATAGTTGTCAAAACGTGAATCGTATCGTGAATCGATTTTTGATTTTTCCGTATCGTGTATCATATCATATCATGTATCGTAAAATACACAAACGCTTAATAAAATTTATAAAAAATTATAAATATACATATATAAATGGTATATTCATTATAAATTTTAAATATATTCAACTAATAACTAATTTATTTATCACTTATGTAATAATATTTAACAAGCTAACTAAATAAATCAACCTAGCATGTGTTTATAACATATACATTCAAATGGTTTAAATTTAAAAGTGATAATATATCACAAATGATCAAAAAATAATAATTTATTTTCATCATATCGCCTAATAAACCCCATCTAAGTCAATGTTGTCATCATGTTTATCATTTTGCAAACTTATTTCTCCATTAAAATTTTCTTCATCGTCATTAACATTTATTATCTCTCCTTGTTCTTTTTATTTTAATAATTAAAAAAAAAAAATCTTCTTGGCATTCTATGGGCCGTTTGGTATGGTTATTTGAGCAACACTTTTTAGTTTTTAAACAATATTACACGTATTTTTACGTACTTTTTCATCCAAACATATTTCCAAAAAATATAAACAACGTTACTAGAATAACGTTACTAAAGGCCCCCTAGTTTCTTGGACTTATAACAATAATGACAAAATTAAAAAAAATAATTATATTGTCAATTAACATCTTATTCATAATATAGAAAATAAATTTGCAAATATTAAAGTGAAGAGTAAGTGTTTACTGTGTAGTCTAAATTTTATAGGAAAAAGAGAGGGGAAAAAAACTTATGAATGTGTTATTTTATTAGGCCAAATTAAGTAAACTAATAATTTTGTGTTAAAAACAAATTTAGCAACTTGTTAGATTCAAATAAAAGTACAAATTTTAACAAAAAATATCATTTTAAAACATTTTTCTATGTATCGTACGATACGTACAATTTTACGATTCATATGATACGCACATTGTATCATACGAGTCATAAGCACTTATGATACGCCGATACGATACGAAACTTTTTACACACGATACGATACTAACAACTATGGTGTCAACCCAATTTGTTTAATATTAAGAGGATTAAAATGAGTCATGTCACATTTGTATCAACCTAACATGACCCGTTATTAAGTTTGTCAAGTGGGTAAGTACTTAGATGTTATTCAGAACCTTTGGACAATATGTTTTAAGTATTTGATATTATTATTAACTTTCAAATTGTATACTTAATATCTATTTTGATGTTATGAGTTTGTATTAAATTTTTTGTTTATTTAACATTTAAAACAATATTAATCAAGTCAAACATGTTGAAAAGGGTTTCTGATTTTAAACAGGGTAAATGGGTTGTATTTGTGTCAACCCAATTTGTTTAATATTAAGAGGATTAAAATTGGTCGTGTCACATTTGTGTCAACCTAACATGACCCATTATTAAGTTTTTCAAGTGGTACACGTCGTGTTAACTTGCTTCATTAGTATGTTGTATTAGGATTAAAGGGTCATGACACAATTGTTAAATGGGTTGTATTTGGCTTGAGCCATTTAGCCAAATACTCAAACCATAACGCGCCGACAAGAATTGACATCCCTAATTACAATCCTTATCTACAACTAACACATGGCAAAACATGATGGAATTCGCTAACTTAACCTGAAACTGAATTTTTTGACCCGAATAAAAAACGGGTTGACATGTGATCCGACTCATTTTTATGGGTCAACCCGACCCAACTTGGCTAACACATGACCCAACCCGTTTTTTAAAACTTTTTTTTTGGTAAAAAAATAAAATAAAATAAAGATATAGTTGGTTTACTTATTTGTTATGAACATTACACTACACAACCCAAACTCAATTGACAAATATAATGCACATAGCTTCTTTTTTTTTTTTTTTTTTTCCTCCTAAAAAACAACAGTTTTTTAAAACATTTTTTGGATGATACCATTAAAACATGTTTTTATATTTAACGCCATTCAAATACAATGGCCTCAAGAAAACAATTGAGACTTTTATCTAGTTGCATGCAAAAAAATTTATGATTACATGCAATAAGTAAAGATTGAAGCATTCTTCTTGCTTATATAACGTGATATGTAAAGATTCTTAGATATCAAATTACAAAGTACATACCAAGATAATATGGTTGCAATAAACTTAAAAATATATGTATGAAATTATAAAAATGTATGAGAAGTATTCATAAATGTGAAAAGAGTAAAGTCAAAGTATATCAATGCAATTGACATAAATTATGAATGTTTAGGCCTATTTTGTAACAGTCCATAGGCAAAATAAAGGTATTTAAAAATAAAAGACAATATTTCATGGGGTGTAAATTTACAATAACATGATATTTATAAAAGAAACCATGTATAAATAAGTAAGCAATCAAATTTTGATGTGTATTCCCAAGTAGAAATAGACTGCCAATCACAATGCATCTAAAATTAAACACAGCTATTAGCTTATTTTTCAAGATATTAGATTATGAAATAAGTTTTCAAGATTTTAAATTTTTTTTATATGTTTTTATTCTTTGTCAAATTAGCTATCCACTTGTGCATTTGTAATTTTGTTTTATATTTTGGGATATTGATATTGTGTAGTAGTGAAACTTATGTTTTTGCTTTAATTAGATTTTCAAAGGGTAGACTAGACTTCATTGAGTTTATGATGTTGATTTTGATTAGGAATGTTGGGATTTGTATAATTTTATAATTATTGAACAAGTTGAGCTAAGATCTTTATTGATATGGGTGGTGAATTCAAAGTAATGCATTTCACATTAAGTAATTTGCTACATAACTTACTAAGTGGCAAATACATTCCTATCAACCACAAAAAAAAAAAAAAAAAAAAAAAAAAAAAAAAAAAAAGTTCTTTTAAATAAAAAAATTTTCAATTGGAAAATACAAGTCAACCCGCCCAACTCAACCTGCACATCCGTTTTTCCACGTCTATAGAGAAACTTTTTTTTTTAAATCGTTAACATAAAAATTAAAATAAGTAACTTAGATCCGTTGCCAACACTAACATAAAATTAGGTTTTTGTTTGCTTGTTTACAGAAGCCTTTTAAAAATATATATAATGATAATAATTTGATAGTTACAATAATAGAGAATTTGAACTTTAACTCTCTTAAAAAGGGAGAATTAGATTAAAAAGAAAAGTTGGATTAGAAAAATAACACTAATGCTCTATTTGTTTTGAAGTAAAATATTTTCATGTGTTAAGACATATGTGATTCAATGTTAGGAACATATGTCAATATTTTATGTAATTGGCTAATCCTTTGACAAAATGCACTTTACTTGTAATTGGATAGATCTAGGATGAATTTAATACTTCAAGAAATAAGGTTTCAAGTTCAAGTGTTAAAGTCATGTGAGTCTGTCCAAGAATCAAGTAATGAAGTGCTGGATTTTAAAACTCGACAGCTAGCATCTATCAAGATTTAAAAGCTGCTAAAGCCCGTGGCTCAATAGCTAGCTCGATAGATGGCTATTTATCAAGGTTTATGAAACTCAATTTTTCAAAACTATTTTTCATCCAATCCGTGAGTATGTGTTTAGGCTTTCTTTTCTCACAACCCTAAACATATATAAGAATTATTTTAAGGGTCATCAAAGGTTGCACAGTTGCACAAGTGTGAAGCAAAGTCTTGTTTATGCAAATTGTGACCGGAAATAGAATTTATCCTAGTTTATTTTTTTTCTTGAAGAAGCTGCTGTGTTTTTACACCATAGGGTTTTGTGACCATGGAGCTTCTTGATCTTCATCATGTGATGAACTGAAGAATTTCACAACCAACATTCTTCTCAAGTTGGTGATTAAGTTGCGTACTAGGATTCACGCAATTAGTTTGTTATGTACTGGGAGCCGTGCATTGAAAATAAGAGATTGTCACTAGAAAACAAGTCCAATTGGGTATTGGGATAAGAGTTCAACTGTAGGTTGGTATAAGGTACTAGGATTCCTTTACTTGTAACTGTTTGTTTTGATAATAGTGAATTCTCGGGAGTAGAGCCTTAAAATCACCCTGTGGGATTTTTGTCGTATAGGTTTTCTCCATTCGTAAACAAATCACCATGTCAATTTTTTTCCATTACATTTAGTTTAATTAGTAATTTGTTAGTATTACCACGCATTTTGTATGTTAATTTGATTTATTAATAAACTTGGCTAATTAATCAATTAATTCATTACAATGAGTCAATACATTATTGGTCTATCATCAAGTGTTTTGTATAACAAGTAAAATCAATAGCTCAGCACCGAAGTTGCTAGTGTTAAAGGTTCAATGGCTCTACCACTAGAACTGGCAGTCACACCGGTGGCTTTGGTGACCGAACCGCTCATAACAATCGACAAAATGGTGGCTTCGATTAACGGACCTCTGGCACTGATTGGGTTGCAGCGTCTCTAGCCACTGGACCTCCAACACTAGCTATTGGTGTGACATCTCCAACCATTCAACCACCAACACCAATCACCGAGGAGAAGTATCCCGCCATCGAACCACCGGCACCAGTAGTCCGAATGGAATCACCAAACACCAAACTGCCAAAACTAGTCATGGAGCAAGGCCAACGAGTTGCTAGCACTGGTCGCCAAAGCGGAATCTCAAGCCCCCAAACCGTTGGTACTAGTTGACAAAGCATTGTTTCCGACAACTGGACTGGTGACCTAGTGACCAAAATAGGCAAAGGGAGCCACTGTGTTTTTGGAAAATGATTTACTAAATTTTCAAATGTAAAACATTTTACAACTTTTTATAAAGGATTTTATGGTATAATGAAAAATATTTTTCAAGTTTGATTATATTTTACCTACAAACATACAATTGAAAATACAAAAATATTTTACTTCAAAACAAATGGAGCATAAAAGTCATTGACAAGAATATAAGGCCAAATCCACTTCCCCTTAACCTATTCTACTACAGCAATACTACTAAAATTCTAAAATACCCAATTTCACAAATTGTAAAAATGGAGAATTATGAATGATGAAAAAGTTGATGAGTAAAGTGTCATCACTTAACATGTTATGAATTTATGTGTCCCTAGATTTACTTGTTCCATTGTGACAAACTACCAAGAGAACCACAATTACCAAACAAACAAAGAGTTGAAAATTTTCACATTTTTTTGACAACTTACCATAGTGGTCACTTATTTATTGCAATGTCATTTTCATATGATCTTTTGAATCAATATTACTATAATTTTGTTTTTGAATTAATATTATTATATTTTTGTATTACATTATTTATTTTTATTGGTATTAATTATGAAATCTCATGTTAACTATATTTCTAAAATACCAAATAATTAATCACTAACTCCAAATGTATTGTACATCAATCACAATATATTACAAGAAAAATTATTACAAATGAACTTGGATTTTCATAACAAATTGAAGACTTTTTTTTTTAATAAATATTTTCATCCTATAACATCCATTTTTAGTGGAAGACTTTTTAGTTTTTACATCAAAATTCTATATAAAAAGTAAAAACTAAGAATAGAAAAACATAAATTAATGTAGTCTCTTTCACAACACATCAATTGTCTCTTTCACAACGCATCAATGTCGCATGATTGTAGAACCCATATATGATAAGAAAAAGAAACACATATCAAAAAAAAAAAAAAAAAAGACACTAAAGGGTGGAAAAATTCCACACAATCATCAAAAGGAAGAACGAATTAAAATACGGATAGATTCCCAAACTTTGGATAGGAATTTCAAGAAAAACTCAGGCGTGCTATCCAAAAGGCAACATGCTGTTATATTTACTGCACAACATTACCTGTAAAGTTTTCCCTCGGTTTAAAAAAAAAAAAAAGGAAAAGAAAAGGGACGTCCATCCATACCATAACCTTCAATTTTATTTTTTCCTTTTCCCCCTTTAGCCAGATTCCATCGAAGGTACAAAAATGCTCAATCACAATCACTACCTCTTAAAAAAATACAAACAAAGTGAAAGAAAAAACAAAAATTCAAAAATCCATTCCCCAAACGTACCTACTTGATGATATTAAAGTGGGCAACAAAGAAAGAATAAATATAAAAGCAAAAAAGCAAAGGGTGAAACATAAAAATAATCAGAATGAACCTCAATTTTTTAACCCCTTTTTTTCCTAGAGAGAGATAATTCCAAATGAAAAAAGCCTAAACAGCCGCTGAGATGATTTACAATGCAATTACAGTCACATTAGACCCAAGTCCCCACCATACAACCTTACATCACCCACCACATAATTTAAATTTAAAAAAATTAAAAAAAAAAAAAAAAAAAAGCTAGAGAGAGAAATTAAAAAAAAAGAAAAAAAAAAGATAAAGCTAAAGCTAAAAAAAAAGAAAAAAAAAAACATCAATTAGCAGAGACTAAACTAATATTAAAAAAAGAAAAAAAATTCTCTCTCCTTCTCTTCAGTCTTTAGTCAGCTCTGAGCCGAGCTGAACTCAACACCCAACTGGCGCGACAGCCGGCTTGACCTTAGGAGGCCTTCCTCTCCCTCTGGGCGAGCCGCCGGTCGGAGCCACAGCAGGAGCCGAAGAAGCCGCGGTCTTGACCTTCTTAGGAGGACGGCCACGTGGCCTTCCGGAGCCGGAAGACGCCGCTTTCTTCGTAGGCGAAGGCACCGGAGCAAAAGGGTCTCTGGGCTTAGGCGGACGGCCTCTGGGCCTAGGAGGAGACGCCACGGCGCCGGGAGACATCGGCGCCTTCGGCTTGGGTGGACGGCCGCGACCGCGCTTCGGCGGCGCGTTGGGGTCCGGCTTCATGTAGTTGTTCTTGACGAGAACGAGCTGGCCGCTCTGCTTCATCTTGTTGAGGTGGTGCGACAGTAGAGTCGAGTGAGTCGCCGGGATATTCGGGTAGGCCGTCTCTATGTGCTTCGAAATAGCCGATTTGTTCGCCTCGTTGTTCAGCGCCTCCACTGCTGTCATAATCATCTGAGAAAAAAAACACAACAACAACAACAGTTAAGAACACCAATTTTCACCATCAATTATAGATTTTTTTAGTTATAGTTAATAATACCTCAGGATAAAGCGGTAGAGTTGAAGGTGGAAGAGTTTGAGATTGAAGCGGTGGAGGAGGATTAGGGGTTTCTTCAGTGGCCATGAGAGTGAGAAACTGTGAGCAAGAGAAAGAAATGCAAGTCTAGAGTGAGTGAGTGAGTTTGTGAGTGAGAGAAAGAGAGAGAGAGAGAGAGAGAGAGAACTGTAGTTGGAGAGGTAGGCAGAGTGGGTAAAGGGGGGGTTGGATTTAAAATGAGGTTTGTTAGGGATTTGGATCGAGGGAAAAAGGATGAGACACTTGCTCTGGGAGCCTAGGTTGAAATCATCTAACGGCTAGGGGTTGTGTTTTCGGGCTAAGATCGGACGGTTCTTGTTCGCATCACGCGGATCGATGACGTGGCTGAAAACGCTCTTGTGGAGTTACCAAATTGCCCCTCTCTTTTTTTTTGAATTCGTCTCTTGTTAAGAGCGTTTTCGAATAACTCTCCGGGGTGACGATTGCGTGAGCTGTAGCGCTAAAAAGTTTATCACGTTTCGGGATTTGATTGGTTGGAAGATTAAAAGTGTGGAAGAAGCGGGAAAACATTTTGGGTTGGGCCAATAGGATTTTGACACGGTGGTAATTCGCGTGGAGTTGAGCTTGTTTGATTTTGATTTCAGATTCGAAGACTCAGATCCAGCATCCAAGTGCGGAAAGTGGGACCCGGGTTGGGGGCGTTGTGGTCCACGGTGGAGGAGAGACAGAGTTACGGTTGTGTGCGTCGGAGGTGTACGTGTTACCATGGCAGACAGCGTTGAGAAGGATCAACAATGTTGGCTCATGGCTGGTTGGTTGGCCACTCTTTTTTGCTGACATGTGTCTTGTCTGTAGACATGCACACACACTTACAGTTTACACCAGCACAGTCTCTCCTCTGCTCCGTAGTCCGTACAAAGATTTAAATCAGAGGGATAGATGTTTTTATGGATATGGATTTTTTTTTTTGGTTTAAAGATAGTTTTAATCTATGGTATTTGTCCTAAATTTTGACAATAGATTTCTATTATTAGACTAAGATATCAAATCTTTTAGGCAGAGATTGAATCTTAGATCTCTTATTCAATTTTCAGAAACTTTACTATTTTTTTTTTTTTGAGATAACTAGAATCTTTTTTTTTTTTTAATTCGTAATTCTTATAAAATATTTTCAAAATAAATTATAAATGGTAAATTATCATTGGTTCATATTTATAAAAAAAAACTATTAGTTCTAATTTGAACTGATTATTGAAAAAAAAATATTGATAAATTACAAATCTAATAATTTATTATATTTAAAATTATTGTAAAAATATTCTGAAAATAATATTTTACTTTCTGACTTACACGCATCTGCAATAGCAATAAAAAAGAATCACATAGTCGCACTTTTTTTCTTTTCTTTTTTAAATATAAGATAGAATTTCTACTTTAGCATAATCTAAGTGTATATGTGTGTAAAATTCTCTCATGTAGACTTGAACCCTATCCCTTACCCGTAACACTCCACTAACATTTATACTTGTGAAATGACCATCTTCCATTGCACCAAGACGTGCGGTGTACGTAGTCGCACTCTAATTTGCTTTGAGATCTGCACAGTACTGTCTCATTAATGAGTGGTTTTCGTAATTAAGCTAACTTTTCTTTTTAAACAAAACCATAGAAAATTTTATTGGTATTCGGGCTTTGGAGGATTGCGTGTGTCTGTTTGAACATTTATTTTAGCTTTCAAAAACAAAACCCAATGTTGAACGTTTAAAAATGTTTCAAAAAGTTATTATCACTAATAGAATAAAATAAGTGTCAAGAGTTTTTGTAGCAATCTGTTGGTATTTTTCAGTATCTTTCCACGAAAACGTTTAAAATTCAAATCTCTCTTTTTTTTATTGTGATTATTCAATGTAAAAGATAAAAATATATGTCACAAGTCGATTAATGATGTGAAATTTTCGTGTCAACAAATTTAAATATAAATACAATGCGGCCACCTCATTTTTTTTTTTAAATGCTTGTATTTTGTGCTGCTCCACACAACCAAAATAGCTTGGAGGAAAATCCCAAAATTTTCTCAACATGATAGTTTAGGGATTTTTTTTTTTTTTTAATTATAGAAAATGTAGGATGATAGGGGGCATTTGTTATTGACCCTATGAGGGCATTGTTGAAGACAAATTTGCGTGATGACGCGACACTTGATGGGCTTCGTGATGGTGACAACATATGAATGGAGAGTACGCAAATTGTGTTGTGGAGAGAATTGCCAAAATTGAGGTAGTATTGATCAATGGGTTGTAAATCAAAGATAGGGTTTTAAGGAGAAAAAGAGAAGGACTAGCTCTTTTTATCATATTTGATACTTTTTTTGCGGTCTTCTTCTTCCATTGCACTTTATGCACATAATTGATTTTTGAGAGGGTGGAGGGGGAGGAGAGGGGATTTTGATATTTTTTTTATAGTTGGCGATGCTGGCAAAAAGTCACAAGATAGAACATGTATGCTTTAAGATAGTAACTTTTGAATCCACAAGGAGAATTCTAGAGTCGGCTAGAGAAAGAAGAGAAAAACCCTACTAAAAATATGATTTTTTTTTTTTAAAAAAAAATCTAAATGTTCTTGGAAGCTACAAGGTGTATAATTAGGAAAAGAAATCCTAGGGTTGTTAGGAGTCACTTAGGAAACTCTAAGTTGATCCTAGGTTGGTTAGGAGCCTTTAGAACACCCCGTTTTTGTGTTAAGCATTAAATTAGGCTAGAAAATAGGAAAACTCACAAAAGAAAATTACAATCCAAATCCTACAAACTCTAGTTTACGTTATAAAGTAGATGAGACCTTATTCTAACTTTTAAATTGCTAGGTTTTTTTTTTTTTTTAATAAATATTTTATTGATCACCCCAACAAGGGGAAAGGCAAAAAGGAGAGGGTTTGGGTCCTTTCTAGTCCATTGGTGTGATAACAATGCAGGGAAGCTAGAGATAGGCACTGGCCTAGTCTAATCATACAAAGAAGCTCATTGGGCAAGAAGATGTACAAGAGCATTATCTTCTCTATACACAAAAGAGAAAAGAACAATTTACAAAGGATTTACATAAAGACAAAATGTCTTCAGAAATCTAGTTAATGCTCTAGTATGGGATCACATCAGGGCTTCTTAGTGGATCAATAACATTCCAATCATCGCCTTCAATAACAATATTATTGAATTCTTACAAAACAACTCTTTTAACAACACATAAGGTAGCCTTTGCTTAACCCAATAGAGGGTTACTAGGCTCCAACTGCTTAGTGCAGGCTGATAATAATTTCTCTTTCTCATTTACGGTTATCACAGCAATTGTGGTTTTATATTCTCTAATTGCTGCATTGAACCTAACCCAATTCTTTGGAGGGGGCTTCCAACCTTTCTCCTTGGTTGGCTTCTTTGGTAGACTATCCTATGTTTCCTTGTGCTCCATATAAGATTTGAAAATCTGCCTAGATAAATCAGTTGGGGAACTTTTAGTGTCATCAACTCTAGTTTTGTTCCTTCCCATCCAAATATGATCACACAAAATAATTGCATATAGCTGAAATTGGCTAACTACTTCATCTTCTAACCCCAAAATTGCTTTAGGCTTAAGAATGAACTTGACCCAATATTGGATAGAGTGGTTCTCCTTGTTGCTCAAATTTAAAGGCCATAAGGCTAACAACCATACTTTCTTCACCCAATCACATTGGAGAAATAGGTGCTCTAGAGTTTCAAGGGCATTGTTACAAAGGCAACAATCAAGCAATGGGAGAAGGAATCTATTATTAAAAACCGTTCTAGATGAGATAATTTCCCAAACAAACTCCCAAATGAGGTTCTTGAGGCAAACTTGGATTTTCATCTTTCACAGAGATTTCCAATCATTAGTGTTGAAGATAGAATGGCTAGGGAGATTTGAGCATTCTATTGCATTGTATGCTGATTTAACATCAAATTTACTTAATGGGGATAAACACCAAAAGACCTAATCTTAGGAAGACTATTGAGCTAAATGAATATTTATGATTCTGTTGATTGTCTTAGGTTCAAATTATTTAGTTAACTTACCCCTATCCCACAGATAAAAAAATTACCATAAATATTAAACTTGAATAAACGGAAACCTAAACAAAGGAATTTGCCTGAAAAGCAGTGTAGGTCATTGTTGTAAAGCAATAAGTCTTGATCTTTAAAATGATTCCTTCATCTCACCAAATTTTATGCATTTTTATGTTGACTTGTACTAGTATTTTCCTACCTTCCAAACTTCTTACGTATTGACTTTAGACAGTCTCTTTATTCAAGGAAAGTTTATGTCGTCTACTCTACATTAGTTGGTTCGGTTATAGGGTGACAATGATAATGTGGTGGTTCAAGATATAGTAGCAATAAGTCTTGATCTTTAAAATGATTCCTTCATGTCACCAAATTTTATGCATTTTTATGTTGACTTGTACTAGTATTTTCCTACCTTCCAAACTTCTTACGTATTGACTTTAGATAGTCTCTTTATTCAAGGAAAGTTTATGTCGTCTACTCTACATTAGTTGGTTCGGTTATAGGGTGACAATGATAATGTGGTGGTTCAAGATATAGTAGCAAGAATAGTAAAAGCGATGGTGGTGTTGCAGTTTAGTGTAAAGTGGTGATTGGTGGGATGTTGGAGTTGATGAATTTGTGTTTATTTTTGTTGTTCTTTTCACATACTTTCTTAAACAATTTTTTCCCCTTGTACATTTGCCTTTTTAAGTACATTAAATTTGAAAATGCCTCTTTGAGCCCTCCATTTTTCTCATATGTTCTTTTGTACCTACTTGCATCTAATAAGTCTTTTTTTCTTCTCCAAACCCATATGCACACATAAGTACTAACCCCAAGCAGCAGTTATCCCAAACCCATTTAATAAAAGCTCCAATCAACCACACCACAATTATTATTCTTAGTAGAAACACATTTAAACTTCAAATAACAAAATCAAACTTGTATCTCACAGAAAAGTTTCTCATTTATATACAAAAACAATTCCAAAATTTCAATTGAAATTATCCCAAAAATTTTAAAATTCCTCACTTTAGTTGGAATTAGTGCCCACATTGAAGCTGGGCTTTGGGGTAAAATTTTCTTTCAATTTCTTTAACAAAACTTAATGGCACAATTAGGGCAGTAAATGAACTACGTATTCGTTCATAAATAACACAGATTTGGCTTGATAAAAAACTCGTTCATGCTTGTTTGTTTATGTATAAGCCAAGTTTCAACCTTAGTTTTAGATTTGTTTAATAAACATGCTAAGCCTAGGCAAAAAAACTATCAATGAACAAGCTTGTGAACAATATGGATCGATAAAAAACAAGTCAAGCTTAAACTTGTTTATGGGTTTGGTATAAGCTTGATATGAGCTTGAAAAATAAATCAATTTATTACTAAATCATTAATCAATTTTTAGTGGAGACCTAACCACTTGTCCAAACCAAATGGGTTTGATAATATGTTTAATATGGGCTTAATAATGTATTTGTGTTAGATCTCAAGCTCAAGAGCTTGACATTGAGCTTAAGCACAACTTGACTAATGAATAGAGCCAAACGAAGCTAAGCCCGAGCTTTTCGACTTTTTGATGAGCTCGAGTTTGAACATTGTTTGTAGCCTCATTTTGAGCCCAACCCAAGTTTGAACATTTTACTTTTGTTGTCAAGCGGAGCTCATAGATTCTGTACTTAAAAGTTTGATTCATTTAAAAATTTAGGCACAATATTCTTTCAACAACAAATCAATTTAAATTACATACTCCAAATCAAAAGAAAAACCCTTAATATGTTTTGTTGAGCAAAATTTAGGTTATTTTTCCCAATTTTGTTTTGTTTTATGGAGTAGCACGTATAGTTTTTTTTTCCTTGTATTCAAAATTTTCGACACATGATCTACGTTACTAATTGTTGAGGGCCATTTGTGGAAACCCAGGCAGACAGAAAAGCCCAATAATGAGGGCTACAAAGAATTGACAAGATAAATAGCAAAAACCCATTAGGCCCAAGCAGCAGGAATAATGGATCACAGGCCCAACAAATAAATAAATGGGTCTTGAAGAGGCAAGCGGGCTCAAAGAAGCCAGGAAAGAAAGAAATAGCATCCCATGGGCAGTGTATGAGGTAGAAAAGTGAGAAAGGGCCACCGTAGACCCAAGGCAATGCAAACTAAGAGAGTAAGAGGTTTATGGCAGGCCCATGAATCCCAAAGATAAGAATAAGGTTATTGGGCCGGGGAAGACCAATGAAGTTAGTAAAAAGTCCATGAGAGTGTGGAATTAGCAAACGGGCCGAGGAAGCCCAAAGAAAGCAATCGGGCCGTAGATGCCCAAAGGGACATAGAAGCCCATGAGTAAAAGCAAAATAGTGCCCATAACAGGCCACTGAGAAAAGGGATGAACGGTTGACCCAAAAGAAGTACAACAAGATTAAGTTATTACGGCAGGAATAACAGTTTAACGTTGCAGGAAATAAAGAAAATCAAGAGTGGGCCAAAGAAATGTAAGGTCCATCATCATACAAAGCCCAGTTCCTGAATGGAGTGGGAAACCAAAGAAAGATCCACATGAAAGGTCAAACACAAATGGAGAATCTCCAGATCACGGCAGACGCATGAGCAGCAGGCAGACTCTTGGACATATCTGAAAGGGAAGCACACGTAAGGCCCAGACACCACCAGCCTGTACCTATCCAATATAGGACATGGTAGGGCCATGGGCCAGAGGTAAGAGGCAAGGGGGGTATGGTTTGGTGGTTTTGCACCTCCTGCTCAAGCCCTTTTGGGAGGTACGTCCTGCTGGGATGATAGACCACTCAAAAGAAGTAAGTTTGAGGGGGAACCGTTGGGTGCATGCCTTGAGAGTAGAGAGAGAAAGCATTTATACCGTGGCAGGAAAGAAGTGTTACAGTAGACAGAGGAACGAAACAAACCTGTCTCTGTCTGGCAAGGGTGAATGTCGCACAGACTTGGTGGTCGGCAAGTACGCCCAGACCAGACAGAGGCGGTTAAGGGGCAAAATGGTAAAAGATTGGTCACGGCAGGCACTATAAAAGAGCCCTTGCCGTGCCCTGAAACGGGGATCGAAAAACAGAGTATTTTTACTGAGTGAAAAGAAAAATAGAGTAAGAAGAAAAGAAAAAAGATAAGAAAGAAAAACAGAGAAGAAAAGAAAGGAAACTATGGAAAAAAGAGAGTTAAGTTCAATGGGCATGCACCAATAGATCGGTTTCCCTCTCTCCCCCTTCAAATCTTGCTTTCTTCCAAAACGTAAACATTGACTCTTTCCTTTTTGGGCAATAACCATTTAGGTCCGACTCCTTCAAAGCCATTAATCCCCATGACAGGATCTTTTTCCTGGGAGATTATTTGCATTGAGAAGAGGCGTTCTCCTCTCTTTGGCTTTGCTTCGGCAGACTAAGCTTAAAACTTGATTTATACCCATTTGATTAGCTCGTATTATTTTCTTCACTTTCTCTGTGATTGACATTATCATGACTGTAATCATGTTTTATAAGTAGGAATTACATAGCCATTTGTTTAAATAGTCAAGAATATTCTGTTTTGGTTATTATTATTATATTTGCTTGCTGTAACTTGCCTGCAACAGTTCTACTTGCCATAAGTTTACTCCTGGCAGACAAGGCATAAGTTTGTGCACAAACCGGCTCAAGTTGAGTTACAGTTAGACCGGCCCCAACTCCCTTACTTAGGAATATTCGGGCCCAACACCGCAGGAGGCAGCCCAGCCCATTACCGCAGGAGGCAATCCAACCTAATGCACCATACACAAAAAAGGCCCCTACACTAATTGACCAGAGTTACATGAATTTTGTTTGCCATGTCAAGTTTTTTCATCTATCACTTAATGAAAAGGACTTTTTAAGAAGCATTTTAAAAAGTATAGGAACTTGTTTTGAGGAAAAAAAGAAAAAGAGATATAGGAACTTAAATGAAACATTTAAAAGTCTAGCGATTGTTTTGAAAAAAAAAAGTCAAAGTTTGAGGAGCAAACGTATAATTTAACCAAAAGCAAATATAACATCTATAATATGTAATATATATATATATATATATATATATATATATATATGCACTATAACAAAAAAAAAAAAAAACGTTTGACTTTTGGTTGATTTTTTAGTATTGCGCCATGTAAGATTTAGAGACCTCATAATTTTACATGTCATTATTATTGTAGTATATATTTTTATTTAAATTTAGATTATATTACATATTTAAACATTCCATTAGAATATTGCCACATCATATGTTCTTAAAATGGTATAATAGATAGTTCCACATTCAAATGATCATAATAAATGCATATTAATAAAATTAATAAATACCATAATTATCAATTTCATATTATGCCAAAAATAAAAAGAAGTGCTACGCTCATAGTATTTTCACAACACTTTCACAAAAAGTCATAGGTGTTAAGTTATTATTTGTTTTTTGTTTTTGTTTTTTTTTTTGGGATGTGTAAATTATTTATTCTAATTTAACCACTGGATTAATTTTTTCTCCAACAATAACAACCCTTAACAACCTACCACTTTGTTGTAAAAATATTATGAACATAGTTTTTCTTAAAATTAAAAGAAGAAATCCACTTTAAAAATATCATAATTACATATTAATAAATTATCAAAATATAATAATTACATATTAATAAATATAATAACTATTAAATTTAATATTAGAAAATAAATAAAAGAATATTAATGATTACCATAATTAATTATTTTCATATTTAGACAATAAATAAATAAATAAATAAAAGAGAGAAACTGATTAGTTATAAATTAGGGATGGCATTTGAGTAGGGCGAGGCCGTAGGATGGGATTTTCACCCCGTCTCGCACTGTTTTGTTTTACTCCATCCTCGCCCTGTATGGTGGGGAAAACTACCTTGCCCCATTCTAGCCCCTTGGGGCCTCACGGGACTCACCCGCTCTATAAAACTCTACTTTGTGTTAATCTGTCTCACCTCGCCCCAAAAAAATGTTTCATTAATATGAATATACAAGAAATTACAATTAAATCTATTACATTAAATCAAACTACTTTTTAGGAGTAATATTGTTATATATCCAAAGTATTTGACAATACAATATTACAATAAAAGCAAAAAGTATTAATGTTCATGCATTTAAATATTTAGTAGTATAAAGTAAGTTTTTAACACTAGTAAAGCAGGGTGGGATGGAGAAGGAGCCAAGCTAAAAAGCCTAAACCCATTCCCACCGTGCCTTGGAGTGTAGGGAAAAAATCTTGCTCCATTTTCACCCCATCACTTTTGCGGGGTAAGAAAAACCCACGATAGGCACAAAATTGTCATCCCTAATTATAATAAATAATAAATAAATAAAACCCAAAGCAAGCTATTATTGATCAATGAAGCCCCATACAAAGTGAGTACCAGCAGAAGTTAGGCTCAAGTCGCCCATCGCACAAAGTTATGCTTTAGAGTCAGCCCAGCTACTACATTCTCACTCCTCCATAAAGTTTGATGGGCCTCTTTTTTAGTCGGATGACTCGGATGTATTTTGGAGCGTTTGGGCTTGAGACGAAAACCCAAGCCTTCGCAATTGGGCCATAGCAAAATCTCCTCCCACTCAAGTCAACGACCAAGATTCGAGCATCAAACTCTCGGCTCATCCCATAACATAGAGACCATTTTTTTTTTCTTTTTTTTTTTCCTCTTCTGGAGAAACAAGAGACCATATTGAGTAGATTGCACATTTTAGGAACTATATAAGTCTAGAGTCACCAAAAAAAATTCCACAATTACCGAGGTGGCAAATTGCTATTACTGGATTAAAAGAAATTAAGAATTGTAAATAAGAATCAATAAATACTTGCCAACTCAACTATTGTAAAAAAAAAAAAAATGTTTTGAAAATTACCATATCAATAACATTCCTCTTTAAATAATCTCCTCTGAATCGTGTTCACCAATTGATGCATTTGACAATGATAAGTTTTTATTACAAAATTTGTACAACCAACAGAGACTATAATCTACCCCTCACTGGTCACAAGTCACAACTTAAATATGTACGAAGTTTAAATGTTTGAGACACATTTTAAGAAGCCTTTCTCTTCTCATAAATAAAAGAATTTAAATAATCATTTAAAAAAAAAAAAAAAAACAAAAAACAAAACAAAACTGCACCGCATTCGTTAACTATTTCCAACTATATATACTTACATATAAACAGATAAGCAATGTATATCTATAATGGACAAAGAATTACAAAATCTCCTCTTAGAATGAAGACTAACTTTGCATGGGACGTTTCCCATGAGGGTCTAATTTCGGGGCAGCTGAAGTGGTTGCAGTTGCAGTTGTGGATGCAGTTGCAGATGCAGTTGTGGATGCAGTTGCAGATGCAGATGCAGTTGCGGTTGCAGTTGCAGTAGAATAGCTCAAATCAAAAGTACGGGAATCAGATTCACCAGAAGTTCCACCAGTGGATGATAGTCCAGGAGGCCTGCGAGATCTCCTATATCGAGATCCGGGTACTCCAGGTCTGGTTGGCTCTTCCAGATTGCCAGGTTTTTTTGATAGCATTACCACCACACGTCGCATGGTGGGTCGTAGTTGAGGATCACCTTGTGTGCATAGCAGCCCTAGTTGAATGCACATTGCTACTTGCTCGGTGGCTGCTGATGATGCCAATGTGGGATCCATGATTTCCATGTGCCTTCCCTTCCTGTAAAGCTTGTATGTCTGTAGAAGCAATAAACCACAATAAAGCTCAGAAATGAAATTAATAAAAGTAAGCTAAGCCTAGTTTTGATGAAGTGGGAAAAAAAAAAAATTTTCTGAATAAAAGTTTTGAATTGTAGAGTGATGTGAACTGAATTTGCTACAATTCCTGTAGTCCATGTCACATTCACAGAGAACTGAGTTTCTTGGTTTGTTAATTTTGACTGAGTTTGCCAAACCTTGCATTAAAATAAACCTGATCTATAAGACAAGGAAAGGTTCCGTAATGAGGTTTCTTGATGGTTTTTTTAGTATAAAAAGTCTTCCACAAGTTTCTTTGTTTAAAGAAAACCATGGACAGATTACACATCATAGTGCATGATGTTTACTAAACTGTAATATAAAAAGCACACCAACTTTGACCAAGGCCCACCAGAGGATTAATAAAATTACTTGGTTTATTATAAATCATAACATTATCAAATTAATTAATCGCTTGGATTATTATCTTACCCAGTCAAGTAGATTTTGTGCATCAACATTTAAATTGAACGATGAATTCCTCTGGCCACTAATAAGCTCCAAAATAAGAACCCCAAAACTGAATACGTCAGCCTTCACCGATAGATGACCATGCATGACATACTCTGGAGCCATATACCCACTATTTTCACAAATGAGAAATGAAAGAGTTAGAAAAACATTTATCCAAAGCATTTGATTCATACCAGATAATAAATAAATTAGAGTGCTTCATAACATACTTGGTACCAGCCACACGGGTGTTAACATGTGTTTGATCTTCCGGGAAGAGACGGGCCATGCCAAAATCAGCAATCTTAGGGATCCACTTATCGTCGAGTAATATATTGCTTGCCTTGATGTCTCGGTGGATGATGCAATTATGCGAGTCTTCATGAAGGTAAAGCAAGCCCCGAGCAATGCCAGCAATTATGTCAGACCTCTTCTTCCAATCAAGTTCCACTCTTCTATTTGATTCTGTACTTTGACCCAAAACAATCACTATCAATATGGCCATAGAGTACATTGATTTATTATTCAAGCGTTATAGAAAAAAATGTATGACTAACATCTAAATCAATAATTTAAATGTTAATCAACCTAGTGGGTTAGAGACATCGGATTTAAAAATTGTTGGTTGTCTTCCACTATAAGCCACCACGATTGTGCTACAGGATTAATCAAGAAAAATGCATAATTCAGGTTTTGGTAGCTTAGAACAGACAAATTCATAATAAAGGGTCAGTCAAGGTCTGAAGAGCTGTCTCCTTCACCACGTTTAGGAAATGTGACATAAAGATACATTAAACATGAAAGAAGGCAAATTTTATTTTCTCACATCCACCTTCCCCACACCCCCCCCCCCCCCCCCCCACCACACGCGCACCAAAAAAAATCTAAAAGGTGGAAACAAGAAAAATGAAGATATTGACTAATTTTTAAAAAAGACTTAAAGGATTTTGACAACCACAAATAAAAAGGGGGCATAGGAAAGCTATAACAGAGCTTCAATAACTAACATAACTCCATACATACTACTTGAACCTATTCAAGTTAGCTTGCTCATCCACTCTAATGATTTTTGCTCTATGAAAACAACCATTGTTCCATGATGAAATATCTTTTCCATCAATAAAATCATATACCCCACATTTTACACTATTGCAACTATTCAAAATCTTCACAATATAATTAATTCCTTTATGGCTTGTTTGGATAAAAGTATATGGAAAGAAGGATTTGGATTTCAATCTTTAGTTTAACTGACTTGAATAAAGTATGAAATGATTCATTTTTTCCTATTGATGAAATTTATGAAGGGGTTTGTGCTTTATTTATATGTGAATTTGAATGATTAGATGCAAGATATTATTTCAAATCCATAATATCACAAGTGTTTTTTTAACAAAATCTGTCCAAACTATTCAGCCAATACTCTTGTGAAATGCATAAAAAATTTGATGATTTTTTTGCAAACTCAGCAGCTGCAATTCTGACTAATATAGTGCAAACTACAAATAGTAAAGACTAAAACAAAGAAAATAAAAATTGAGATGTCAATTATGCATGGCTAGCAAAGATACTCAAAATATTTTCATTTTGTTACTGTACTAATACTATAGCAGTTGTATTACTATAAACTTGGAACCTAACTATACAGCAATTTTCTGTGTTTCATTCAATTGCTAAATAGTAAATTCCAATCTGTTAGTAAATGAGAGTAAGAGGGGGTTGGGGGAGGGGGGAGGAATGTTAAGACAGAAAAGCAGTAGAGAGTAACAGGGAACTTACTAAATAGAAGCTTGTCAAGGCTCTCATGAGCGACATACTCATAAACAAGTAGCTTCTCCACCCCATGGACACAATACCCCAACAAATTCACAACATTTCGATGCTGGACACGTGCCAACAGCTTAGCCTCATTCATGAACTCTTTCTTCCCTTGGTTCGAGCTGTGTGAGAGTTTCTTCACTGCAATCTCTCTCCCATCCTCCAACTTCCCCTGAAGACAAAAATGTGACAGAACTTAGAAGAAATTTCAATGCCCTTTTAGGTTACCAAGATACCAATTAAACTCTCTCCCTTAGGGAGTAAAGACTAGTCACCACATTCAAGCTAGGTGAATCATTATCATCTGGAATGCAAACGTGTATTCACCGGTGAAGTTGAAACAAATGCTGGAGCAAATTTAAGAACTTAAGTTATAGAAACACTTTAGTGAGGTTAGTGACTTCAAATTTATATGCAATAATATATAGATGAACATGTTATTAGTGATTGCATTTTCTCTTCTAAATTGTTAGTATGATCTTTCTGTTACCATTATTAATAAGTAAAAATCTCATTCTTCCATAGCTTTAGTTACAAGAAAAAAAAAAGAGAAACATAAAGTCGATGAAGTCCTACAAATTATTAATTCGAGTAGCATCATTGTACCAACTCAATATAATGCGAAGAGATTATAGAAAATATGGCATTTTCGTCATTTTTAATTCTTTTTACATTTCAAAACGTAAAAAACAATGCTAAAGTCAGAAACTTAAAAAAAAAAAACCTTGACGGCTGAAGCATTTTCTAACATATATGAAATTACTTTTGATATATAAATGTTTCCCATAACAAAAACATTAACAGAAAAAGAAAATTAGTACCAGGCCAAACAACCCCAGCAAGAATAGTAAATCTACTACTTTCTCAGAAACCAAACAAAGTTTTAAACTTTCTGGGAAACCCAATTGAGAGAGGGATCTTAATCTTACCTTGAAAACAGGTCCAAAGCCACCTTCACCGAGCTTGTGAGTTATGTGAAAATCTTTAGTAGCAGCAACTAAGGTCTCAAAGGCAAATAGCTTCTGTTCTTGTTGAGCTATCTTCTCCAAGTCTTCTTCATTGCTTGCCTCTAATCAAACCCAAAAATAAAAAAAAATCATGGTCAGCAACAATCACAAAACAATAAGCAAAAGAAAAAATACGAAATGGGTTTTGCTTGTTACCTTTGCTTGAACCGAATTTGAAATGCTTAAACATATTTTGAACGAAATTTTTCGACTTGCTCATTGCTTTCTCTGGCTCCCAAAACTAGGCCATGAAAAAAGAAGAAGACTTTTCTTCTTCTTCTTCTTTTAATTTTTTTAAAATTATTTTTCGTTATATATAGAATTTTGTTTTCAAGGTGGAATTGATTTCTGGGATTTCGAGAATTCGTAGGAAACGTTCTCTGAGTTTCTGTGTGTGTTTTTTTGTGTATTTGTATAGGAACAGAGAGACGAGTATTATCTAGAGTCTGAACAAATCAAAGCGAAAATGAGAGCGTGTTGACTTGAGGACCAACCCTTCTTGACTTGTTGGCAGGAGCCAATATTGTATATTTGTATGAATATGAATAAGATTATGAACTACTACTTTCTTTTTCTCTTTACTTGTGTAAATATTAAAGAAAAATTAAATGTCAAACCAAATTGTTAAGCGAACTCTGCCATTTTTCAATAATATGCCAACTAACCCTCAGGCCAATTGCTTTTTCTAATTAAAAAAAAAATATCATTACTAATCGTCATAGAATTAATAGCTACTAGTTCAATTAGCTTAATTAATAAAGTCAATTATTATAGAGCGAACAAGCAAATCAAGATACTAATCGATTTTATAAGGATTGAATTCTAAATTTCTTTATTCAATCATCAGATATTTTGGTGTAAACGAAAATTGAACCTAAATCTCTTTATTTAATCATTAGAAGTTTTATTAGTTGAGCTAATGTAATATATGAAAATACCATAAAGAAAATGGGTGATATACATTTGTAGATTTATTTAAAGTAAACAGGATTTATGAGAAGAAAAAGAGAAAACAAAGACAACTTGGAGTTTGAGTAAATAATCACTAGTCATTAGTCTAGACAAAAAACCGAAAAAAGTGGCAATCTTTACAGCAGCATCCGTGCATGCACTTGGCTCTCAATAAATATTGAGTTATAAATGACTGAAGTGGTGCGCCTGCCCATCTGCCCATCCATAAATGACCGCCAAGCACCAGTAGTCAAAATTTCGATTATCATCCAACGTTTTTTATTTTTATTTTTATTTATTTATTTATAATTTTGAGAATTAAATACTCTTCAATGTAAATACACTTTCGGATGTCCATATTTCTATAATATGATGATTAAAATATTAATAAATTGGAAATGTTAAGATGTCACGTTTGGAATTGACAAGGGATATAATAAAATTTTGAGAAATATAAAATTTAAGTTTGACTTTTTTTCCATTAAAAAAAAGGAAGAAAGAGTGAATTCTAGAAGGATGTGATGTAAAACTAATATTTTTACCTTTCCAATCTTAACATGTCACATTATTTTTTTACATATTTAAAAATAAGCACAACCACACTCAGTCAATTTTAATACTCATATATAAATCTGACCAAATTAGAGCATCTCCAGCAGATTAGGCAAATTTTTGTACTATTTGGAGAATGAACAGTGACTTTTACCTTTTAGCTATCCACTTTTTCAAATACACTTTCCAATAGATTTTCTATCTCATTTAAATATTATTTCTTCATTCATTATTTATTTATTTTTAACAATTACACATCTTCCAATATTTTTTTTATTTAATACCTTATTATTATAATAGAAAAAAATATTTAAAGAATGAACAGTAGCCCATCAGACTTGATGAGCTACTGTTCATAAGTCAAAAAAAATTTCAGGTATAAAGAGTCTGTTGGAGACCTATTTTGTGGGTTTACTCTCTACAATAGAGATGATTTTGTATTTAGAGAGCCTATTGAAGATGCTTTTAGAAGTTTATTGAAATGTTATTAGGTGTGGTAGGATATATTGAATTTTCAGTAAAATGTCGATGTGACAATCTCTTATTAGATAGTGTAAAACATGAGTTTTACACCACATCCTTACCGAATTCGGACGAAAAAAAAAAGGTTGCATTATTTTCCACCCCCACTTCAAAATACCTATAAAGAAGAGAAATTTGAAATATCTTAATGGTGTGTTTGGATGATAAGATTTTGGTATTAGGAAATAACTTGTTTGTGAAGTTTAAAAAGGTCAAGGATTTGGATTTGACAAATTCACTAAGAATTTTAAACCTTTAAAATGCTTGGATTTGAAATAACTTCTAAAATTAATCTTTTAATTTAAAATCTAAATTCAAGTTACGCAACTTCTATATTTTAATTGTGTTTGGTACAATGGAAAGAAAAGAAAGAGGAAGAAAAGAAGATAGATAAGGTTATTTGATGTATCAAATAGAAAATTAGAAATTGATATGAATATACTCTACACTCTACAGTGGATACTTCACCTAATTAGCTCGGCAAGACAACATCTAATTGGCAAAGCAATGTGACACATCCTCGGCCTGCCTACTTGACTGTATTATTTTAACCAACTCGTAATCACGATCTCCACATGAAGCACCAATAATGATGCATGCGAAGTAAAATAATATGCCAAACTCTTTCAATTGATAACAATAGAGGAACGTTCTCAATCTATTATTGGAGGTTAGCCATAACGCCATACAAGCGACTAAAATACGCTGGATGTTAGACATAATAGAATAGACCAAAGGCTAACCTTAAATAATTAAGAAACTCACTTACAAAAGAAGGGATCAGAAAATGAAGCTCAACCTACTCGGCTGAGTGAGTCAAGCTGCATTGAGGACTCAGTGAATGTGAGTTCTTCATGTTCTTCTTTAGGGGTTCAGGTGATTGTCTAGTAGTACTAGTCATGACATCCTTTATTTTTATTTTTTAATTTTATAAAACCATGGTTTTAAAAATTGACCATGATTCTTAGTTTAACTTTTTTTTTTTTTTTTTGACTGGTTTTGGGACATTTTACTGGACTGGATTGATACCTAATTCCCAATTAAACAAGCCGATTTGGTCTGGTTTTTAAAACCATGTATAAAATGACATTTTTTTTATAATGTCTCATGTTTGTGTTTGAATCCCACCTTCTAATTCTCCTCATTATATATTTATCTTAAAAATACTCATGTTCTTCTTTAATCTTTAATATGTAACATGATCTACTGTAATTTTCCTTTCTTTTTTAATTCATAAATTAACACTATTAAAATAATTAATTTTCAACGAAACACCATTACAAAATTACAACACTTTTTTTTTAATAAATTGAATATGAAACTGTATTATTGACTTCAAGAATATAACAGAAGGTTCATTACCTATTTCTATTTTAAATTATTTCAACAATTGATTCTAAAAAATAAAAAACTTTCAATAATTGACGTGAACATCATTCCGTTTACTTGTTTATTACTCCAACATACAATATTTCTAAAACATTACTACTTTTTTTCTAAATAAATTATATTTTAATTTATTTTCAGTAAATAAACATATAAGTAATTAAAAAAAAAAAAAACTGCACCACCAAAGACGGATAAGCTAAAACTTTAGAAGTGAGAAATAAAGCAAGATCATCCACGGCAGCACGGAACATTGACTTTTGGATCTGTGTACTACTGGTCCAATGCCTTTATCAGATTAGAAATTTGGGCAGTGTATTTAATTTTTTATTTGGTTTACTTGGAAA
This sequence comes from Quercus robur, assembly GCF_932294415.1. Taxonomy (NCBI): domain Eukaryota; kingdom Viridiplantae; phylum Streptophyta; class Magnoliopsida; order Fagales; family Fagaceae; genus Quercus; species Quercus robur. The sequence goes on along the minus strand of NC_065536.1, from coordinate 27,273,851 downwards.
AAAGTCGGACCTGTTTTCTGCTACTAATAACCTTTGAAATCACCGAAGAAGTCAGAACTCTATCGCCTGCGTGTTCTGATTGTTTTGCCAAAAGTTACAGCATATGCGTGAAAGGTGGGGGGGGGGGAGAATCGATATCAGTGTGAATGCATTTTGGAAACTTCCTTTTCTTAATGTACAAAGAAGCTCGAGTTAAGAAAGTTGTTCTTCTTCCTTTATTATTTTATAATTTTATATTGAGAAATATTAATGGATGCTGAATTTAGGAAATATTTTTAAAGATTTTTTTCTTTTTTGGAAAAAAAAGAAATTTATATATATATATATATATTTTACAATTTTTTTTATATATTTTCCATAAATATTATTTAATTTTTTTTAAAAAGGTCAATTATTAAATGTTTTAAGAACACTCATTATTTAATACTAGTCTCATCACATATGCTTCGCGCGTAAGATAAGAGTTTTTTTTTTTTTTTTTGGGTTTACACGTTTTACTCGTGATTGTTTTATTTTATTTTTTATTTTAAAAATAAGTTGTATTAGTATTTGACTACTAATGTGAGAGAGAAATGTGAAAGTAGAAAAAAAAATAGTTTAACCATAAAAAAATGGTAGTATAAATATAAAGTAAGAAATTTAAACTCTAAAATTTTTAATTATAAACATTAGTAGTTAATTAAATTATAAGATTCTTAGCAATAATCTGCGCAATACTTCCGTACTTCCATGTATTAATGACACATCCCATTCGCACGCAAATTTGATTGTTTTCATTGACTTGAGACTTTGGGGACGTTCTCCAAGAATCAACTTCGTCACCTGAAAAAAAACAAAAATTTAAACTTAAACTTCGTCACCTAACAATTGCCCTCAATCCCAAGGCAAGCTGAGCACCCATTGTGACTTGTGAGGTGATAGTTACAAACCTGTCATCCACTGTATTGTGATAGTAAACCACAATTTTTGCATTATTTTGAAAATTTTGTGTGAATTTAGGATAAGTTTATTTTGTTAAAATTGAAATTTTTTTTATTGAAAATAAAATAAATAAAGGTAAAAATTAATTAAAATAGTACAATGAAACTCATAAATAGTATCAAAAAGTGCAATAAGACCTATAAATAGTAACAAAAATAAGTTAAATAGTAAAATAAACTGATTTTTTAAGTTTAATCCAAACACACACTAATACATGTGATGAAAGAGCCATTGGTGTGCAATTAATGTTTTGCATTTGACGGTGACAATACATGTGGATGAGACCCATTTAGTCAAGCAAAATTATAAGATTATTTTCATAATCCGAAAACAAAGAAAGATCTCATAATTTTCCACAACTCTAACTCAACTTCTTGAGTTATTAGTTATCGAAACCAAACATTTGAAATGAATGTCGGCCCCACGAGAAGTTAGTTATGACTCTAACCAAACATGGCCTCATTATCTTAAAAACACACCAGTGAAGTTCGTAGAATAATTTGAGAAATATAAATATATGAACCGGGGTGAAATTGGATTCGAAGCTATTAATACGCATGAATACACAAAAGGTTGACCCAAAATGTTTGGGCTTGGTCTGTTTTGGGGCTTGGGGGGATGGACTTCAACAATGGATTAACTCGAGCGTAGTGTACAGGTTAGCCATGTGAAGGCTCCTAGTAGATAGGAAAGGCAACATGATGGCTAAAAATTAGGAAGCATTTTAGAGCCCAGAATAAATTGGGCTCCATAGTCCATAAATCAATTGAGGTAAGAGAACTTAAAGGTTGTATGCTTTCAAAAAATTTGTTGAGTTTATCCTAAAAGCAAAGCCTTTTCATAAGCATTAGAGGGGTTTTGGTTGACACTACATCGATGTCACTCTGATAAACGTGATTCATTGCAGATGTTCATAATTCACATTATTTGTACAATCAACTATGTAGTTAATTTAGAACAAAAGTTTTCAAACATCAACATAATCGACAATTTACCTATGCTAACTAATACAAGCTCCACTTTCCAAAGATAATTTTTGCTGTCTTTCTATTGTAATAGCATTAAATGATAATCAAATTCTTCTAATGAATAATAATGTTTCCGAAATAAAGAATTAATAATAATAATGATATTGAGATTCAAGTGATAATCCAGCAATAATGATATTTTTTATGGTGCTTCATGTCTGTGGCTCAAATCTCACCTCTCCTATTATTTACCTAACAAAAAAATATTAGTGTAAAAAGACAGTAATTGTTAGTGATTATAAATAAAGACACTATTAATTTCATTATAAAATACTTTCCAATGTAAATTTTTTTTTGAGGAGAATGTTTTCTTTTCTGGTGTTTTGGTTGTATTCCTTAATATATTTAAAAAAAAAAAAAAAAAAAAACATATGAGCACAAATCCAACTAGATCTACCCACAAAACTATTCTATCGGCACAAATCTAGCTAGGTCCACACACAAGACGATTGGATTAGTGCAAACCTAACCAAATCTACCCACAAAACCGTCAAATTGCTACTGATTTGAACCAATCATGAATCCTGCAACCCCATTGCACTGATTTCAAACGAATGCTGCCTCGCCTCCCAACTCGCCACCAACAACCATTGCTTGCTTCATGCCATCGCATAGACAACCTTGTGCCTCAATACTGACATCCTCTCAGAGAGAGAGAGAGAGAGAGGTGTGCATGGGTAGGTTTGGGTCGAATTTTTTGACCCAATTCACCATGGTGGGTCAAAACAAATTCAACCCAACTCAACCCATCACATAAGTCCAACCCAACTCAAGCCAACCCACATGGGTTGGGTTGGGTTGAACAATTTTTTTTATTACTATTATTATTAAATTGAGCAAAAAATATATATCACACTTGCCACCTGAGTTGATAAACAAAATATATATTAATATATAAACTAATATTCCAACTTAGTTGTAAACAAAATATGTTTAAGTATCCAACTGAGTTAATAAACAAAATATAAATGAACTAGTATCCTAATTCACTTATAAACAAAAAATATTTTTAAATTTTTTATTAATTATATAATATATTTAAATATATATTAAAAGAACTAATAAGATTTTATATTATATATGATAGTAGGAACCGAGGAAGTGCTCTACAGCTGGTTTTTTTTTTTTATTAAGTATATAATATATTTTAAACATATATTAAAATATGGATGGGTTGGGTCGGGTTTGGTGGGTATGTAATTTTATGATCCAAACCCAACCCGACCCGCTATAAAAAAAAAAATTTGTAACCCAACCCAACCTACCAAGTCCTAAAAATTGGGTCGGGTTAGTCGGGTTTGACAGGTCGACGGGTTTTCTGCACACCCCTAGAAAGAGAGATTGAGGTAGGGGGAGTTGATATTACATTTTACAACTTATACACACAAGTTTTCCAATTAACAACAAATGTTTTGAGGTTCAACTAAGGTTTTACAATGAAACAAGTATTGAAAATTGCTGAAAATGTTTTTCGAAAAACATTTAACAACAAAATAAATGGAGTTTAAGTTGGATTGCATCATAAGTTACATCATTATAGCATTAAAAAAAAATCTTGAATATCAACAAATAAGTTTTTATATATTTTTAGGCCTCGAAGTTAAACCAAGTGCGCTGTAGCCGTCTAAACTCTAAACTCTAAAGCATAGATACTAAAAAGCCTATAGAACAACTCTCCCTATCCCATTATATATCTTTTTTTTTTAAAAAAAAAAAAAAAAAAACAAAGAAGCCCTACAAGAATCCACTAATTCATCCTAAGCCATCCAAAAATTTATGAAAGAAAGCTTTGGTACAAGAACATGGGGACAATACATCACAGCTCTTAAAAAAAAGCACATCTTTGAGTCACAAATCTATTTTATTCGAAAGATCAAAATGAAAGGTGCTGAACCTTAACTTAATCATCATTAACCTTTCAAGGAACGCCGAAAGTCAGTGATATTAATAATTAGATTACAGCTACCCTCTTCTACCAAAAGGGGAGGAAGAATATTCTTCATTGAAATAAAGGCTGCCTCCTCATGTCGTTTACATTAAGTTAGGTATTAGTCACATGGGCTAATCAAAGCCATATTAGTACTTTCCTACCTTGTAGGTTTGTAGCAACAAGAACTTAGTTACTCCGTATAAAAATTTATTGGGTCATGCTAACGAGTGCTCTTAGAGCACTCATTGATGATCTATTTTAAGAAAGTTTTAATACCACTTTTATGGGAAATGAAAAAAGCTAGCAAAATATTGATTACTTTTTTTTTTATTTTCCATAAAAACTTTCTTTAAATGGATTATTAACCAGTATCCTAAGAGCACTCGTTAGCATTTTCCAAATTTATTTATGTTATCCTCGCACTACGACTAGCTGCCTAATTTTCACTCTCTCTAGAGGAAGTACATATGGTGTTGAAAGTAAAACCTATTTATATGCTTCTTTTTTAATTTTTTTTTTTTTGGGATATAAGATGACAATATTTAAGCTTTTAGTTTGGGGCAAATCCAAACACTAATTATCGTTTTACATTGCTTGGATGTACACTAGTTTGCATAATATCCACATTTTCTAAAAATGTCCACACTTTAGTGCTCTCATATAATTGCTTGTATAATAGAAAAAATGATCCTACTTTAGCCAACCAAGTTTAATATTCGCTCTTTCCCTCTCCCTTGTGTGTGTGTGTTTGTTTCTCAAAAAAAAAAAAAAAGTTTAAAATTCACTCATATTAGGCCATATAAAGTTGTATAAATATACATGTTTGTTACAGTAACCGTGTAAAATTACACTGATACTATTCATTTTGTAATTAGTTTTTTATTCTTTCTTTACTTATCCATGAAGGAAGAAAATGAAAGGTGATTGTTGTGTGTGAAGAAAGGAAAATAACTAAAAAAATAAGAAAAATTGATATTTAAATGAAATGTAGTGTAAAATAGATAATCTGATTTAAGTTGTTTTGAAAAGTGAGTATGTAAATTAGAAAAAGTAGGTTTTTATGTTAAAATAGATAAAAAAAATTTTACACAGCCTACGCTAAGAGTGACAAGTTTTATTATTTTTATTTTTATTTTTTATAAATAATAATGATAATTATTATTTTAAATTTTTATGGGAGGTAGTGTGTATTAGGAAGTGTGTAGTAATTATTGCTCAAATCCAAAAGTGGCATGTGCCTACAAATTTATATGTAAAAAGGTACATATTTTTCATGTTTTTCCCCAATCTTTTCTAAATTTTTTACACATATCAGCACTTTTAAAATTGTCTTTATGTACCTAATTAGGACTAGGTTCTGCTAATTCACATCCTTAACAGAGTTTACTCTTGTGATTGCAATAATTACACAAGGTTGGCATCTTCATGCGATTGTATTATGTGTACTCTTGTCTGTTTTTTTTTTTTTTTAATAAATTTTTTTTAGAGTTTCAATTTATGACATTCACTCCTGATGATAGCTCTTATCATCAAACTAAGATACCAATCGGTTTTTGGTGTAGATAGGGATTGAACCCTAGAATAGATATCTTATTCAACTATTAGAGAGTTTACCAATTGAGCTAATTAGAACTCACTACTTTTGTCTGGTTAATTAATTATTTATTGGCAAAAGAGCTACAAATTAACTTCAATGTTTCTAATGGACCGTGGCTGTAATATGAATACTACAAGACCAGCTTAGTTCAAGTATTATGGACAGTGGAGGATTGCTAAAGGCATTTTTTTTTTTTTTTTTTGTTCTTTGATAATTTGAATCTTAGACGTGTTAGTTAAGAATACCAGAAAATGTCAATTAAGTTACAAGACAATAGATAGTGTGCATGCTGATCCGCTATAAATTATATGCAACACTCAAGATCCAAGACATGCAGCCTCACTTCCACAAAAAAATAATAACTCAAATCACTCCGCAGTCCTAGACTCCTAGTGAGACCAATCACCTTTTGTTTTTAATATCTGTCTTAATTTTACCTTACTTTTTGTTGGTTTCTACCAACCAGGAGTTGTTTATGCTTAAAGCAAAATCAACTGTGAAAGCAATCTTTGCTTCGTGTATTTCTCATTATATTGTCTTATGGTCTGTCTTCTGTTGTACATCCATCTCACTCATACACCTAAAAACAAACAATACATACAAGTCCAAAGCAATATAAACAAACACTCACTTTATATACTTACAAATGAATACATGTAGTATACAAGTAACTCAGCTTTGCCCTTCGATAATAAACAAACCTCATATGATGAAATGATGCAAAGATGAGAAAAAAAGAAAGGGTTTTTTACCCCTTCTTCCCCAAAAAATTAAAAAAAAAAAAAAAAGGACAAAAAGAGTAGCCTAAATCTCTAAGTGTCTAAATAAACTAATGCTATGTACCTGGCACTGGAATCTTTGTTGGATCTGTCCAGCTTTGCAAGCCAGGCCTTTCCTCACAACATACAAAGAAAATGACAGGGTGGTTCAATATCACTAGACTACACACTTGTATGCTCATCATCTACCTTTCCCTCAAAAGCTAGTGATGGGCACAACCCACAAAAATTTGGGCTTACTTGGAAACAAAAATCACAAAAAGGAAAAGCAAAGAAAAAAAAAAGGCAGACTTCAGTTTTGTAGTCCACCAATATGACCAAGTAGCCTCCCTCTCCATAAAGAGACTTCCACTGAATTTTGATGAAAATGCAGAGGTGCATTGATGCATTGATGCCATGCTATATTGAACACAGCAAGGATGGTGCCTTCTTGTCCTAATTTGCAGTTGTCATTCAACTCCAATAGAGAAATCTGCATGGTAGCAAGTGCACAAAATTAATCAACAAATGACATTCCAATTCAATTCTAGGAGAGAATGAGTAAATGGAACAGAATAATACCTGTAATTTTGCTGTTGGGTATAGACATTTAAGCTTAAAGTGAATATATAGCACCATCCCCCATCTTCTTGACACGAACTTCGACACTCCTGAGATCACGAAGATGTTGTAAAATCTCTTGGAGAAGATCTAAACCCTTGTCTCCTTTCCTCAAGGAGCTTATACAATGCTTTAGAAACTCCCTATCTGCCTCGAGTACTTCTAGCCTCTCATACACATGATCTACCTCCTCTTCAATGGCAAGCTTCTTCTCCATTTCAAATTTGGCGTCCAAGGGTGTCAGCAATGCAACATGATCAAACCCTTGTTCATGTCCATTCACCAAACCATCTTCACAGTCTTCACCAATTGCATCAAAAAGGGGAAGAAGTCTCTTTGCCTTTGACCCTTTGAATCTTAGCTCCTGATGATGCTTTCCATTCATTTCCTTGGAATGACCATTTTGATCAACACCATTTACCTCAGTGTCAGAATCTGAATTCTTATGGTATCCATTTCCATTCTCATGGAAGGAATAGCCAACCGGTTTGACATCCTCAAAATGTTGTACCTCGTCATCACTCAATGTAAAAAGCTTCTCTTCCAACTCCTTGAGCTGCTCTAGAATTGATAACCTCTCTTCTTCAAAGTTTGCCAATGATTCCTCCAAGAATACAACTGCATCAGGAGGAGTGTTTTGGCTGCTACTTTCTTGATTGCCATAGAAGCTATCTTCTTCCTTTACATCATGATTCAGATCAATAGATATTCCATCACTATCCTCAGTATTACTACAAGAAGCAGTGCTTCTTGTGCTACTCTCTCTCCTTCTTGACATCATTATTCTCTCTTTGGCCTCATAATCGTGGACCTTCTTACGATATATTTCCAGCTCCTTTTCTAGCTCATGATTCTCTTTTTCCCTCTTCACCATAAGCTCATTCAATAGCTGCAAAGCTTCTTGGTCATACTCTGATTGCTCTTCCATCATTCTCTGATACTGCAAAGCTTCCATTTGCATTGCTGCCTTCTCTTCCTGAAGCCTATTTATCATTGCCATTGTCTGATTGGCTGCCACAGCAGAAGCACTTCTCTCTTCTTCTAATTCTGCATATAGAGCATTCAAAGCCTTCCTTTCCGCTCTAAATGCTGATATTAACTTCTCCGTGGTCAGCTCACCACCTTCTATCTCACTAATGATACTTCCATCCAAGGACTCTTCTGTTCCTGATTCTCTCCTCTCAAGTAGTAACAATTTCTTGTGCAAGTGATGTAAACTATCCACAGAAGTTGGTGTATCAGGAACTTTTTCTTCCTCAATTTCATTTAGCTCCAGACCGAAAGATATATGACTATTTATTTCTTGCTTTCTTGTTTCTATCGACATGGTTTTAAATTCTAAAAATTCTTCCTCAGCTTGCTTAGAACCTAACATAAGAATACAATATTAACATATGCCAAAGGGTTTCCAATTTCTAAAGTTGGTTAAATAAAAACCTAAAGCTTACCATTATCATCATCAACATGCAAAATGACAGAGCTTGTGGAAGGATCTTCCTGTCTATGTTCATAAGAAGGAAGAGCCTCTAGGGTTTGAGCCTCATCAAGTGGCTCCTGATCAGGAATCTCTGTCCCTATCGAAATTTCCACATCCAATTCATTGCTTTGCATTTGAATTGCTTCTTCTGATGCTGCATGTAATGGAAAAACGTTAGACCCGTGTATATACACTCAAAATAGAGAATAAAATATAATTTAAATGAAATTAAACAAAATCTAATACCTTGATGAGCATCTGAATCCATTTCTCTTGCTTGATCCTCATCCTCATCATCATCATTAGATGATGTTTGAGTGGCTTGAGTTATAGAAACCTGTTCAAATTCTTCCTTCGCTAAATCTTCAACTTCTTTATGCAAAATAGAGGTGTTCTCAGTCTCAACCAGAACCATGGATTCAAGCACTGAAACCTTAGGTTCCTCCTCACTCTCAAGGGCTGAAAGTAATGCCACCATCTCTTCTGAACTGTGCCAATTCTCTACAACCGGTTGTGCTTGTGCCTCAATGTGCATATCAAAATCCAAAATAACATCTTGATTCTCACAATATCCTTGATCTTCCAGCTTATATATAGGTTGACCTTGGTCTTCCGTGGTAGCAGAGCCGCTCAATTCAATTGGAATCAACCTACAATCTTCTTGATCAATGTAAAACTCAAGATGCTGTGGCTGAATTTCATGGAAGGTGTCTTTACTCAAATTGACGTGAGCCACGGTCTGATCACAAGACTGATCATCCATGGATAAATTCATATTACTCTCTTCCTTAACGGGTTCTAGCTCTTTTTCTATAACCATATTCAATTTATCGTCTTCATCAACGACCAGTTCCTTGCAGCCGAAGTCACATACAGAACCGTTCTCCTCTGCCTCCTCTTCTCTTCTTGCAGACTCACCATCCATGACAACATCAGAAACTATCTGAATTCCCCTGTTTTCTCCAATACTCTGTTCATCTTCACATAGATTAGTAACAAAATCTGATTTGCTTTGATCAGATTGATCACCTTCATCAATTTGAGCAACAATATCAGCCTCTGCAATAAAATTATGTTTCTGGGTGTCATCAAAATCCTCCCAAGAAGGCTTGATAAGAATACAAGGAGGGTAGAACTTGTTGCTCAAGTTCACACTCACACTGCAGCAAGAACACTTCAAATTCCCTTCCCCATTTTCACTGAAATTTTCATCACCACTCTGAATCACACCAATCTTGTTCATCCATGGAAAGAAAGCATACCTCTTTGAGAATTCGGGACTATCAGCTGGTTGCAATGAGGATGAGCAATCCTCGCACATATCTTGCAATTCAGCTAGTTTCTGGTGATTCAAGCAGTATCCCAGTTTGGAAATCTCAGACGCATGAGCTTCACAAACAAGATCTCTATAGGAATTCTTGTTCTTTCCAGGCTCTAGGATATGATCAATCCTAGAACACCATAAGCAGGGCCTTTTAAGACCAAAGTAATCTGCAAATTTAATGATCAGATAAGAAAACAGAGAATTTAGGAGGAGGAGAATGATCAGAATCCATTCTAGGATGGCATAGATTAGCATAAGCGTGATTTTGTTGGTGTTTCTATGCAACATGGTGGCAAACTTGTTTGCAGCCATTGATGCTGCTATGCTCTTCGGATATACAGAGATGTAACTCAAGGCAATATTAAAAGAGAAAGTTTGTAGGCTAGTTTAGTGTTGATGCTGAGAGAGACAGAGAGAGAGATTGAACAACATCAAAAGAGAAAGATAGAACAAGATTTGGAACTGTTTAAGAGAGAGAGAGAGAGAGAGAGAGAACAAATGAAGATGAGGAAGTGGTTTTATTTCGAATGAGAAGACTGTTTAATGGAATGACAACCGAAGGAGAAAGAGGACTAAGAGGCTGAGCAAATAGACAAAATGTGTGTTTGAGTCTAATGTAATTAAAGAATGTTTATATTGAGGCAGCATCAATATTACTTTTGACAAAATAAATTAACATTTAATATTCAACAACTTGTAGATTACATTAGATTGCTGTGGACATAATAGTGGATTCTGATTTTCTGTTAGAAAATGGAGCATTCTTTTTTGAAAATTTGAGAGCTTGATTAAACTTTAAAGCAAGAAACTGAGTACTGAAATATTCAAATCAATAGGTAGGACTTAAAGAGACCATGGAATCACCTACACAAACTGGTGCAAATTGTTTTCAACAATGGTATGTGAATGTCATTAAAGAAGATAAAAATGTGGATTCCATATATAGAATACATATTTCTTATAAGTTACAAGAGTAGGTCATGTGTAGGTGTAGCTAGGGTCTTCTTCTAGTTGCCGTCCTAACTTATTATGTAATCTACCATATACATATACTCTCTGCAACAGTCAACGTCAACCAAAATTTATAAACATAGTTTATAATAAAACTTTGGTGGAAGTGGATCTGTATGGATTATGGCTATTGTTTTTTTTTTCCCCCAATTTTTTTGGCTGAATAAACACTATTTTGATAATAGGGTTTACTTCTAATTTTTTGGGGTTGACAATAAATCTGACTAGGGGAATAGATTTAACTTCTGATCAAACAGACAAACACTCTCTCTCTCTCTCTCTCTTGGCTACTCCTGCCAGCTCCATCCCAATTTTCTTTTTAGGCCAACAAAATGGGTGGCCCATCAACCCAAAAAAATGAGTTGGAGGGGGACCACTCTCAAAGTAACTTGTAGGCCCCGTCTAGGATGCAGATGCTTGAGTTCATCATGCAAGTCTATTTCTCATTGAGCTTTTTATTTTTATTTTTAATTTTTAATATGAAAATTATTTATTTCAGATTTCACTTGATTGAATGAAAACTATTCTTAATGGCTTAAAGGGTACTTTAATTTGTGGGCGTTCTCTCATTATTAAATCATTTCATTTTGTTCATATAGGAGCCTATGGTATGAATTATGAAGTAGTTGCCCCAGTGGGGCAATCCATAAAGACCTATACCAGACATTAAAAATATAATAGTTTATGTTAAAATATATTAAAAAAAATGATAAGAATGAGAAAGGGGAAACAAGATATTAATATGATTCAATCTGATCGCTTGCAATTCTATATCTACAATGGAAAGCTTTAAACGATTACATCTTTATTAGGGGTGTCCAAGATCAACCGAACTCGACGAAACTAGCCAAACAATAGTCAACTGACTTGGACTCTGATCGATTCGATGGAAATGGCGGGTGAGCGAGGTTGAAACTCGAAGAACCCGACCAGTTCGATATTCCACCATTTCCTTTGAGTTTTCAAGCACCAATCATTAATTTAGTCAAAATATGGTAAGATCTAACTCTCTCTCTCTCTCTCTCTTGATATAAGGAGATTTCGACCAAATCTAATAAGATCTCGACTGAATTTGGCCAAATTTGACAAAATCTTAGTTAGATTTGATTCAATCTACTCCCTTGCCATAAACCCCGCCTTCAACTAACACCCAATGAGGCCTGATCTAACGTTCCTTCACAGTCAACGATGAGTCTTGATCTCCCCAACCCAAAGTGGTTGGGTCGAGTCCAGATTGGACACAAACCCTACCTGTGGTATAACACGGAACTTTAAAACCACATTGATACATGGTATTATAAAAGCACACTAACCTATAATATTTTCAAAAATTATGGTCTACATATTTATGGAAATATTTTTATATATTCTAACAATTAGTAATATTTTAATATATTTTAACAATTTATGTGATCGGGTTGAATTCTGTTTCAAAGAAAAAGAAAATGAAAGTATAATATCAGAGTTGTCCTGGAGCAGTGATAAAAGCATGCTAAATGATGATCTGAAGTAAAATTCAACTCTCACTGGTAATTTTACGAAAAGAGGTTTTGTGCCCATCCTTGCACCACAAAGGAATTAAAAATTGATTCAACAGATGCTTATATATATGAATATGCACCAGTTTGTAATTCATAGAAACCGTGGACTATATACAATTGAAGGAAATCCTCTCAATTCATCAAAATTATATATATACATATACAAACCTTTCTAATCAGCATAGAAACTAAGGAACCAAATTCTGGAATGTTATATCGTCATCGTTGAAAATTCATTGAGATTATTTCATTTCATGTGGTCATTTTTTTGGACAGAAATAGGATGGCTTGAGAAACTGTAATGCCTAGCTAGTCTGGCTGCTTGGGTATAATTGGATGGAAATTAGGCCAGGGCTGCACCGCCAAGCGCCGACCCATTGCCCCTTCCTCTTTTTGTTTTTCAAATTTCATAATTATTATATTTTGATCTTCTCTACCCACTGCTTTATCAAATCAAGTCTCAACCCTATGTACTAACCATTATATTTTTATTTAAAGCAAAAATAAATAATAATTAAACCCATTATATTGCTAGGAAGTATAGAGGGGTGTCATACTTGTGGCATACCAGTGTAACATCTGTCGTATCATGTTATAATTTTTCAAAAATTGCTTGTATCGTTGTGTCGTACTCATACCCGTATTTGTGTTTCCAATACTATATGTTTATTTACATCAAATCATATTTTATATCTCCCGATCCTTTTTAGAGGAATCTTACTTTTATGCTTGCTTTTGCTTTTGTCAATTTTACAACATGAATTCTATATGTTTCATATTTGTCCCACCAGTTCCTAACTCTGATTCCATTCTAAGTTAATTTCATTAAAATAAAAAGATTCCATTCTAATTTAAATTTATTTTATATCAAAAATATAAATGAATTTAACTGGAAAAAAAAAAAAAAAAAAAAAAAACCTGACTTTGCTCTCTCTCCTTCTCTTCTACTTTTGCTGATAATAGATAAATTTAGAGCTACTAGCCTACAAGTAGACAGCACAGAGAAATCCATTAAAAAAAAAAAAATTTAATGGACCTTTTATTGTAATTTTGTAATTAACCAAAGTATACTTTTTTAAAATATAGGGAACCTTTTAAGGATGAGATAAAAGTTCTTAAGGGTTAAAACCAAGAATTTGAAACAAGACTATCTTTATTGGAGGACAAATTAAAAGCTTAACCTTCTTTCAAAAGTTTATTTAGAATTTATGTCGTGTTTTCCTTTTACTTTATTTCTCTTTAAGCTTTTAATTCTTTGACCTAAAGTATAACCTTGTTCCCACAAAAGGCAAATTTAAAATTGAAATGAAAAGGGTCCGAAGGCCATGAACATTACTAATTTCTCTCTTGCTTTAATTTTGCGATACAAATTTCTCAAAAAAAAAAAAAAAATTTTGCTATACAAAATGCAATAAAGGGGTGCAAATCAATGTCCAAAAGAACCAATTAATGAGCCATTGTATTGGGATTTTGTCATTTTGAGCACTTATATAGAGAGTACTAAAAAGTTATATTCACTAAGAGCTTTGTAGTGTTTAATTTGTTAGCATATCTCCGCGTTTTTAATAAAGATAACAATCAAAGTTCAAATCCTCATTCTCTAATTATCGAATTATTAAAAAAAAATTTATTTTTGATACATCTTAAAATTGTTTTTATATATATATATATATTGTTCCACTCTCTGAATGGTCGTGTAGAGGTTTTTCCACATAGATCCTATTCCTAATTTCATGCTTGAGAATTTCAAATTTGACGCCTAAGAACACACTATAAATTGACTTTTATTAAAAGAAAAAGAAAAGAAAAAACGATATATATTATTGGTGGTACCCTTACTCAATTGGAGAGGGGACCCGTGGGCATCATCTACACAGTTAGCGTGATTACAAAGACATCATCCAAGAAAAAACTAATTATAAATCATAAAGTATTTTGCTTAATCGTGTACAATAATCATACAATGGACCCTATTTTCATTTTCAATGATAACCCTTAAACCTTGATTTTAAGCATCCATATGATTTTAAGGGGCCATGGTTAATTTATGTCAATGCCAAAAAAAATGGCTTTTTATTTTTTAATTCTTTTTTTTTTCTTTCAAACTTTCAGTTTCGTGTTCAAATTGTGGCTTAAGGCCCTTGTGAAAGGGTCATAATTTGATGGCTATGCCCATTGAAAATTTAAAAGATATCATATAGGAGTATATTTTCTTTTTCAAAATAGTTTTAAGGCTAAAGCATCGAATCAGATTCTATTTCACATTGGATAAGCTCGATAGTTGTAGTGTCCACATCTACAGAAACTAACCATCCTGACCCCAAATAAAGGGGAAAAAAAAAGAGAGTATCCAAATCTACTTGTCCAACATTGCTTATCCAACTCCAAGAAAACAAATTTGGATATATAGCAATTTTTAATTAGATAAGTGATAATCTTTCATCCAGTGCACCTGAGTATTAAACGAGATATGATCCTAACACTTGTCACTTGGTCATTTTTAAACACGTGTCGTGTTCGTGTCCTGTGTTACGCAAACCAAACCCTTTTGCAGACAACCAATATGGGTAGGTGGACATGAACTTTAGCAAGCATGATGGTGAAAAATGCAGGCGAGGATGGAGAGGTACGGGAGGATAGACTTTTGGTATGGTCCCACAAAGATGGCCGCAATTTGACCATGTGCAGTGATTTGTTAATCGTAACACGGGTGGTAAAACATCATATATGTCTCTCAAACGGTGACACCAGTTCTTTCCTTTCGTACCATTATATATGTTACTCACCTTTCCAAATGCCTAACATGCACTTCACTTCAATTATGAGTATTATGCATTGCACTTCTATTGAAATATTTAAATATATACTTGTTTTTCTCTGAATATATATATATACATACACAGTGTTTCTAGGAGCTACTATTGTTGGATGTTTTTAAAGACATCTTATGATTTTTATTCTTATTTTTTATCTATTTAGTTTTCCTTTGTCGGGTTCATGGTAATTGTAATGGATGAAAAACAAAATTTGATAGTTGATTTGGTAAATATGGGTAGGAAATTGGAGCTATAGCTGAAGTTCGATATCACTAGTTCTAGTTTCAGCACAGACAAAACATGGTAGGACACTGAACAACAATGAGCACTCCAATTTAAACTTGGGTTAGTTAGGAAAAGAGGGAGTTCATGGAGAGCAAGTTCTGGGTGTTGAATGTGTACCTCTTGGTGAATGGGAGGGGGGTATTTATATTTTATAACTTCTTTGGCACATGCTAGACAGGAAAATCATCATGATATTTATATGTTACTTTTGACTAGATGTGACACGCCCATGCCTGTTTTGCCGGTCTGGGCGCTCTTCCCAATTGGTAAAGAATCATGTTAAGGGACATGTCACATTACAATAAATGCTAAGTGAAAGGCTTATGTGAAGGTTAATGAAGTAATTAATGTGATTTTGATTGATGTGACGTTCAATGCAACTTTTGGGACAATGGAGTCCAATCACAGTATGGTAGGCATACCACTCTTATGACTGATAAGTCTTCAAGTCCCGACCATACTAAAATAAGTTGCCATAATGCTCTTGCTCATTTATTACCCACCCATAATGCAATTGAGAGATTTCTTAGCTTAGAATAATCCCATTAAGTTGAAACTGAGTGCATATAATAGTTCTTAACTACGTTTGTGTTCTCTCTAAAAAAAAAAAAACCTACGTTTGTGTTTGTATTTACTGTCATTTTGTCATATATTTTGTTCAAATCAATCTCAAGCCCATGAAAAGGAGAGGGTAATTACATTAGGTTTATGTACAACGTAAAATTTTAATCATTTTATTATGAATGAATCCAATACATATAGTTAACTCTAACTAATCTCTTGAGAAGAATTTATAGCTGACTCTAAAAAATGCCATTATCCTTGACCAATTGGGTTGTTGGTAGTGGGTTTTAGCACTCTTGGCCATATGTCTAGCCTTATGGCTGAGCTCTTTTGCAGGACACAAAAAGCCATCTCGTTGCCTTTGAATAAGGTATCTTGAACATTGGTCATGTACTTCGAAACAAAATGGATTTATTTGTTACTCACTACGAACATGATTCCCCCTGTTTTATTTATCTTCCTTTATGTGGATTACAAGCATTTATTATCTAGAGTGAGACACAAACCACGGATCGTTATGTATTCAAAGAAGCTATAACGGGTGTATGCATCCGTTAATATTGAAGAGTGTAGACCTTTTGGTAAAGGATCACTTTTACCATGAGTACACTTCCTTTCTTTTTTGACATCATGCCTCACTTGTGTCTCATACTTAACTACTATCCTCAATAAACAAAGCTTCCATTTTGATTAAGAGAAAAATAATTTTGTTAGATGATCTCTTCAAGTATGGTTTGTTTGTTATTGTTTTTTGTTTTTGTGTTTTTTTCACATTTAACAATGTATTCTTTCATACAAGTAAAAAGTGAATATCTAATATAAAAGTATGGATATTGTGTGAAATAATGATTCCTCATTTTTAACAAGGATTAGTAATACATTTCTTTCACTATCTAGGCACCCTTCGACTGTTCTAGTATTTGCAGTTTGCACGGGCCATGAGAATTTTTCTAAAATAATATTATTATTATTTAAGATAAAGAGAAGAAAGGGAATTTTTTTTCTTATTAAAAAAAAAAAAAAGAGGAAGAAAGATATGAAAAGCCTACACTTGTACGCATGCTAATAGGCTAGTTCGATTGAGATCTCTAATATAATGAACACATCATGGTCATCTATATGTAAGTTTCTTGATATCAAATGTTTGCTTTATTTATTATTATTTTTCTAAATGTTCCTTCATTTGAAATGTTTACATCAAACATAATCCATTTCCACTAGGCCAAAATAGTATATTCATTTCCCAAAGCCGGTTGCGCTTTAAATAATTGTAATGAAATCGGAATCCAATACTTAAAATAAAGCTACCCAGACTGCGATTTCGAATTTGTCTCTTTGTTTTTTTTTTTTTTTTGGTTATTATTATTTTTTTTTTTTTTCAGTCACTCTTGAGATTACATGTAGGTGACGCAATATTCAGGAATAAAAGTATAAAACTTGTAAAAAAAAAAAAGAATCAAATATCTAATTTAAGCTTCTGGTCGACACCGACAGAGAGAGACGTAGATCACACAAGCATAAAGTAATAGTACAAGGGAGAAAAAAATAAAGGATAAATCATAAAAACTAATTTGGAGAGAGAGAGAGATTGGGAAGAGCCCTTTCAAAACGTGTTGGAGGACTTGAAAAAAAAAAAATCCATTGCAATGTGTGTAAGCATGTGTTTGCCTAGAAATTATTTTAAGTTTTGCGTTTTTGACTGGGTTCTATGGTACTGTTCAAAACCTAGTCAAATTTGTGAAAAACGTGTATAAGTAGTAAATCTGGGTCTCACGGTGTTTAAAAATTATTTTGCTATGGTATTTTTAATAATAAATGATGATACTGAAAACAATACCACCAATGAGTCGCACGTTCCTCACTCGATCGCAAATGGCACCTGCACAACGAAAAGGAGTAACCTAGCGGGGGGTACCGGTGTGGTACCGGCCAAACACCCTCCGAAGGTCAAGTTAGAATTATTCTCGCTGCTCTAGAGTGCTAGAGAGGGTAAATTATGCGTACCTTGGTTTGTGAGAATGCTTGGGTTTTTATAGTAGAGAGGGCTGACCCTCTTTTCCTTGGAGTAGAAGTCTTTTCCTTATCGGAGTCTTCCTGGGCGTATTTTACGGGATTCTTTCCATATAGGAGTCTTTAGGTTCCATGAAACGTGGGGAGCAAGTTATTTACTTATACGTGCAAAATGGACACTTTATAGACTGACGCTGTCAGTTTATGTTATCCCGTCAGTCTATGCTTACTCCGTAAGGTTCAGGAAGTTCGGCCCTATGTGGAGTTCTTTTGCCTTACATCACCGTCAGCCTAGAAGGTATGCTGACGGCAAGACCACCTCGTCATCCTTGTTAAGTCTGCATCTTCACCCTTGCCAGGTCTGCACCGTCGCCTTTATCAGGCACGTGCCGTCACCCTTGTCAGTCACGTGCCGTCACCCTTGCCAGTGTTTTTATCCTCATCATTTGCCCCCTACTCCATACCTCCGTCACCCTCTGCACTGACGGGTTATGGAGTTTGTTTTCAAAAGAGGCAGAAACATCGCGTAGATCTGAACATTTAATGCCCTGGACAGGTGGCTCGTTCCCATTGGCCTCACTCCTGACGAGATGTCGCTTCGTCTTCCGCGCCATTTTTTCCATATATATAAACAGCGTTTTCAGTCATTTTTCACTATTTCAACCCTGCTGAATTTGTGGAGAGACAGACCGTTGCTCACCTTTCATCAGCTTCACCGCCATCACTTTACCGTTGCTGTCTCTAGAGCCGTCCAGAAGGCTTCCATACCGGTGAGTTTTCATCCTCTCTCCTTACTTCTTTTTCTTTTTATTTTTTTTTTTGGCTCATAAGTGAGGCCGTCAGCCTAGGTACTTAGTTTGAACCCGTCACTTGTAGGTAGTCAGATGTCGAGTGACGCGTCTTGTGACGAGTCGTCAGTCCGCGAAGGAGCGGGCTACGACGAGGCCTTTGGTTCTGGAAATGAGTCAGAGTTCTCCCTCCCGTCAGAGAGAGAGTCGTCAGCCCAATCTCCTGACAGTGAAGAGAGTTTTGCTGAGGGAGATGGGGATGAGGGAAGAGGGGATGAAAATGATG
This sequence comes from Quercus robur, assembly GCF_932294415.1. NCBI lineage: Eukaryota > Viridiplantae > Streptophyta > Magnoliopsida > Fagales > Fagaceae > Quercus > Quercus robur. Next base: position 27,254,834 of record NC_065536.1, on the reverse strand, counting down.
GGGTTGGAATGGATGTTGACGGGGATGGCATAAATGTTGACGGGGATGATAGTGACGGGGCTGAGAGATCCAGTGAAGGGACCTCGGAGGGTTCCGGAGATAACCGTCCCTTCATTCTTCCTGAGGATTGGGCCGTCAACAAATTTTTTCCTGGGATGAGTGGTAAGGTCTTTAGGGAGTTACGGGTTCGCTATCAGATCCCAGACCACATTCCCATCCGTCTCCCTAGAGAGGGTGAGAGGTGTTACTCCGGGCGGACAGCTGACGTCGGTATGTATGACGCCATGTTTGCTGCGGGCCTGAGGTTACCGTTGACGGCTCTGCACCGTCAGCTAGCTGATTTCCTAGGAATATCCGTCACCCAGGTTGCCCCAAACGCCTAGAGGACTTTTATAGGAGCTGAAATCCTGTGGGGCAGCTTTAGTGGAGGGCACCATCAGCTTACACTCGGAGAATTTTTTTATTGCTATAGGCCTCATCACATTGCCTCGTCTAAGGGGACTTATCATTTTAATGCCCGAGAGAAAGGGCTACGGTTAGTGTCAGATATGCCTGACTCAAATAGGAACTGGAAGAGTAGGTATTTTTTCGTTGAAGGGACGGACTGGGTGTGCCGTCAGGAGGAGTGGGCGACGATGCCCAGTGGCTACTTTGACAATACCTGGGCCTTTGTCAAGGATTCAGGTTAATCCCGTCACCCATGAGGCTCGTGCGTTTTTTGAAGTGACGGTGCTAACACTTGTTATTTTTTTTCTTTTTCCAGCTTATACCCGTCCGCATATAACTGACGAGCAGGAGGAGTTCATCCATCGGATTCTAGAAATTCCTTTGGAGGACCGTAAGTGCAGGGATTTGATTACCCTTGACACCCTCCATCTATACTGTGGGGGCCCAAATCCGTCAGCGGAAGCTCGTAGGTTGGAGGAGTTTGCGCGACGTCGTAAGTAGACTTTTATTTTTCCGTCAGTTTCATTATTTCCGTCACTTTTCCTAAAGTGTTTTCTTTTGTGTTGTAGAGATGGATTCTGCGAAGCAAAGGATTCGGGCTGCCGCAGCTCGTCAGAAGGAGGAGAGGAAGGCCAAGGAAGCAGGGGGGGAAGCCTCGTCAACCCCCACGGCCGTCGCCAAAGTGGCGAAGAGGAAACCTGACGGGAGTGACGGCCGTCCCTTAAAAAAGCCTGCCGTCACTCCGTCAGTCGAACCATTGAAGGAAACGTCCCCTCCGACGTCTGGCCATGGTGCGGGAAAGGGGGTGATGACTTCCGCTGGTCCCGTCACTGAGGGTCCGTGCCGTCTCCTAACCCACAAAGAATATGCCGTCGGGGAGGTTGAGTCCCTGATAAAACCAACGGACATGGAGCCCTGTGATCAAGTAGGGACGGAGGATTTAGGGGCGTCGGCCCTCTTTGATCTCTCCAGGGTAAGTTTCTCACATTTTTGGGTTGAACATACCGTATCTTGTTTTGGCGTACTTTTTATCTGACGGATATGCTCTTTCAGGCCTTGGTTCGTTTCAAAGCCCTCCGTGACCGTTGCGTGGCGAAGGAGGGGGTCGTCAGTCGAGTTCGCAGCCATAACAAGAACTTGCTGAATCAGCAGGCTCAGTATAAGGAAGCCGTCCGTATACTGAACCAGGAGCTGCAGGATGTTACTACTAAACTGACAGCGGCCAGTGGCGAGAACGTCAAGCTCCAAGGAGAGGTGACGGCTCTGGAGGAGAGGCTACAGACGGCGGGGGCTGACGCGATCAGGGACTTCAAAACGTCGCAGTCTTTCATCGACTCATGTGGTCAGTATTATGGCACTGGGTTTGATGATTGCCTTCGCCAGGTTGCGTCGGCCTTCCCGGATCTGGACTTGTCTGGGATTACAATGGACGATGGAGACGACGTCTCTCTTCAGCCCGAACCCACACCGGAGCATGACGGCAGCGTCGTCCTGGCTCAGCCTGCCGCTAATCCTACAGCTTCCGATTCTCCTGCTGTTATAGTGGACGTTGAAGACCGTCTTGCTGACGGCAATCCTGCTGACGTTCCTGCTGCCTAATTATGGCTTTGTAGTTTGTTTCTTTTTTCTTTTTTCATCTCTTCTGGAAAACAGTTGTAATTTTTAGACAGTTTTAGTTTTAAACAGTTGTAATTTTAAACAATTGTAGTTTTAAACAATTGTAATGTTTAAGTGCCCTTGACGTTTATGCATAGTTGCATTTCATTTCCGTCGCTTTTATCTCTATCCCGTCAGCTTTACGACCGTCGGTTTACAAGTGTTGTCTTTTGACATCTTTGTTGGTCCGTCAGTTTTGAGGACCTTGCCTCAGATGGTTATTCCACCTTATTGGACCGTCAGCCCTTAGGCTGTTAGTCTTTTTGGGCCGTCACCTTCTTGGCCTTGGCCCTGATGTCATTTGACATCCTTTTGGTCCGTCAGTTTTGAGGACTTTGTCCCTACGATGGTTACTCCATCTTGTTGGACCGTCAGTCTTTTGGCTTTTAGCCTTTTTGGGCCGTCACCTTCTTGGCTTTGGCCTTGATGTCATTTGACATCGTTTTAGCCCGTCAGCGTTTTAGGTGTTGATGTCTTTTGACATCTTTGTCGATCCGTCGGCTTTTTAGCCTTTTCGGACCACTGTTTTCTTGGCTTTTTTAGCCTTGATGCCCTGACATCTTTCATTAGTCCGTCAACTATTAAGGCCTGGGCCCTGTGATGGTTACTCCATCTTATTGGACCGTCGGCTTTTTCTTTAGTCCGTGTGTTATGGACTTAGTCGTTTTTGGGCTGCAAACTTAGTGGACCGTCGGAAGGAAAATACACTTCAGCAGTTTCTGAATAAAACTCCTCTTATTGCCATGCATTAAAATAAAAGTAATTAAAACCAAATCCTGCCCCTTGGGCTAAAAAAGTTGTTGCGAAAAAACTAAAATAAACGATAAATCTGAGGAGTTAAACTATAATTTGCTGAAAAAATATAAAAGGAGTTGGTCTTCATGCTGCTGCTCCTATTGGTAGTACTTTCGTAGGTGCTCGGTGTTCCATGGATGTGGTAGTTTCTGTCCCTCCAATGTTTCAAGGTGGTAAGTACCTTTTCTCTGCCACGACAAAACTCGGTAAGGACCTTCCCAATTGGGGCCGAGTTTCCCTTGGGTAGGGTCCCTAGCGGCGCCCATGACTTTTCTAAGAACAAGGTCTCCGACTTGGAAGTCTCTGTGTCGGACCCGAGAGTTGTAGCATTTGGCCATGCGATCCTGGTACCTAGCGAGCCTCTGTTCTGCTGCTGCCCTGATCTCGTCCACTAGGTCAAGCTGCAGTCGCATAGCCTCATCGTTTCTGTCCTCATCGTGGTTGTGTACCCTGTAGCTTGCGAGTCCAATTTCGGCCGGGATGACTGCTTCGCTTCCGTACGTCAGGCGAAACGGTGTCTCTCCTGTAGGTGTTCTTGCCGTCGTCTTGTATGCCCATAGTACACTTGGCAATTCTTCGGGCCATATACCCTTTGCCCCCTCGAGCCGAGTCTTGATGATCTTGAGCAAGGATCGGTTTGTGACTTCGACCTGTCCATTAGCTTGAGGGTGGGCGGGGGAGGAGTAGTGGTTTTTTATTCCTAACTGTGAGCAAAAATCCCGGAAATGGTCGTTGTCGAACTGTCTCCCGTTATCCGAGACAAAGACTCTAGGAATGCCAAACCTGCATACGATGCATCTCCAGACGAAGCTCCGAACGTTTTTCTCCGTAATCGTGGCTAAAGCTTCAGCTTCCACCCATTTCGTGAAATAGTCGATGCCTACTACCAGGAATTTCAGCTGCCGTATAGCTGTAGGGAATGGTCCCATAATGTCTAATCCCCATTGTGCGAACGGCCATGGGGCTGTCATTGGGGTCAGCTCTTCGGTCGGTTGTCTAATGATATTGCTGAACCGTTGGCATTTGTCGCAGGTCCTGACATAGGCTTCGGCGTCCTTCTGCATGGTGGGCCAATAATACCCTGCTCGTACAAGCTTGTGTACCAATGATCTGGACCCTGAGTGGTTTCCACAGATTCCTTCATGTACTTCTCTCATGATGTAGTCTGCTTCTTCCGCACCCAAGCATCTCAGATACGGTCGGGAGAAACCTCTCTTGTATAGGACGTCTTTTATCAGGACGAACCTTGCCGCCTGGACTTTAAGTTTCCTTGCGGCGTCCTTCTCGTCTGGTAAGATCCCGTCTTTTAAGTACGAAACTAACGGTGCTGCCCAGCTGCTGTCGGAACATATTTCCTGCATGTTGCTGAGGTCTATTAGCGGGGAAAGCTGTACAAAAGAGAGTACATTACCAGGGATGACCATTTGTTCAGCTGAAGCGGCCTTCGCGAGACGGTCGGCTCTCTGGTTCTCTTCTCTGGGAATCTGGACGACTTTGGCTTCTAGGTCTCCCACCCTTGTCTTTACTTCGCCAAGGTACCTTTTCATCTTTTCGCCCTTGCAATCGTAGTCTCCGTTTATTTGGTTAGTGATGACCTGTGAGTCGCAGTAGATGACTACCCTGGCGGCTCCTGCTGCTTTGGCAAGGTCAAGTCCTGCTATCAGAGCCTCATACTCTGATTCATTGTTGGTGGCAGGGAAGTCGAAACGGACCATACATTCGATGGTGTCTCCCTCGGGCGATAGCAGCACGATGCCGGCCCCTACGGCTTGCCTGTTGGACGATCCGTCCGTATATATGCTCCATTGAGGGGACTCTGCTGCCCCCTCATCTTCCCCGTGAGTGAACTCAGCTATAAAGTCGGCGACGATCTGTCCCTTGATGGCGGTCCGCGGGCGATATTGAATGTCAAATTCGCTTAGTTCTATGGCCCAGAGTGCTAATCGTCCCGCCGTCTCAGGGCTGCTCATCGCCCGCCGTAAGGGCTTGTCCGTTAGGACGTTTATAGTATGAGCTTGGAAGTATGGCTTGAGCTTACGGGCTGCCGTAATCAATGCGAAGGCAAGTTTCTCCATGGGCGGGTATCTCTCTTCGGCACCGTGAAGCGCTCGGCTTGCGTAGTACACGGGTTTCTGCACCTTCTCTTCCTCTCTGACCAAGGCCGCGCTAACGGCTGCAGGGGAGACGGCTAGATAGAGGAAAAGTTCCTCTCCTGGCTGCGACGGGCTTAGCAGTGGTGGGGAGGAGAGGTAAGCCTTCAATCTTTCGAACGCTTGTTGGCACTCGTCAGTCCACTCGAAGGATTTCTTCAATGTTCGGAAGAAGGGCAAGCACTTGTTCGTCGCCCTTGACACGAACCTATTCAGTGCCGCTATCTTTCCATTGAGGCTTTGCACCTCCTTCACATTTCTTGGTGGTGCCATATCCATAATGGCCCGGATCTTGTCCGGGTTTGCCTCGATCCCTCTTTGAGATACCATGAATCCCAAGAATTTTCCTGCCGTCACTCCAAAGGCACATTTCCCCGGATTGAGTTTCATGTTGTAAGAGCGAAGGGTGTCGAATGTTTCTTTGAGATCTCCTAGATGATCTTCCTCCCTTCGGCTTTTGACTAGCATGTCGTCTACGTAGACCTGGACATTCCTCCCAATTTGTTGCGCGAACATTTTGTTCATGAGCCTTTGGTATGTTGCGCCCGCGTTCTTCAGGCCGAAGGGCATGACCTTGTAGCAGAATAGGCCTTGGCTGGTCACGAATGACGTTTTCTCCTGGTCGGCTTCGTGCATCCGGATTTGGTTGTATCCTGAGAAAGCGTCCATGAAGCTCAGCAACTGGTGTCGGGCCGTAGAGTCTACTAGGACATCGACCCTGGGAAGGGGGTAGCTATCCTTGGGGCAGGCCTTGTTAAGGTCGGTGAAGTCTACACACATTCGCCATTTTCCGCTCGCTTTCTTCACCATCACTACATTTGCTAACCAGTCGGGATAGTACACTTCCCTGATGAAGTTTGCTTCCCGTAGCTTTCTGACTTCCTCTGCTATGGCTCGGTCCCGCTCCGGGGCAAACACCCTCTTCTTTTGTCTGACGGGTGAAAAGGCGGGCGACACATTCAGCTTATGCACCATGATTGAAGGATCTATTCCTGGCATATCTTCATGACCCCATGCGAATACGTCTTGATTTTGCCTAAGGAATGTTATGAGCTCTTGACGGGTCGTGGGGTTAGCGAGTGTTCCAATTTTGGTCGTTCGGCCAGGATCGGAACTGTCAAGGGGTATTTCTTCTAGCTTCTCAACCGGCTCCGTTACCGTCCGGTGCTCTTCTATACTTAAAGTCTAAACCTGATCCTCCATTTCCACCATGGCTATGTAACATTCGCGCGCGGCCATCTGACTCCCGCGCAACTCCCCTACCCCGTAGTCAGTTGGGAACTTAATCATCAGGTGGTAGGTGGTAGGTGGAGGTTACTGCCTTCCATGAGTTGAGCGTGGGTCGCCCGAGGATAGCGTTGTAGGCTGATGAGCAATCAACAACCAAGAATGTCACGTCCCTGGCTATCTGTTGGGGGTAATCACCCACAATTACGGATAAGGTGACCGCGCCCAGTGGGAATACTCGGCTCCCGCCGAAGCCGACAAGCGGGGCATTTGTTGGGATCAGTCGCCCCCTGTCGATCCTCATCTGCTGGAACGCGGTGTAGTATAAGATATCTGCTGAACTGCCGTTGTCGACGAGCACTCGGTGCATATTGTAATCTCCTACACGCAAGCTGACGACGAGTGCGTCGTCATGTGGATGGTGAAGGCGTCGTGCGTCTTCTTCTGAGAATCCGATTACGGGACCTTCTCTTCTTGTTATCTTCGGCACGGCTCCCGTCAGTTGAACACTCTGTATCATCCGAAGATAGGTCTTACGGGCCTTCTTGGATGACCCGGCGGCGGTCATCCCTCCTATGATCATCCTTATATCCCCAATTGGGGGCCTTGGTCGCTCATTGTCCCGTCGGGGGTGCTGGTCTTGTGCGGGGGGATCCGCTCTCTCCTTGCTAACGAATCTCTGCAACTTTCCTTGTCTAATAAGGGCTTCAATCTGCTGCTTGAGGTCATAGCAATCAGCTGTGTCGTGGCCGTGGTCGCGGTGGAATCGGCAGTACTTATCTTGGGAACGTTTGCTGGGGTCACTCTTCAGCTTTCCTGGGAACGTCAGCAATTCCTCGTCCTTGATCTGCATAAGGACTTGATCTATCGGGGCTGTTAGCGGAGTGAAGCTCGTGAACCTTCCCCCCAGGGGCTTAGGGCGTCTTTCGTCCCTTCGGTCCGCGGTTCTTATCTTCTTTCGGCTTTGGTCCTGCCGACTGTCTTCCTGCCATTCTCTTTTTCTAGGCCTCTCTTCCCGAGCCAAGAGTGCATCTTCAGCGTTCATATACTTTGTGGCACGATAAAGCACTTCTGACATGGTTTTTGGGTCGTTTTTGTATATGGAAAACAAAAACTTGCCCTTCTTCAAACCATTTGTGAATGCCGCGACAAGTATCTTGTCGTCAGCTTCGTCGATCGAGAGCGCCTCTTTATTGAAGCGGGAGATGTAGGCTCTTAGAGTTTCGTCTTCTCGCTGCTTCATACTCATCAAGTAAGCCGTAGACTTCTTGTACCGATGGCCTCCAATAAAGTGTGCGGTAAACTGAGCGCTGAGTTCTTTGAAGGTGCTGATGGAGTTTGGGGCCAGTCGACTGAACCAAATTCTCGCTGCGCCCTTTAGCGTTGTAGGGAAGGCCCTACACATGATGGCGTCCGCTACTCCTTGAAGGTGCATTAGTGTTTTGAAGGTCTCCAGGTGGTCCAGTGGGTCCTTGACCCCGTCATAACTGTCTATCTGCGGCATGCGGAACTTACTTGGCAACGGGTAGGAGTTGACGGTAGTGGTGAACGGTGAGTCCGTTCGGTTGACGAGGTCGTCAAGGTCGCTCGATACCCGTCCCTTGAGAGCATTCATCATAACTTCCATTTGTTCCTTCATGGCTTGCATCTCCGCGAGAACGAGGGGCGGAGTGGTTTCCGCGAGGGAGGGGATGCTCGTGTTCTGTCGTTCAGGTTTGCTCGGGGTGTTGCTGGCCTGGGGTCCTTCCTGGTTTCTCCTGTCAGCGCTGGTTCCTTCTTGCTCTGCTCCTTGGTTGTTGGGAGCTGCATTCTTCTGTCTCAGTTGCTCTTCTAGGTCGTGATTTTGCTTTGTGAGGCGCTCCACGGCGGCGGCGAGCGTCCTCACCTGTCTTTCAAGCGCGGTTGTAGGAGCTTCTTCTTCTTGAATGTCGTTGTTGGTCGCCATTGAGCGAGTGAGTACCATGTAACTCTCTTGTCTTGAAAGCGAGAACGTGCTAAAGCGTTTCCCACAGACGGCGCCAACTGATGATACTGAAAACAATACCACCAATGAGTCGCACGTTCCTCACTCGATCGCAAATGGCACCTGCACAACGAAAAGGAGTAACCTAGCGGGGGGTACCGGTGTGGTACCGGCCAAACACCCTCCGAAGGTCAAGTTAGAATTATTCTCGCTGCTCTAGAGTGCTAGAGAGGGTAAATTATGCGTACCTTGGTTTGTGAGAATGCTTGGGTTTTTATAGTAGAGAGGGCTGACCCTCTTTTCCTTGGAGTAGAAGTCTTTTCCTTATCGGAGTCTTCCTGGGCGTATTTTACGGGATTCTTTCCATATAGGAGTCTTTAGGTTCCATGAAACGTGGGGAGCAAGTTATTTACTTATACGTGCAAAATGGACACTTTATAGACTGACGCTGTCAGTTTATGTTATCCCGTCAGTCTATGCTTACTCCGTAAGGTTCAGGAAGTTCGGCCCTATGTGGAGTTCTTTTGCCTTACATCACCGTCAGCCTAGAAGGTATGCTGACGGCAAGACCACCTCGTCATCCTTGTTAAGTCTGCATCTTCACCCTTGCCAGGTCTGCACCGTCGCCTTTATCAGGCACGTGCCGTCACCCTTGTCAGTCACGTGCCGTCACCCTTGCCAGTGTTTTTATCCTCATCAATAAATTTTCAGTTTTCAGCAAAATAAGTAGTATCCAAACAGACCCTAAGTCAAGTGTTTAAGAAAACAACTAAAGATATTACAAATTTGACTACAAATATGTAATAAATTAATGTGATATTGAATGTGATTAGTGTTACCTCAATAAGATAACATAAATAAGTGTTCAAATATTTTTTGTGATTAGTAACACATCAATTTGTAAGATTTATATAATTCTCAAAAAATGTAAAACCTGAATAGTAAAATTGTAGTTTTTTTGTGAAAGTTTGAGAAGTGATAGAAGTATAGGTGATAGTTAATAGTTAATTCCTTCCATTCAATGAAATTTCATATTTCTGGTAAAAAAGAAAAAAAGGCAAGTAGTCTTTTAAATTGTAAATGTTTACAATCAAATAGCATATAATGAATTTTTGTTGTCGTCGAAATATATTAGGTTCTACCAATAGCACTTTCAGAGAAGACCCACATTTTTAGTATTTATAATATAAATCAATGTTTTGTTGTAATAAACGAAGTGAGAGTGAGAGTTCCCATAAAAAAAATAAAAATAAAAGAAAGTATTTTAACAGTTAAGAAATAGTTAAACAATCTTCTTTACGGTTACAAATGTTTAAATGCCAAGTGGTGCAACTCTTTGGCCATAAATTCTGTAGAAGCCACTAAATGCATAATTTGCCTGAAATTCGCTCGAGCTAACTTATTAGAATATCCAGATAGAGAGGTTCACTTGAAACTTGCCTAAAATCTCGCTTGAGTCAACTCATCAAAATTTCAAACAAAGAGTTTCACCTGAAACTCTTCTAGCTAACATATTGCTTGAGCCAACTCATTGTCATCAAGCTCAATTGATTGAGCCAACGGACAATAATTTTTTCACTTGTTTACTATTGTTTTTTTTCTCTCTCTCTATCTCTTCTAAAGAGAAAATAACACTCTTCCACTTCCAAAGTAAGATTAAATAACATTCTTCCACTACCATAGTCAAATCAAACTTGTATTACAACATACTTGGATATACAAAATATCTAATAGAAACTTAAACACAAAAAGAAAACAGATTTATAACCCTTTTTATATCATTGCATTTTCTCGCATTTTCTTATAAGCTAAACATCAAACATATTTGGTAGTTTGTGCATACAGGGCCTAGACTTTTTTTGTTGTATATGTAAACATCGCAATGACACATTAACATTGCTAAGAATTTTGTAGTTCAATTGACATCTCCTTATATTTTCAACGGAGACGTTTTGGATTTAAATTCTCTCCCTCAAGGCCCCAACTATTGAATTAAAAAAAAAAAAAAAAAAAAAAAGACAAATCAACATTGGGTTAGTGTATGAATAAAATTGGATCATTTACATTATTTAAGACACTATTGTTACTTTTGAAATTTTAATGATGAAATTGAAAAGTTAGACAGATTTTTATGTCTAATATGATCGTTACCAATTAAATGAGATATATTAAATTTATTAAAGTTTTTTTTTTTCTTTTCTCTCTTAATTTTTTCTTCCTTGGTTCCGCATGTATTCAACTTCAAACTTCGAAGGCGGCTTTGACCAAGTAGTGGATTTCAATTTCTCTGGTTAATAAATTGTGAAAACAAGAACAATTCAAAGTATTTGTAGATTTCAAAATCAAACTTCTTTATTCTTCGTCCTTTGACAACACAAGGTACCTTGAAACTTAGGATTCTAAGATTAACAATACAATGTAGAAAATAATAATTAATGAAAAAACAGCTGTGATAACTAATGGGATACCACGACTTGGAAGTTCTAGTAATTAAAGAAATGGGGAAAAGAGAGAAAAAGAAGAATCAAAAAAGAGAAGAAACAACTAAAATGGGGGAGGGATGTGGGATTGTAATGATGATGATTTGAGAGCTCTCCAAGAGGTGGGACAGTCACAGTGAGTCCCCTTATTCCTTTCTCTTTTTTGCCTCCCCTTTCATGCTCTTCCATGCATCTCCCATGCCTTTTCTTTTTCCTTCCACCCTCTCCCCTCTTGCCTTTTAAAATCTCTCTCTCTCTCTCTCTCTCTCTCTCTCTCTCATGAATAATGTTACAAACACAATATTTTTCACAAACAATTGAATTAACATCACTAACGCTACTTTATTATCTACCATTCACAAGTTGACATCTACAATTTGTTAAGTATTTTGTAAAAATTGTAGTCTAGAGTATGTAACGGCCCTTTCACTCGGTGCCATCAAATCAATAAGACCAATACTAAGGACTCATTAAACATTATTTAAAAAAAAAAATCAATTGTTTGAAAATTTTCCTATTTTAATATCATCATTACATTATTTGAATAAGGTTTTACAGTAAAAATCGGATTTTTTTGGGCCCTAAACCTATGCAGTGAGACAAATACACACGCACTCACATTCAAATTTTACTTTTTGGCAAGGACACGTTACAAAGGGTAGTGTTAATTGCCCTTGGTCTTATTGCTTTGTAGTTCGTACTAGTACTACTGCTACAACTTGTACCATCTTCTGGATAGCAATAGGTGGGTTTGAGTTTTCATGTCCAATGACTCCAAAATGTGCAAATGTCCTATGGTCATTGCTCACCGAGCACATACAAAAAATTTGTTGTAAGCTCAAAGATAAAGTTAAGCAAAAACACGTGTTTATGTGAAGTCCAACCCTAAACCCTTCACATGAAGCACACACACTGCACAAGAATGATGCATGGCATGATAATCACTCTAGTGACAAGTAGGTGGTTATGTGAGTTAATGAACTTTCCCTTTTATATTAGTGATTAATTGAAAGATTAATAGTGGAATTCTATGTTGTGGCTTTGGGGCCTCCTTGGTCCTTGAATTTAGGTGGTATAAGAACTATAGGTTGTACTAAAAGCCATCAAGATGTCTCTCTCGCATGGTTAGAAGTGAAAAAGGTTTCCGCCATATCTCTTCATAACTAGAAGTGTCCTTTATTCCTTTTCCGTATTATTAAAATTTTGAAAAATTTATAGAAATGCATGCTATTTGTACAAAAGTGTAAAACTTGTCTTTTTAGTAGGCAATGATTCTCTCACATTCGTTAGTTTACATCGTTCGTACATATTACTCATTTCACATTTTAAATGTGAATATCATTTAAAAATATGTATGTCGCACATGTAATTATGAATGTTGTATATATGGAGAGTAAAATAACAAGTGCAAAACAATATTTTCTGTTGTTAGTACCATAGTCTATGTACTTTATTGAAATATGAATGTGATAGTTCATCAATCACAATCGCACATGTTATCAAAATGTGGCAAATTGTGTAGTCTTAGAAGAATTAATTTTGACAGAGAGCCCGTGAACACAACTTTTGTGCCACAATTCTTATCATGATACTAGTATGTGCAACTGTAAGTGGTGGAGAAAAAATTATGAGTCCATGTGAGTAATGGTTCACCAATCATAATTGTACGCATCATTAAGTTGTGGTCAAAATTATGGCAAATGATATTGTCATAAAAGAATTTACTCTTGGATTTAACATGACATGAGTGTTGTAACCAAAGAGAAACCAAAGCAACAATAAGTTTTGTTCAAGTATGTTTCCTCATTTCAAGGTGAAGAATAATATTAAAAATTCAACACCAATTGGTTTTGTATATTACATGCTTAAGGAAAAGTGCGTAATGATTTTCGTGTGATCAACATCAATACCAAAGATGAACTCATCACATTGTAAATATAAATATGTTCAAAAGAACATTAGTTACCTAACCAGGTCCAAAACCATAAAGCCAAAAGTTAGCAGACGATTACAAATTAAAGCTATATGGTCCTTGCTTAATACTAAATTACTAATTATTAAGATTTTGGGGAACAACATTTCACGAGATTCTCTAGTAAGTGCTTTTGTACATTCAAACTAGGCCTTTTTTTTTTTTATTGAAATTCTTTTAGTTCTGCTTTTTTAATTTTAGCAATTGATTGAGCAAGGACCAAGGCAGTTTGTTTATGGGATCCACATCCACTTGTCCCCTGATCATCACAAAAGGTAGATTTTTTTTTCTTGATCAATTGGCAAGTCTATAGCTTTCTGAAAAGCATTAAATCAAACATTGCATAGATATCTTACACAGGACACAACATTAGCAAAGAACGAATTTGCTTTATCTTTTGCCATGCTCGTAATAATAAGGCTACATTCTTACCAAAATGAATCTTAATATTTTGTAAAATACCTTGCCCAGATGATCCTAAACATTCATTGGAATAACCATTTTGTCTTCTTGGATAGATATGAATGGTTGAGATTATTATAATTAAAATGAATGACCAAAGCAATTCGGATATGATACCCCAAAAAAATACCATACAATCATCCAAAACTGACATTTTGTGGTCAAACATCGCAAACCGACCAAACATAAACGAATACAGTCCAACCTTACCTGGTAGTAAGGTCAAAGAAGTAGTGCAGTTCATGGATATCTCTATTTTTTACTCCCGTGAAAAGTAGACAATATATTTTCAAAATTACTCCAAAAAATCTCAAAACACATAAACTAATTATTAGATATGTGCTATTCACTCGCTGACTTTTACAACCCAAACATACCTTCATATGCCAAAACCCTCTCTCCTGTGGATCAAACCTCCCTAACCCAGACTACTTCACTCATTTCCAAATACAAACCCAATTTCAATTTACTAAATTACATTTTTTGGATGTTCAAACATTGCCTTTACAGCAGGCCTGTGCTTCCAAATGGATTATTAGTTTGTGGGTGAGCAACGGGGTTTGCAGGAAATGCACCAAATGCTGTATCACCGAAAGGATTTGTCGGGGCCATCATATGTTGTTGTGGCTGCTGCTGGAAGGTAGGTTGGTATGGACCAGTAGGTTGGTATGGACCTGCAGGTTGATAAGGACCGAAGGGGTTCGCCTGCTGTTGAGCCATTCCCGGCATCTGAACAGGAGGTGCAACAACACCACTTGATAAAGCAAATGGATCATGTACCTCAAATGGATTTGGGGCTGGTGCTCCATAAACAGGCTGCTGTGCAGCTCTATATGCCCCTTCGTCATACAAACTATTAAGAGTGAGCGAGTCCAATCCACCAGCCTGACAAACATTGGCAGAAATAAGACAGTTAAAGCCGTTCTGGAAGAGGCATATACATCACCCCATGATTTTGACCACATTCCTAACTTCTTAGGCAAAAAGCATACATTAATGCAAATTATGTCACAATAAAACTGAAACCAAAACCAATAGAACTTACTACAAGAAATTTGGGTTTAGACACATAAAATTGAAGCATAATCAACCAGCAATTAAGATTATTTTACCATCAGTTCTTTCGAAGGTAACTTTTTGTTGAAAATGCATTCTCAAACAAGTGAGTCTCATTAAAAGGCTGCTTCTTCAAAATTTAGGAACATTTATAAGAGGACTATCAAGACAGCACATTAGGCAAAATATATAAAGGTGGACTGGATAATGACTAATCAGTCTCTCTCTTTAATATATGTGCCAGTGACTCTAACTGAAAAGCGGACACATTTTGGCCAACAATGTCATTATATGCATGGCTATACTCCTATAACTTCTAATAAACCAGTGAAGGAAAACCATTGCTTCAGCACATTTATATTAAAATGACCAGAAAAATAAAAAAAGAATATACATGCAGAACAAAGAGGAGGGAATACAATTAGGGCCTACCAGTTGTCTGTCATTAACTGATGAAATGTTGCTACTGGGAGTGGTTACCAGGGCAAGTTCCCATCCAGTAGGATCAAAATCTTTTGCTTGTACACCGTTAGACTGAAATGTTGGGACAGCACCTGCAATATGAGAGGCAATGCCTGATAGGTAAACAAGAGGCCATGCAAAATTGCTTAAGTAGCAGTATTGGAAAGCAAAAAGAAGTGACAAGATGTTACCGGGTTCTGATGGAACTATGGCTAGAGCCAAAGCATTTCTGTCTTCAATTGCAGACGCATCGGCAGCACTATAATCCAATCCCTGAATTCACCAGAAAAGAGGGGGAGGGGCATTAAGAGACAAGAAACTGAATAAAAACTTTGCAAAAACATAAACCTATTAACTGAAGCACAAAACCTAAAGATTTACCAGCAAATCTCCAGTCTCCAGGTTGTTTTGAGGAGGAGGAGGAGTAGGAGTAATCTCGACATTAGATACAGCAGCATTATCTGAAGCTGGTGGCTCCAGTTCATCACTGGATATTTTTGTCTCTTCAGAAGGGCCTTCTTCTGGTCTGTATGTCAATTGAAGCTGTTCATATTGAACACATAGGAGTTCAGTAGCACGTATCTTCTAAAAGCAATGCTCCATCTCAAGGTTTATAATGTCAATAAAACACTAAAAAGATCCATAGGGAACAAAACAGAGAGTGGTACTACATAAAAATTAAATAAATGACAAATAACATAAACTGGACTTGATTTAAGAGCAATGGATACTTATTGTGCTCGTTACAAAATACACTCACTCACCATTGGCTCAGTTGGAACATTAACCACTCGGGGTGCCTCTCTTATATACTCTTCCATGGTCGTAAGGAAGGATTGTGGAGGCTGGAAAAGGTAAACATAAGTAGTTAGTTGTTATAAATTGATACGACTGAAATGAATAACCTAAAATTAACTAAAACACTAAACCACAGTAATAGCATCATACCTCTCTAAGAACAGGAAATTGGAAGTTCCTAGCAAGTTCCAATCCTTTGCAAGTATCATAAAATTCAGAAAGGCTCCCAGCCTGCAGCAAAACCAAGGTTTGATAAGAGAAACAACATAAAACTGCACTGGTAGATCCTATACCTTCCATGATTAATAAAAGTATAGGAAAAATATATACCATAAAGCACAAAAAAGCTATCAAAAAAGAATATTAAACTTGGAATCAATGTAAAATATCACCTGCTGGCCAGCTCGTCTATAGATCTCAAGGGCTTTGACAGCTTCATGTTTCGGCATCTCAAAAAACTGCAATGAGATCAGATTATTTACAGCTAGGTTTTGTCAGTGCATGAGATGGTTTGGGCCCCTTTGGTCCTTTATACTTGTTTTGCTAATCAATAAAATCTTTTTATTCAGCAAAATATATATTATATGATCAACAAGTTTACCTTATCAACAAGATTGATGATCCCATCATTAACAGCGCAGTAAATTTTAAAACTCTCTTTCAGTACCTGAAAAGTGTAGATATCAACAAGGTCGAAAACAAATAAGCACTTAATAATATGGTTTTTCCCTTTTTCTTTATCAAGGGAAAGAAATGGCAAGGGGGGCAATGGTATGCTTTCTAAGATAAGTTTTTGACAAAGTCGCACATGTTCTACATGTTCTTTGAGAAAGTAGGGCACGGGACAGGAAATGAAAAAATAGGTATCAAATTTGTTTCCTTAAGTTAATACCAATTTCTCACACATATGCTCCTCACTCCCACAAAACATACAATAAACCAACAGAGATAGAGACAGACAGAAAGGGAGGATGCGTTAAGTATCTTAACATGTAATAAAAAGTTTCAAAAGAACTACTAAATCATTTTTATGAATGTAGAATGAACTACAATTCAAGACCTGGTAAACCACTATTTCTGATCATGCATAATATCATTCAGTGGACTCTTCAAGATGAAATGGCATTCGAATCTTTGTCAATAAGCTCCATGTTTCTCTAGTCATTTTGTACAATTTAAAGACACTGTAAAAGGGAATTCATTTAATAGCTGAAAATAATCTAACCCTTCCATTATATGAAATATTATTAAAAATAAAGGAAATTCTTGTAAATTCAGAAACACAAGTCAAACAAAGAATAACCTACAGCAAAAAGAAGCACCACACATACCAGAGCCAGGGCATATTGTATAACATAATTACCAAAAGCTGCTCCTTCTGGCTGTAACAGCAGACAATAACTTAAACAATTATTCCCAAATTATTGATATGATATTGATAATTAAGAAAAATCCAAAACAAAAGTTCACTAAAAAAATGAAAACAGAAGATCAAAAAGTCACAAAAAGTACCTTGCAACCAAAAAGACGATAGAGCAGCTGCTGCAAATATGGTAATTGCTCCAACAGTTCTTCACTGTCCAAATCCCTGGTTCTGCTGTATCCCTGCTAGTGAAAGAAGAATGAGAAAGACAAGGAGAGAAAAGGGGAATTCATGAATCTTTAGTAATGAAAACTTATCACACCCACACATTCATGAAAGTATATCAAGCCTGTTCAATATCAATTATGATATTGACATCCAACAAAAACTTCCATATAAATAACAACAAAAAGTTCTTATACAAACTTGAACAAGAACAATTTCAGATATGTCATAAACGGTTGATAGACAACACATTCATCAATTTTGCCAAATACTACTCCCCAGCAACAAGGGACCTACAGTCTACAAAGAATCTTGAGTTCGTTCAATGATACCATCCATGGTCACCTATAGTTTTGAAAATATAAGAGAAAAAGGAAATAAATAATAAAAAGTGACAGCAGAAATGATTTTCTCTGTAAGAATTGTAATTGCTTGTAAATTATGGTTTAAAAGATAACACAAAAGCATCTTTAAAATTAAATTTTTTATTAAAAAAAAAAAGAAAAAGAAAAGGAAATGAAATAGACACTAATTATAGCACTTCTGGTTTGCATCCAAAGGTATAGATTATAGCTATGTCAACTGAACATATAGAAAAATACATATACAAAGCAACTGTTTTACAGTGTTGAAACAAGTAATGGTACAATGAGCCAAACTGAGTTGAAAATTAACTGCCTTTTGGATTGATTTGTAGTAAAGGCTCAAGCTCAACCCAAGCCTTAAGATGGCTAGTGAAACTATTCCGGTAATATGAATCACTAAACTTTACTTCTTTCTTTATAATATATGTACTCTGTAGCTTAAGCTTCACAAACTACTGGCTACAAACCTGAACAAGGTGCCCCAATGAGAATCCCACTTGTTTTAAGTTCAGATTATTTTATCTGAAAGATTTATAATTAAAAAATTACCAAATATATAACTCCAAAGAGACAAGAGAAGGCAGGGGAGGTGATAGGATGTATCCTACTTTTAAAAAAAAATAAGTAATGCAAAATTTCATTAAAGAAAAATACTATTCTCTTAAGACAAAAATAAAAAAATAAAAAAATATTACAAGGGCCGAGAAATTAATGGGAGAGAAATAAGTCTTCTAAGAAGTCCATGAAAGAAAAGGTATATAAGTCTTCTAAGAAGTCCATGTTGTGCAAGAAACAATTTTTTTTTTTTGGTAAGTGTGCAAGAAACAAATTTTCGACAGTGGTAGATGGCCTTTTATTGAAGGTGTCGTCAATTTTCCTTCCAAAATAAAGGAACCATATCATTGAACCTTAAAACAAATTGACACCACACAAGTAAAAAAGAATCAGAGGATTTAAATTCCACAAAATAATTTATAAGACTTAAGAAGTCAATATAAGTACTTTTCCTTTCAAACATTTCAAAGCTTGACACTTTTGTCTTTTGGTCCAGTGGCCCTAAGGGAGGGGAGAGGATTGTCAATCCAATAACCTCCCCTTAATGAGGCAGCGTATAGAGCTGGAGATGATGTAGTTTAATCAACTTATACGACCAAGAAGACCAGACCAGAAGTACTACGAGGCTTGTTAGGAAATAAGTCCTATAAATTCCATAGGGATGAGTCCATCAACAAATGGCATTTTCAAAAAAGAAATGAGCATATTATCTTAGAAAATATCATCAAATCCTAATAAGTCAAAGGCCATTCATATAAACTGAGCAATGATCTAGAGGTACTGACTAGAAAAGAAACTAATTAAGGAGTTAAAACCATGCAAACCCAAAATCAGATTTTTAACTTTATTTGCTTACTGTCCCTCACTTACTCTTTCAAGGCAAGGAGTGTAATTAGTATTAAAACCTATCCCAGTAAATTCCCCCATCTTAGTAAAAAGGAATACTCATTGATTTTGTAAAATACCTTCTCCGGTCCTTGGGAAGGTCTTGGTAGACGTTCGGCTTCAATATCATACTTAAGAATCCTAAAACATTCAAGTCGTTCCTCCAAAAACAGCGCATAAGTACGTACCCAGCCAGAGCAATCCCAAGCTGAAGAAAAAGATAAAAGGAATATTAAAAATTCAGAAGTACTGAAATCTCATTGCATAAAGAACTAAAACAACGATAGTTCAAGCACATCAGTTAGAGCCAGTATTAACTACCAAAAGAGAAGGAATGAAAGAGATATGGGTGTAGAACTAACCAATTGGACTTGAATCATCCTTGAAATTAGAAAGCTGGAGAATGCGTCCTCTCTGTGAAAAATTCAGAAGTTCTTCTCTGAAAGTAGGATCTCCCTCCCTCAATAACCTATGGATGACTATCAGTGTTTTTAATGCCACCTAATAAACAAGAAGAAATGGAAGAAATATAAGAAACTCTATCCATAGGAAAATAATGAGGTAGATACTAAGAAAATTAAGTCACCCAATATAACTTATCGAAAATATAACCTTAGATTTGCAGTGCTGTGTTAAAATATTTGAAATACCCAAAGATTTTAGAGAAAGGACACTAGAAGACAAGAAATGCACACCATAAAAGAGTCCAAGATCCATATCAAATGCATGGCCAACAAAGGAAATCCTTTGTATAATAATTATATAGTGGGGCCAAAGAACCATTTGCAACTTCTAATGAATCTATCCTTCATTAAAACATAAATAAGAGAATGATTCCATGACTCACTAAAAAACATATTATTCCATAAACCATAAGTCCACCGGTTTTTAGTATTCTGCAGGGTATCCCCCATAACACCGAAGTTGGACATAAAGGAGGAGAATGCATCCCTATCTCTGGAGGAGTGCCAGGAGAGGTATGAGTTAACATCTGAGGCCAAGAAGCTGGCACACTTTGAGGAAGATAGTTGGCATCAGAATCAAGAGCTTTATGGTTAAAGGAAGGAGAAAACAGTAAGAGGCTTTTTCATTGTTTGACTAACTCACAAAAGGGCTAATTATATAGACAATGTAGAAGTGGATGGGAATCTACAGACAAAGGATAGAGGGGTGAAGGAGGTAGAGATGGTTTCTCTATCAACCATTGATGAAAAACCTATAGGCTATGAAGCATGGGTGCGTTTCTAGATTCTGGTGCGGGTGCGGGTGCGGGGCTCGACAATTTTTGAAAAAATAGGATGCGGGTGTGGTGATTAAAAAATTATTTAAAATATTTTTATTTATATATTTTATATATTGCTAAGCACGCTTTTTTATGTAATAATAATAGAAAACTCATATAATAAAATAAAAAAAATAGATAGATAGTAATAAGTACATAAAAGTTTTTGACACTTGAATTATTGACAAAGGTATTAAAATAGATGAGGCTTCCCATCAAAAAAAAAAAAGTGTGGCCTAGTGGCTCACATGTTTGGTCAGCCCAAAAACAAAATAAAGGATATATGTGACAGGTATTAAAATAGGTGTAGCTTCCCATTAAAAAAGAAAAAAAAAGGGAAGATGTGGCTCATGTGTTTGGTCAGAGAGGCGCAAAAAAACAAAATAAAGCCTGGCATTTAACAAAACTTATCCTATCGTTTTACTATCAAAAAATAAAAAATAAAAACAGAACAGAAGGCGGTGAAAAAAAAGGAAGAAGAAAATGAAGAAGCAAAGAAGAAGAAGAAGAAAGGGGTTAAGGCCACCGGTATCTTGTGACGTCGACAGCGGCTATCTTGTATCAATATCCACCGGTATTTTCAGTTTAAGTTTTTTTTTTACCAGCCGATTTCCTTTTTCCGGCCGAAACACACCTATATTCGGCTGATATGATCCGATTCGGCTCGAATCAGCCAAGTTCGGTGCGAATCAGCGCACGTCGGAGCTGAATTGGAGTGAGTTGGCACGAATCCGGAAACCAAAAAAAAAAAACTCAGATGCAGCACTGACATGCGGGCAGCCGTGTTGGTAGCTGCACCCCGCGTAGGGCCGCGTTGGACTCCGGTGTGGCACCCTCCCAGCTGTGTCAATGCTTCCTAGCCTATAGGTAAATGGATACCATTAGATCAAGAGAGGGGGGGGGGGGGGGGGGGGTTAGGGCCTTACGTCATATGGATGGTGACAAAGCTCTAGGACCAGAGGTATTTAATATGGCTTTCTTCAAACATTACCAGGTATTCTAGAGAATTATATGATGTGAGTATTTCACAAATTTTATACTAATTGCAGATTTAAAAATTCATAGGGTGAATCTTTTATTACCTTGATCCTCCAAAAGGAGTAGGGTTGTGAAAAAATCAAAGACTATCTCCATATCAACTAGGGATCATGTATAAATTGGATCTCTGAAGTGTTGGCAAATAGACCGAAGAAGTTGGGAATCTTGTGTATGACTCAGAAAATGCATTCATGGGAGGTAGACAAATTATTCACTCAGTTCTTATCACCCATGAGGTTTTGGATAGAAGCCAAGTTGAGGAGCAAAGTTCCTAGAGTAATTTGCAAACTAGACAGTGAAAAGGCATACAACCATGTTAATTGGGACTCTGTGTGTGTGCTGGAAAGATTCAGTTTTAGCATGAAATGGAAGAAATGGATCCATTTTTGTATTTCAATGATTTATTTTTCCATTTTGATTAATGGTAGCCCAATTGGTTTCTTTAGCAGCCTAGAGGACTGGGACAAGATGATCCTTTATTGACACTTCTTTTTTATTTTGTGTATGGAGATTTTAATCAGAGTAATTCAAAGGGATGTGGAGGGAGGCTATTTATCTAGGTTTAACATGGGAGAAAGAAATAGGGTTGTTGACTACCCTATTATATTTTTTGTGAGTAAATTCCACATCTTTTTGTATACCTATATTATGTTCTTCAGTGTTTTGAAGCAGTTTCAGAGTTGAGGGTAAATCTGGGCAAAAGTGAAATAGAATTAGTTGGGGAGGTACAGAAAATAAGGGAGTTAGTGGCTGTGTTGGGTTGTAAGGGGGTAAATGCCCACAACTTACTTGGGTTTGCCTCTGGGATCCCTATCTAAGGCTCAAGGGGCATGGTATCACATCATTGAAAAAGTAGAACCACACTTTGTGGGTTTGAAAAAGATGTATCTATCAAAAGGCGAAAGGATTACCATCATTAAGAGTACATTATCTTCACATTCCATTGATTTCATATGTTTTTTCAAGATGCCAATTCATCTTGCAAATAGATTGGAGTATCTTCAAGGGGACTTCTTGTAGGGTGGGATGGGATATGCAATAAAATTTCATTTAGTTGATTGGGGGATGGTCTGTTCTCCTTTGAGGAATGGTGGATTGGGTATTCCCAATGAGTGATTAGCTATTGTCACGTCCATTTCCACATCAGATCACATTAGAATCACTAACCAATTCAGTCCACTTATTCATTCTAAGCCTTGTGAATGAGGTCTTTCAAACCCTAAAAACACTATACTAAGAGTTTTCACATTACAAAAGTTTATACACATTGATAGTTTTCCATAAAAGCTCTATCTGCTCAAAAACATGGTCATCCAAATGTCTGCCCTATGAATTAAGCCACCCAAACAACTAAATGAGCTCCACTTAAATGCATGATGGCAAAGCAAATACAGTTTACATAACAGCACAATCAAATCTCCTCTAGTTGATGCTAGTCATTGCATAAGTGGTGTTGAAAACTTTAAAATAAGGGTTATACAAACTGTTAAATATAAATTGGCAAAATGACACCTTCTCAAGCCATCAGAAACTTTCAGGCAGATTACCTGGAGCATAGACCAAGTAAAGACTAGTAGAGCAGGCAAAAGTAAAACCAAGTCTATTTAAAAATTTATTTATTTATTTATTTAAAATCAATGCACTTCTCAAGTTAATATGAAACATTCTCAAGTTCATATGAAACATGGATTGAGCTCTTGAAGCCAATTTTCATCCTGATGTTTGTAAAGGGTATAGTCTAGCAAATCTTTTCAATATTTAAAGATCCATGAGTACTTAGAAATCTGGTTATAATATCATCAACTAAACCCCAAAATATTAACTCCACCCATGATGCCTTTGATCCATCAAAACTACTCTGCAATACCGTCAAAAGGAAATTTAAGAAGTAAAATTTAATATTTTTGAACAACCTTATATTTCTGTTCTTTCTTCTTTTTTTCTTTTAGGTACAACCCAACAAAAGTTGTCACATTTTCCAAGCCCTAAAATGTTTGAAAGGTTTAAAAGGATGCAATCAGTTTTGTAAAACAAAACCATGCAAAAACTAGGGTTATATAGTATGAAACACATAAAATATCATATATTAAAATCTCCTAATCCTCCACCATCCACTTAACTTGATGAAAAGTGAAAAAAAAAAAAAAAATCACAGAATTTGTAATAGTCTTTAGTTCACCGCAGTTCCAAACACCTAATACAGGTCAACACAAGCTTTGCTAATAACATTATGACACTAATTTTGAAGTCCTCCATCCACCATGCTAATGTATAGTTGCATAGTTGACGACTATTTCAAGAGTTCAACAAGCATTTTTTTTTTTTTTTTTGATAGGTAAGAGTTCAACAAGAATTTTAACTTCCACTTAAAAAGATTCATTTACATTTAACCTAGTTCCATTGTAAAAACAAGGCCGAAATACACCATTGGTCCCTAAACTTTAGCTCATGAGGATTTTAATCCACGAAGTTTAAAGTGATCGCTAGTAATCCTTAAAAAACTTAAAGTGATTGATTTTAGTTCTTGAAGTTTAAAGTGATCGCTAGTACTTCCACAAAAAACTTAAAGTGATCAGTTTTAGTCCCTGAGGTTTAAAGTGACGGCTATTAATCCCTAAAAAACGTAAAGTGATTGGTTTTAGTCCCTAAAGTTTAATGTGATTGCTATTAATCACATTAAACCACAGGGACCAGATATGTATGTAAATTGTAGGGTTCTAGTGGTCTTGAAGTAGGCTCCATAAAAAAATGCAACTTAATTCTTGTGGTAAATCATTGCAAATTACATTTTCAACAATGGAATCAAGATAGGATGGGAAAGTAATAGATCAATAACAAAGAAATCAAGCACATATGGCAAGTAAATAATAACACTATTGACATGAAACCCTCCAAATAACTGCCAAAAATCAGTAAACATGAAATTGAAAGATACCGTCCAATTGCGGGTCTTGGCCAATCGCCGGGAAAGCGCATGAATGCAGTAAGCAACATCGGCACGGGGCCGAATCGTTGTCGTGGCACTCAGAATCTCTACAAACAACAAATATATAAACAAGAAAGAATTGATAAAACATGAAAAAAGATCAGTAGAAACTAATAACAAATTGATGAATTACTTCGAAGATGTCTTTCTTTGGGCGGAACCTCGACGTGGTTGGTAGCTTTCACTATGGCCACATCCAAATCCTAAACAAAACAACAACCACAATTTTTACTATCAATCGAATCGAATCGAATCGATCAAAAGATTTGCTCTTATAAAAAAAAAAAAAAAGTGTAAGGTTTGTTTGTTATTGTTCTAGAGAGAGAGAGAGAGAGAGAGAAGAAATCAAACCGCGTAGTCGCTGTTGACATGGGCGAGGCCGACTTTGGTGCTGTCTTTGAGGGCGCCATAGGCTTTCCTCCAAGTCTGTAGCGTCCCCATTTTTAACGCTCACTCAGATCTCTCTCTCCCTCTCAAAACCAAAAACCAAAAAAAAAAAAAAAAAAAAAAATTTGTTGTTGAGAAAGGGATTACGTGGTTTCCACACCTTGTTTCTCTCTCTTTCTCTGGGATCCGTTGAGCGATAGAGAGATAGAGAGAGAAATCAATCAAAATGACAGGCTACAATGAAAGAATGAAAGAAAGAAAGAAGAGAGAGAAATCGTTTTTTTTTTTTTTTTTTTTGGTGACCTGTGATGAGAGAGAAAGTCTTTCCGACCATGTTGGCTTTTTCTCTTTTTATTTTTATTTTTAATTTTTTGGGAGTCTTTTATTTTATTTTTTTAATTATAATAATATTCCAGATTTTTACCCGCCCTATTACTACACTAAATAAAACATTTTCATTTAAAAACAGAATTTGCGATTTTTATAGCCACGTAAAAGATTTCGTGTGAAAGTAATTGTGTGTTTCTTCACATAAATAGATAGCAATTTTTGGGAAAAAAAATTTAACCAATTGTAGATAATCCAAATTCATGAAAGGAAAGGGGATTAGTTTAAAATAGGTAAGAGTAAAAGGTAGGATATTTGATAATATATCTCTTTCATCAACCAAATTTGGTATATTTGATCCAATCAACCCAAAATAACCCAAAATAATAAATTTTATTATTATCTATTAAATGACGTACATGCATTGTCATTTACGCAAAACCTTTCCTTAATGTGAAATTGATCATGCTTATATATCAACAAGGAAGCAATGTTTTTGCCTTACAACAAAGCGCCTGACTTTAACTCTAAAGGTATGTTTTAATATGTGCCCTAAAGGCACACATTAACTAGTCTATTTTTGAAAATATTTTATTGAGAATCGAAAAAATTGTCAATATTTTTTTAATTTCAGAGAAATTTTTTTAAAAAATGATTAATTATTATGTACTCTTAGAACACACATTAGTAAAATCTATATTATTAAAAGATTGGCCCTGAAAACCTTTCTAAAGATATGTCAACAGCACTGATAAGGACATATTTAACAAACTCATGAATTATGTGAAATTTGAAAATTGGGGTTATATATTATCTCGTCTTAAAAAAAAAAAAAGAGAGAGGATAAATGTTGTTACACACACAAACTAATCCACACAGTTTTACACACGCCCCGGAGAAAATTTTGAGCATAAAACGTTTGGATTAGTTGTTTAGCTCAAACTTATAAAATGGCATGAGGCCCTACATGTCATGTGTTTAGTAGCTGTGCCATGTGTCAAAGCAACAAAGGAATATTTTATGAGGTCGACTTTTTCTAGGGACCGTTATAATAAAGCTTAGCGGTGTTTAATTTTGAACCTTTCCAGAAACAGAACTCAAAGAAATGGAGTATGACAAATTTCTAGATTGGGCTAAATCTTTTTGGCCAATATAAACGTACATTCTTACCATCCAAAACAAGCTTAAGAGTAGTTCTAAATTGGGTTTCAAAGGGTTTATTTTGTCTGTTTGATTATGGAATGAATTAATCAAGAAGTAATGCTCAGCTAAATCAGCACTGTTGGATCTCAATTATAATAGTTCGGACTTAATAATAATGTAAACATCAAGCTTTGAAGGAGAACAGCTAAAAACAAAGAATTTCCTTATAGCCGTAGAAATCATTACCAACTGGAAAGTGGTTCATGAGGTTAAAGAAAGGTATCTTCAAAAGTGTGGACTTTAACAATGCCAGGAAATGATTTCCAATTCCATTGAAAAAGTTGTCACGAGATAAAGGGTGAGTAAAGGAATATAAAATAGTTGTGCAGATATGAACTCACACAAAGCCCTGTGTCCAAAATGATTATAAATCGTTTTCTTTTTTAATGTTTGCTTAAGAAGGAGGAGAGTGAAGAGAGTGAAATGATAACTCATATTAAAAACTCTACCCAATTATTGGTTGTGTTAGAAACATTGACACCAGATCATGCAGTGGATGGAGGGATTATTCATAATTGATTCTAAGAATTCTTTTTATTTTTGTTAGGTGGGTAGGTATTGTCACTATAGATGAGTACCTTTCCTTTTAGTGTATCAGGGAATAAAATGATTCAAACCTATCTCGTGAAAATTCCCTAAAGTGACAACTGCAATGCTCTGTTTCAAGATGTGAAGCTAGTTGTTTCTCAAAAAAAAAAAGATGTGAAGCTAGCTGTTTCTTGTTTCAGAAGCTGTGGTCCCATAAGCTGATTTTTTTTTTTTTAAAAGAAAAGAAAAAAAGAAGAAGAAGATAATTACAATATATTGCAAATCTCTTAGCTCGAATCATTTCCCCGTAGATTCTCATGCACAAAGGTGTCAATTCAACTATAAAGCACTTGGCAGAGGATGTAACTATGGTCCTTAGCAAATTAGAATATTAATTAATTAATATATTTTTATTTACATTTTTTATATATTGTTAATAATTTATTTTTCATATATTGTTAAGCATATATCAATTAAAAAGCAATAATAGATACTAAAGTGAATTCATGACCTTTAAATAATATTTAGAATACAAACCAAGATATGAAATATTAAATAGGAGATAACTAGATAAGTGTTTAACATTGAAACTAATATATAAAAAATATAAATAAAAATCTTCACAAATTTGAGTTATCTCACTATTGGGGTGTTGGGTTAGAACTATATCATGGTTGTATCCCAAACATATTGGCATTTAAAAAAAAATACGCATGCATGCAGGAGTATCCTAGAAATATGGATACATATCATGTAAGAGTATGTAAACAAAAACTAAATTATCCATATCTATATATATTAATAGTCAAAGTTTAGAGAAAATCTAATTAGATTCTATTATTGAAGTCTAATTTTGTGCCATGAGTCCTAAATTATTTATTTTTAGAGAGTTTTATTTCTTAATTTTAGAGTCAAATGTGAGACCACATCATAAATATTTATCCAAGTAAGTTATTGAGTGCAAAAACTAAGAAGTCCATAATTAATGAACCGTAAGAAGAGAAGAAGAAAAAAGTGCACAATATCAAAAATTAAGAATTAATAAATAAAAAAATATGGACAATTTACATTTTCTACCTAATAATATTCTTACAATATTTTTTAAAGAATTAACAAAATATAAGAATGACTATATATCAATAGTATTAAAATTATATATGTAAGAATTATACTATGTATTTTAATGTATATCTTTTAAGTATATCCATGTATATAAATAGAGTTACAAGTTAGTATTACTAAGAGCACACTGAGTGCAACTTTGCCTATCATGTATGGAATGGAAGGTTCACATTTAAATCATAGCCTGTTATGCCAAAGGCTTTGTAGCTAAATTAGTACCTCTCTATGCACAAAGTGTTTGGGGGTCTAGGGGGGAAAGAGTTCGAGTTGAGGGTTAGCAGCATGTTGTAATTATTTCTCCAAAAAAAAAAAAAAAATCATAGCCTGATACATTGATTTAAACCTAACTCAAGTCAAGACAATCTTCATTTGTTTCCACACTTTTTCTTTTTTTGGCCACTGTTTTCTCAACTTCTATGGTGCGCTCCGAATAAGAAAAGCATTGCACATGCGTATATTTGCTTTCGTGTTTCAGCATTTTACATTCACTCAATACCAAATTTGCATCTGTTTTTTGTGATGATTCTGGCATTCTGCCTTATAATCAAACTAAACCCGGCACACTCATCTTCTTCATCACTTATTTATTGAACCAAAAAAAAAAAACAATTCGTACAATTTATCTGCCTGCATACACTACCTTACACATTGGACAAGCTTTAAGGCCAATATTAACCACCCACTTTCAATGGGAAACATTGGAAAGGAATTATATATATACAAAATTGATTTTATTCTCTTTGGAAGGCTTTTTAATGACGGATCTACCAACATATAATAAGAATAAAATTTGGAACATTTGTGGCCTTAGGCGGTGCTCTCATGTAGCAATTGTCACTCTTTTTAGTCCTTTGCATATAATTTTATTGACTTGTGGGATTGTAAATGATTGACGAAAAGTGTCGGTCATATAAGTCATTAGTGGGCAAAAAATGTTGACCACTCATAATCATATAATGACACAAGCAACCATGGTGCTGATCTAGGTGGTAGCAGCAAATATTCAAGCAAGTTGTGAAATTGAGTATACAACTCAGTGTATCTCTAGAATGATTTCTTTTGCCTATGTAATTAGCACCACTAATTATGTATTTTTTTTTAAATGCTTTGAGAAGATTCTCCATCTAGAACTCTTACCGAGAATTAGTTTGACTGAAAAAAGTTGACCATGAAATTTTCAATTAGGTCGTCTGCCTACCAAGAAAATATAATACATCATCAATCAACTAGTGCTAATCAATCTTCTCCACCAAAAAAAGAAAAAGAAAAAGTAGTACTAAACAAGGTCAAAGAGAGGCGAATCAGAGTATGTATGTTTATAATGTTCACACATGTGGCTGGTTGGGTATCGTAGCTGCAGACATACAGGCTGTGGATTGGTTGGTTCAATTGGCTTCTACCACTCCCTGTTATACACGCATGCGTATTACACCTAAGCCAACCTAAATAAGTTGATTAAAATTAGGCACACGTGGTACGAATTGAAGTAACTAGAACGCAAGCAGGCCCATAATCTGTATTGCACTAAGATCATCCCAAACTATATTACTAATTAAAATAGACACGTATGTGGTAAGAATTGAATAGACTAGACTCAGAAATTGATTTTTTTTTTTTAAACAATAATTGTAGGTATAGGATTTGAATTGACATTTGATCCATGTCCAATAATATCATTAAACTAACTACAAGATTCTTTATTTTTATTTTCTTAGCAAGATAAATCCCCCAAACCCACCTCCTAAGCTAAAACTTATGAGCTCATGAAAAGATTGTTAAAATCAGGATTCTACATATGATCATGGGAGGTAGGTGCAATTGTAATTCATAGGATTGAACCGTAGATCATAAGATTCTACTTATTTTCTTATTTAAAGCAAAAAATACATAGGTAGTAATTTTGTATGTTAAATAATCACATAAATTATGATTTCGTCCATAAAATAATAATAAATAAATAAAACAATTATTTGCATCGGTATGATGTAATTTTGTATATCATATATCGTTATGTTTATATTAACAAAATAAAGATACTTGAGTGTTAACACAATGTATACAAAAAAGATCAACATATGTTTAATTAGCAATCAATTACCAAAATAACCATCAACACATATGGAAAATGTTTTCCAACTTCTAAGTTCCAATTTCAAAATCCAAAACAAAGTTAACAAATGGAAACTAGCTAACTACAAATTGGTACTATCACAAAAATACTCAAACACAAAAACATTGCATAATGTCATAATTCAAGCAAATAATTAGAACACTAAGCCTAACCAAATACATCTATTAAATTCCCATTTTTTCCTCTAATATACAAACAACAAAAATTAATATCTAATACAAGCAACTCTAGAAGAATTAGATTTTTTTTTTTTAATTGTAAATGACTAATACATGAATTATTTCACCAATTGATATATAAAATTGAAGCTAACTACAAATTGGTACTATCACAAAAATACCCAAACACAAAAACACTGCGTGGGGCCAGAGAACTTGTGACCCCGGCCCACTTTGCGTTAGGGCCCAAGGTTCGAGCCGAGGAGAGATATTGCCGAGGACATACAGTGAAAGTCCAAATGGCCTAGAGATATAGCCGAGGATGATTCTGTCCTCGGCATCCCAAAGCGCTCCTGAAAGAAAGGGCAAGTGCTGTATAGGAACAACTTAAGGAAAAGCTAAACATCTCCACATTGATGGAGAAAGGACCTCTGGACAATATGGCGACAAAGGACAAAGGAAAGGCTGCCATTATTGTAATTAAATACTCTGCGTCAGACAGAGCAATGATTTTCAGTTTTTACAACCACCCCTAACCACTTTGGGTATGGGCTGATGGGACAAATATCAGCCCTGGAAAGCTGAACCTACACGTGGATGTTGGAGGAAGGGTAAGGGCTAGTATAAACAAAGAAGTAAGCAATCCAAAAAAGGGGCTGGGAAAAAAGGCCAAGAACCAGAGCCTCCCAAGCCATGCCGAGGAGAAAGACTTCTTGAGCAAACATGGTTCACCTCTGTATGAACACCATGACCATCCACTGTCCGGTGACCAAGACCTAGCCTTTCAGCCCACGCTCTACAAATTTTATTGTTTGGGCCTTTAACGTGCAAACCCAATACTATTTTGGGGTCGCTACAAATTAAGTCCTTACAATTGCATAATGTCATAATCCAAGCAAATAATCAGAACACTAAGCCTAACCAAATACATCAATTAAATTTCCATTTTTCCCTCCAATATACAAACAATAAAAATTAATATCTAATACAAGCAACTCTAGAAGAATTAGATTTTTTTTTTTTTTTTTTAAATTGTAAATGACTAATACATGAATTATTTCACCAACTAATACATAAAATTGAAGCTTTAGAATGATCAAAGTTCAAATCTCTTATGTTCACAATATATATTCATGCCTATAATGATCAAAATTTAAACAAAACACTTAAAATGATGATAAAATAATATATATAATTTTTTTTTTTTTTGGTGGGATCAGTAGGATCCTATACGATCTTACCAAAAATGCAATCCTAGTACGATCCAAATCGTTTTGGTTAGGTGGGATCGTAAGATTGTTCGATCCTACGATTTGGATTGCGATTTTGACAACCATATATGGAAAACCTCCAAACCCTCGTGGCAAGGGGAGGTACCACTTCGCCCAACATGGGCAGTGGTGAATTACAAGATTCTTGAGTTAATTGATACCTTTCTTATTTTAATAAATCGATAATTAGGAAGGGGGGAATTTGAATCTTGCACATCTATGTTAAAAATACTAGGAGGTGCCAATTGTGTTATAAACATAGATATTAAATCTAGACCAACTTGAATGGTGCGACTACTAACTCGATAAACCGATACCTAAGCTGATCCAATTACTTAACTGGATCACTTATGCAATTGAACTAGTAAAACCAATGAGTTTCTAACAACCTGTGCAACTTGAATGGGTCATTTTCACCAAAATGGTTTTGTAATT
Organism: Quercus robur; assembly: GCF_932294415.1. Taxonomy (NCBI): domain Eukaryota; kingdom Viridiplantae; phylum Streptophyta; class Magnoliopsida; order Fagales; family Fagaceae; genus Quercus; species Quercus robur. The sequence goes on along the minus strand of NC_065536.1, from coordinate 27,223,105 downwards.
CTAAAAAAATTGCCTTTATAGGTCCATTGTAGTGCCATTTTTTGAAAGAGGAGCATAATTGAAAGCTCAAATTTGTGTTAAACACATGAGCTTGTTAGACCCCAAATTTTAAATTATGGCTAGATTATTTTTACTCTTACTTAATCAAAGTGCGAAACAAGAGTAAATGTGCGCAATGAACCGATAACTACTCTAATGCATAAACATGAACAATAAGTAATAAATGTAAAGTACAAGAGTAAGGGAAGATAGATATAAACACAAGATAACACTAAGATGTGTTATCGAAGAGGAAACCGAAGAACTCGGCAAAAAACCTCTCCGCGATCCTCCAAATCGAAATTGATCCACTAGAGAATAAAGTTGGAGTACATGAATAACAAAAGACCCTCCAAATCTAGTTTACCCAATGCACTTAAGCCCTCCAAGCTCCTACTACCAACGGACTTCTTGAATTCATGTCTTTTCTAGCTTTCTGGATCCCGCAATACGCCCGATTGCATCCGCCAAGTTTTACCGGCCTCTTTTAGCAAATCACCTAAGCTTCCCAAGTTCCAAAACACTCTCTACACTCTGAAAACGTGTGAGTTGTGTTTGGATACAAATCTCCTCTCAAGATATGACAATGGGAGAGGGAATGAGAAAAGGCTACAATGATTTCTCACTAAGGATGAGTAGCTCTCTCTCTAAAAGATGGGTGTGTTGTATTGTAGAAAACCTATATAGGGTTTTTTCTTTCTGAATGGCCTCTCTTACTTTTATGGGTAATGAGAATATATATAATATGGGTGAAAGGTAAGAAAGTCACACTTAAAATCCTCTAGGTAGAATATTTCGCTGGTACCTCGTGGGTTGACCCTTCTCGCAAGACACTCGCGAAACTGACAGCCTGACATGACTCTTCACCTTCCAGCATTTGCACCTCACATGCCCTTTTCGTGAGAACCTTTACTCGCGAGCTTCTTGCGAGTTTGTTGCGAAATTGTACTGATTCTTCATTTCATGCTCGATTCTTCACCAACTTAATACTAAACTCAATACAATAAAATCCCACAAAATACAAGGAACAAAATTAATGCAATTACAACACTTTTTGTCATGGAATAAAGTCAACATAAAATATAGTTGTAAATCACAACTTTACAATAATGAAAAGAGAGGATTTCATAATAAGGTTGATGCTAGACTTTTTAATGAAAAATAGAACTTCATATTTTAGCTTTAGATTAGATTGTAATCCACGGAAGCAACTATAAGATATGTAATATGCATAGAATGTGACTTTAAAATTTGAGATATGTTGTTAATATTATAATTTTAAATAATGTGACAAGATTTTATTTAGCAAAGAAATGATTGTGATTTTATGACATCATTTAAAAAAAAAAAAAAAAAATCTTCTTTGGTGTTGCTAATTGTGAAATGTGACTTACTTTTTCTTAACCAATGTTAATTAGTAATTTAGGCAGCCTATTTTTTTATTTATAATTTACATATTTATTTTATGATTTTTTAAAATTATTTTTATTTTTATATTATTTTTTTATTTGGCCATACATTTAACCGATGACCCACTGGTTAAAGGAGTGACCTAGTCACTCAAATCCCAGACCAGGTAAATGTTTGGTCAGGTTTAATAACAACGGTTATAAAGCTCTTGACAAATCAAACAATATTATTTTAATTTAACCGTTTATTTTTTCCTCAGGAAATTTCACTGTCCAACCTTGATAGCGGCCGATCGTGAGATAATTCATGGTCCAGCCGTCCATTTAGGCTTTTAGCGGCCACTGGACTGAAGTCAGTCACTCCCACAGTTCCACTCTGAATTGCTTTCAAAATGCTCTAAGATTAGTATACCAGGCAAGGCTGCACACTCGGTCATGTCACTTTTGTACCCAAAAGCACTTAACAAGACAAGAGTGCAGACTTTGCTGATTTTCTTCCAAACCGTAATGAATGGTATTGGGACCTTGGGAGCATATACTGTCTGCTTTTTGAGAGTGCACAGTCACCTCCCAACCAACCTATTATGTGATGATTCATAGAGCTATGAACATGTAAATTACATAAAATATTTAATGAATCATATAATTTATTTAAATAATCTAATAAGTCATGTGACTTAGTATTATAAATCGCCATAGAATGGAATTGCAAGAAATTTCTCCAAACCCATTTGGATGTAAACTCTATCCTCTAAAAAAAATATTATAGGGTGTAATGCACCTTCAAAGTTGCATAGTACTTGAGTAGACTTTTATGTCTAAATATATTCATGCTTTTAAAAAGAATTATTGTTACTTCAATATTGATTTAGCATTTTACTAGCAATCCTAAATCCTTATATCTACAAACTAATGGTCTGTTTGGATTGAGAGAAAGAGAGGAGTAGAGTAGAGTAGAGTAGAGTAGAATTAACCCAAAATTAACTTATTTTCAGCCAATTCTATTTTACCTCCCTCCACTCCCCCTTCATCCCCCTAAATTCAAATGGACCCTAAGGGCTCTCTTTTTTCAAAACAAAATATGGCACCAAAATTATAGGAGCACCTTAATCTGGGCCCCTGTGCTGTGAATAAGTATAACCGCAGAGACAAAGTGTGCCACAAAAAAATTGTTTTGGTGAGTAAGGTATTTCTGGTTAACAAAAATTGACACATTAACTTCATATAATAACAACGCTTACTATCAAATATTATAGCAGCTGTTGTCTCATCACTATCTTAATAGCAATTTCATAACAATGTTTTCTTGCATGTCAGACTGAGACATTTTGCCAATTACCAATTATGGAAGATGTATTCCCAAGATGCTGCAACTGATTTCTTACAAATAGCACCATGCTTGGAAATGCATGACTTGTAATTAAATAAAAAATGAGAGATTCATACATAACTCTCAGCAAATATGTCAGAATCCACATGTAAAGCCACCCAACCACATGAGTAGGTAAACAAACTACATATACAAATTCGTAGTGCAATGTCTGTACAATTTTCAAGCAAATTGATCCACCCACTTTTTTCAGAAGTACTGTTTAGGATCAATGACCTTGCTGCCTAGAATCTCAAATTGATACCATGCTGTGAGCTGGATGGTCTTTATAAAACTGAGTACCATTAGACCACAAGGAGCAAGTAAATTGGAGCCTAGACTTGATCCGCCATGGTCACATAAGCAGGTCATCAAGAAATGGGGTGTTGAATGGTAGCTTGATGAGCCCAGAGGCCACTAAAATTGACAAAGTCCAAATTGGTATTACCCATTGAAACACAAACATGAGGACCTTTTTTCCTGAAAATAGCAAAAGTATTAAGGCCAATTGCAAGAACTTGTACATGAATATATCAACTTTTTTGGATATAGAATATTTTTTCCTGAATCAATAGCAGATTTGTATTCTGATGAAATATTTGGGACATTCCTATTTAAAATTTTGAATTTATATTCTTTGTTTAAGGTGATTTTCTGGGGTCTATTAGTTGTATACTTAACCTGCACCTCAGCTAGTGGCCTTCAATGAATTTCAGATCATTACATTGCATAACAGAGCAGTCAGAAACAACATTTATCAAAGATTCAAACATCTTACAAATGTAGCTATATACAATGAGGATGACTGATTTAAGAAGTTCCCTTCCCCCTCCCCTTCAGCCAAAACTTAAAAACAAAAAAACAAAAAACCTTAGTCCCTATTTTTTTGGGGTCAATTATGGATCTTTAACAGATTAGTCAAGATCGGCCAAAATTAAAATATGTTAATTATTTTTATTTATTTATTTATTTTTTATTTTTTATTTTTTTAAGGTATGACTGATTGATATTTTCCTTTCCTTTCAAGGTACAAGGTTTGACCCATAGTGGAATTTTTTTAAAGTTAAAGTGTCTTTCCATCATTTGGGGAAAATTTTATTATATGCACAGAAAGACCTTCCAAGAGACAAAAGCAGTAACAGGTAAATTGCAGTAATCATGTTCACCGGGTGTCATCAGCTACTACATACTTGCATTAAACTCTAGAATCTTCCTCAAAACCATAAGAAATATTTTATTGACTTCAGCAGCAGCCTAATAAATTAACTCTTAGTCTATTTAGTCTCTCTTCCACCAAAAAAAAAGTTTAATCCAAATCCATTAATAACAATAGGTAATTCTCCTCATGCATTAAAAACTAGAAATCTAAGGATTCAAGTGATAATTTAGTGGTAATGGCATTCTTTATGATATCCCATGTTTGCGGTTCGAATGCCACTCCTGCCTCCTCCCCTCCCTCCACTATCTACTTAAAAAAAAAAAAAAAAAAAAAAAAAAACAAGAAACCTAAGAGAAAGCGACCTACTCAAAGTTTCAATGAACAAAATATACTCTCTTTATTACTATAAAGAGTAAAGACATGACAGCAAATCCTCTTGTTTAGTTGTTCAACTAATCAATTTCACTCTAAGCCAGAATGCCACTGCTCAGCACCTCCTGCTTGCTAACTTCTTCTAAGAATTGAAGTACATGGTCACAACTGGAAAACCCAAATTATCCAATGATGCATATAGAATACTAGTATTAAATAAACAGATGGTCCTTCAAACTCTGGCATCTTCCTCAAACCCTACGAACTATTTTATATTATTGAATTCTGCAGCTCAATTAATTTTACTCTCGCTTCCACCAACCACAAGTATAAAATTAAAAATACCTTCACCTGCTCACAAAGACTAAAGGAACACTTTATTCTTTTATAACCTAATCGACTATCACAATAAGTAATCAATTACAAATAAAATAAACATCAGACATCCAAAGCATATAATGCTGTACAAAGATAGGAAGTCATGCAAACTTGATTGAGTCTATGATTTCCTAAGTGGCTAAACTACAATTTTGGTCCCTATACATTTAAATGTGTCAGACTGACAGTTTTGACTCACGATTGTCATTAGAAGTAGGCTTGATTGAGGATAAAATTGACTTGAGAGTTGAGATTGAAAGTTGAGAGACAAAATTGACAAAATCATGTAAAGCAATGAAATTAAAATTTCCCTAATTTTTGGAGGACCCAAAGTGTAGTTTGGCCTTCAGCAATCCAAAAACATTGTTTACATTTTATGATAAACAAGAGCAACGAATTTTTTACTTCATAGTCTACTTGTGTTTTGGACAAGTGAGTTTAGCCCGAAAAAGACTCGAATTAGAGACCTCTGTTGATTGTGTTACACCTTGGAACTACTTGAGAATTTAGTTCATTTTAATACTTTAATTATAGAGAACCTAAATGGTCTTCATCAACAATGACTCCACAAATGGTGAACATACAAGCAAAACATGTTTGGCTTCCCAACACTACTGTCTAAAACAAAAAATCACAAAGAACTGAATTTGAAAAATGATTACCAGAGTCTCTAAACCTGTTTTGGGTCCAAGTCTCTAGCGACTCTCCAGTCTCACGGAGCTTCTTCTCCACAGGGCTTTCAAACTTGTCACCAAAACTCATGGAAGCCAAGTCGAACTTAGACTTGTCTAACTCTTCCAATTCCCTGAACAAAGTAACCTCAAAACAAACATTCAGAACCACAACAATGTCATTACCTATATATGAACATGATCAACACCAAAACTTTAAAAAGAAACTAAGAACAACATATAGGAAGAAATGGGACATACTTGGGATCAATGTCACGGTACCTTCCGGCGCTAATAGCACGTTCTATTTCTTCTATTGATGGTTGTTTTCGTTTTTGCTTCTGCTTCTTTGTTGTTGGTAGAGTTGTTTTGGGTTGTGGTATAGTTATGTGCATGGGAGTGGGAGGTCTAGTATTAGTGTGATTGGTTTGGATTAATGGAGGAGAGTGAGAGTGAGAGTCATTATTAGTGGGAAGAGAAGCAAGAGTTAGAGGTTTGGTTGTGGAAAGGCTGGATAAGCAATACATGGTAGTGGTCTGAGTATCTGTGTCACTCTGTCTGATGCTACTGGATCATGTTGGTGTTGGATTCTTCCTCTTTTAACTGTCCAACATAAACTTAACTACCTAGCCAAATAAAATAAGCAGCTAACTAAAATGAAAAAGAGTATTAGTACCTACAAAATAATTTTCACAACAATTGAGTCGACAAGCTCTTATTGGTTTTTATATAAGACCAATATTGATATCATTTTTTTACTTACCAATAACAACTTACTACTTCTACATATGTGAATTGTTTTGTGAAATTTTTTTATGCCTAGACTTATTAAAAATGAAAATATCTTCCTTCTTTATTTATTTATTTTTTTAAAAACCAAAATTATCTAGAAATCAAAGTACAACAGATACAACACAAGGTACGAGTGGTTAGAGAAGAGGGCAGAAGAAAATGCACAAATTGAAGCTAGCTACCACCTGGTCTAACTAGGTTGTCCCGGTTTCAAATCTTACTGTGAAAGACCATAGAGCTCTAGAGGATATCAAACTGCAATTTCCATTGTGTAGCACATAACCCGAAGCGACCAATCAATCAGAACTAAGATGAAAAATAAAAGGCTGCCGGTTGAATCAATAAGGACCAATCAACCAGTCCCAAGAATTCAAGATAACGTTCAAACTCAAAACTCAAAAGGAGATCCGTGAGATATCTTTTTTTTTTTGGAGAATTATCTGAATGCAAAACAAAGTGTGATTTGATTTCCTTATCTGACATGAAAAAGACGAATGATTTTTCTTCATAATAATGGAAAATGTCTGTCCCCCCCTTTATTTCCTTGTTGTGGACACCATTGGTCATTTTGGACATTATCCTTACATAACCTGAACCTGTTGTGAGTAAAATTTGTGCAAGTGTGACATCAAAAAATAAAAAAGTTTATGTGATTCTACATTAAGTTTAGGGGTGGAAAGAAGATCTTCCTTCATCAAGTGATTTTTCATGGTTCATATTAAATATTACAAATGCGAAGTCTCTATATGTATTTACAAATCTAAAGGTGTACAGACTATTACATCCTTAAAAATATTAAATTATGTAACTGTTTTATATTATTATATCCATCCAGGAAATAAAATCTAAATCGTAAAATATCGTCTCCATTTCAATCACTGCAGGCAACATGATGATATTTTTCAGGTAAACTATGTCAACTAGGAAAGGCAAACTCTATAATGAAGGATGGACTACATTCAAGTTAAAGGGGCTAAACAAGATATTTTATCATGTGTTGCACTAAATCATATCACTGTGATGTACATATAAACTTCCCAGTGTAGCAAAAAGGATGAACCTACAAAAATACCTTTTTTTTTTTTTTTTTTTTAAATTACATTTCTCGCTCCAATTATGGCATTTGCATATGGTCACATCAAGTTGGTAAAGTCCTTAACACATGAAGTGCTCGTGGCCACTGTGGTCTTTGCAATTGAACAATTCTCCTCAATGCCGGCACTGCTCCAGCAGCTACAATTGCTGAATGATTCTCACTGTCCATGCTTAGATTATACAGTATTCCCAAGCTTGCTTCAACAGCCCCCTCACTTCCATCTTCAATCAGCTTAACCAATGGAAATATTCCCCCTTCAGAAGCTATAGCTCGAGTTGAATCCACCATCCCTTCAGCAATTATTCTGTTGAGTTCCATCACAGCAGCTTCCTTTGCGTCCGGAGAGAAAGAGGTTTTCATCTTCTCTATAAGTCTTGGGATGGTCTCATAGAGAGTTACCTCCATGTTGATTGGATTCCCAGAATCAAGCTTACTATCAGAAAGAGAGCTGAGTTTAACTAGGGAAGCAGCAACCCAATCTTTGTAATGAAGGGGGACGTTTGATTTTAGGATTTCACGGAGCAGTTTAGTGAAGTGGGTGGAATTTATACTTTGACAAAATTGCGGAGAGTCAAGCAGCTTTGTTAGCAACCGGGATGCTGCAGATATTGCAAGACCAGCTTCTTCAACTTCAAGGGCATATTTTTCTGGCTGCTGGCCTTCTACATCAGAATCCACATCTGCTAAATAAAGATGAACACAAAAAAAATCACTCATCTGAATTCAAGCATAGGTTTATTTTCGATTTAATGTATGCCATGGTAAGCTTAAAATCCAACTTATGTTCGCGGCCAGCTTATATACAGCTTTTTAAACAGCTACACCTGTATACTTTTATTTTACCCAACTTATTTTTAAAGTAAAATAAACCAAAGAAAATAAGTTATCCTAAATGGACACTTAGGATGGAAAAAGAACAAAAAAAAATTTCTAGGTTAGAGAAAGCAATATTAATCTTCATTTTCCACACATTGTTAGCACTTGCAGTTTCTAATTTAAACAAGATGATTGTCTTAAAATCTATCAAAAGTAAAAGTATCACACTTTCATATAATTGAATTGGCAAACACAAATGCAGGAATTTGTTAATATTTTCAACAAGAAATTAAAATGATCAAGATTCATCTAATAGGTACTGGGTCAATGACTCAAAGCAGGGCAATGCAATGTGGGGAACAATGAGAGATTTAAAATTTAAGTAATTCTGACTCTTTAAGTACCCAACAACTCCATGATTTCAGTGAGGATAATCTTACCAAATATATCATCAAATTAAAGGGATTTGAGAGCAGGTGAAGTGGCCACCAGAGTGGGTATACCTTTGAGCAGAACTCAGACTAATATATATATATATATATATATATATACATATTTTATAAGAACTTGACTTATATTGGTAGGACTTCAATAGAGAATCAGGTCACAGAATACTCAGAAAGATTTCCTACACACAAGATTTTATTGAACACATTGCGAAGAGATGGTAAATTTCTTAGTTTGGTGGTAAGTTACAAGCACCAAGGACTGGACTCCATGAGTTCAACTCCTATCATATGAAAGCAAAAAAACAAATTAAAGAACCTAATAGCCAAGAATATTAGAACAAAATGAAGAATATCCTACAGAAAAACTATAGACACTTGATGCCTAACTTGTTGATTAAGGATTACTGCATATATTATTATGTGAGTCTCAATAAATTTATTTGAGAATTCAGACTTCAGAAGATTGTAAGGAAATGCCTTCACAATTAATGGACATATACAAGTGATAACTGTTGAATATTAACGGCCTACGACCATGGAGTAAACTTTTAAGGGCTACCTCTTTATTATAAGAGTGAAGTACAACTGGTAATTTAACAATAACCATAAAGCTTGATTTTACAGGAACCAAGAGAAACTGAGAACTGAGAAGAGAGTTTGAACTTTCTCAAAAGTCAGGTTCATGATAAACAAAACAGAAGGCAATTTTAGGGCCTAAATCACAATGGTGACCCATCTTGTTCAGATTTTATTTATTTATGTATTTATTTTTTGGATGGGTATCTTGTTCAGATGATGAATGGACAATCCGATCAACAAAAGAAACCAACATAGGTAATTAATTTTCATCTCTCATTTCATTCCTCATATTCTACTTGTCTCAGCACCCAAATGCAGGCAGCAGGTTGTTGAAAATACAATAAGGATGCTGATGACAACGATGATTATAATTAGAACTGTATATAACAACAATAAGAACAATATGAAAATTAAAAAAAATAAAAAATAAAAATCTTCTAAAAAAATCTAAATTAGGTCATAAAGTTGGACGAGATAAAATAAAGCCAAACTTTTTCAAGCAATTTAGGTCTTAAAAGTCAAGAAAATTGTTTTCCATACCATTCAAAACTTTTTGTTGGAAAACAGCAGCCAAACCCGATTCAATATCTAATGAAATGATTGAGTCCATGCTTGGGTCATTAATTGTCACAAACTCAAGAACGGAACTTGCTTTTCTTTGTAAATTTGGGGATGAGTTCTTTAGAATATCAACAAGGCGAGCAATGAAAGCAGCGTCCAGCAAATCCTCCCTATAATTGGTTTCCAAGTTAAGAAAAGCAGGTCAATAAAACATCTTTGTAAAAACTGCAGAATTATATCTGAAAGTACTCAATCAGATCAATATAATATAGGGGAACAACATTAAAATTGCTTTAATGCAGGCACACAAAACAAAACTAAAAAAAAGAGAAGAGTATCGCTGAAAGTAGGCATACGTCCAGTATCTCTGGATTCAATAAATTCAATGAAAGCAATGGATTGAAACCATACCAATAATGCCTAGCAATCCACAGCTTTGGCCTAGGCTCCTTCAAAAAAAGAATGGGACAAAACTTTAGATTTACCCTAGATCAGTAAGTTTCTTATTTGAACCAGTCAGCACGCTCAAAACAGATATGTTCCTAGCAGAATCGATTTTATTGGTCCAGCCTTGTTATAAGCAGATAAGTCCAGGTTTGCCCAATAGCACTGAATCATGGTTTAATTTAAATATTACCATTGACCTATTTGATATTGTGAAATCAAAACTATATTTGCAACTGCTTTAATAAATAGGTCAATGAGTTCACTAAATGACAAAGGATGTTACATTTGTGTTGGAAAGAAAACGACCCAGACATGGCAGCTCCAATAAAACAGAATATTGATAACATACACCCACAAAATGAGAGAGATTATGAAGATATGGCAAGGGTTATCATTCCCTTCTAACAGCTTGTAGTTTCAGCCTCTACAAGAGAGCTAAATCTATTAAAAGATTTATGCATTGCATCAAGCACATCACAAGGTTGTATGTCTAGAAGACCATAATATTTTACATAAAACAGGCATGCTCTGTTTGTTTGCCTAGGTGATGGAGGACAAGAAAATCAAACTTGAATTTTACAATGGTTTGGGGTTGGAAAGATAATGCAGGACAATCAAAACAAAATTAAACAATAGGAAAATAAAGGGATAGGAACCTAGGAGTCAGCACCTAGGCTTGCTTGGAGTTAGCACCAAACAAGGAAAACCACTGGGACTCAATTCCTAGGGTTGGCTAGAGTCGACACTAGAGAAAAGAAACCAAAAGGCAACTTTTCATTCATCTCTAAATCTTATCCAAAAGGAGTACAATAGTTTTCTTATATAGGAAACTAAACCCTAATTCTAATTGGTGTAGAAAACCCTAATTGCCTTATGACAAAAATAACCTTGCTTCCAAATATTAAAATACTAATAGCCTAATAAACTATTAGGACATAAAACATAAAAATACAATTGACTTGCAAAAATAAATAATTCTAAATTAAAATAAAAATTCTCCTTGTGTCTCTAGCTACAAAAGATTCTATATTAAATCCAAGTTTCCTTTTTCTGTTCCTGAAATATCATTGCAACCTAAACTTAAGCATCTAGCTGAAGTGTTTACTTTTTAGACTGTCACACAAATAATGAAATTTTTTTTCACATAATTTTTTTTTTCCATAAAGAGGATGTAATGAAGATGAAATCTTTGTGGAGAAATCCTTGTCAAATATACAAGCAATCTTTCATTTTGCTTGCTCTTCCCAATAGAACTAAAAAAGCAGTCAATATTGAACCAGATTTTTATGAGATAAGATATGAAATTGAGAGGTCAACATACGCATTCTGCTCACCTTACTCTATTTGTTTGGGAATCACCCAACTTTGAATTCCTCTCATGAACACAAAAAACAAAGATATGAACTAGGTATATAGAAACAGAAAAAATAAAACTTCATGAAAAGGAGAAGTAAATAAATGATAATAATTAAAAGGAAGTTCTAAAATTAATAAACAAAATAAAATTAGATGGGGAGTTTCTTTTTTGAAAGAGAGGGGGGGGGGGGGGGGGAAGAGAGGAAAAGACCTGGCATTCACATTTGATATGGGTTTGTCAGACATATTTCCAGTTAAGACTGCAGAATCTTCAGGGTTTTTTGTTGTGTCTGATAACTTTTTTGATCCATTAACTGGTCCATCATAAAACTGGAATGCATCAACATACTCAGTAAGACAAAAAAACACAAAAAAAAAAACATTATGAGTTTTTCACACATGGTGCAACAAACTAATGACTAACCTTAGATTTCATCTCTTTACTAGGATCTAATATCCGAGCAAGTAGATTCAGGCTCTGCATTGCAGCAAGGGTTCATTATCCTCAGGATTGTTTCTTATAATGGGAAATGGGGGATAAAGATAAATAAAATAATAATAAAACACCTTTTCAATCAGGCTTTCAGAGGTCTGCAAGTGCTTTAGAGTATTGACCAAAGGATCAATGATGCCTTCAGCTTCAATTATCTGGCAAACATGATTGCTGCATCAAGAAAAATAAGAGTACTGTGAATTATACAATGTAAGGGATGCTTAATGCATAAGAGCCATCCAACAGACCTAATGTCTAAAGAATAAGAAGAAAGATGTAACAGTGAAGTTAGAACTATGTGACATGAACACTAACATGAGTACCACTGCCTAATAAATGACAAGCTCTTCAACGTGCAAACCCAGAACAAAATAGAGTGAAATATGTGTCAATCCCCAAAGGCTCACTTTAAAATTCCATATGAAGAAAAGATAGCAAAAAAACAGACAGTATATGAAACAAGGCAAATATGGCTAGAAAAGGTTTTGTGTAGACACGTACATATATACATATCTACATAAATTTATATAAAACAATAATAGAGTGACTACATTTTAATGTAGCCAACAATTTGCTGCAATCCTCCTTTTTCTGGGTTTGGGGCCAACTATGAACAATATATATATATATATATATATATATATATAACAAATAAAAAGCATCAATAAGAGGGGCTAGAGGAACAAAATATTTTGGTACATGTGTACAATTTTGGAATTACCACTATAAAATATATATTTGTATATTTATGAACTTAAAATATGTATGTTTATTTATAAATTCATGAGCTTATATATTTGGTTAGAGCCTGCTAATTTGGTAAGAGCCAATAAAAATATAAGTCCAGTCCATCCTAATATGTTGCCCGGGTTTACATTTTTTTCCTCATAGAAGCAATCAGCAACCTAATCAACCTTGGCCCAAAATGCAAGTCCATGTACATGTGTGTGTGTTACCAAAGATTCATATGGGGTAGGTTCACTTGTTCTGCTAGGCAGACAAACCAAGAAAAAAAGTGTTTGTGCAGTCAAAACAGAAACACAGAGAAAGTGGTTAGCAAAGAAACCAAGAAGAAGTGGGCAACATGGGGCTGTGGACGATGTGGAAGAAGAAAAAGTGGGAGAAGTGAATGATCTTGTCCTTCTGGAAATGCTATTTCGGCTAGTTTAGCATCTGCATACATTGGTGTCTAGTTTTAACAAATTTATAAAAACAACCTTTTATTGTACTGGCCTAAAATAGAATTACCAACTCAGATAGCCAAAACGAGTTGAAGTGCATACCGATACCTTTCCAAGAGGATATTATAACAGTTTGGTATGGTAAAATATTTTTCAGCTGTATTGGTGAGTATGGTACAAGGAGAAATTGTATCAATTATAGGGTAAATAAGCAAGTAGTAAAAAATGACAAGTTAATCAAAGAAGTGGCAAAGGTATGATTTTGGATATAATTGAATGGCAGAGATGTATACATAGGACCAACCCCAATTACAGTTAAAGATCCATAACTAACCCCAAATTTTTGGGAGTAAAGCTTTGTTGTTGTTATATAGGGTAAATTAACAAATTGGGGAAGCAATTTCCAACATAGGCTAGCTTCTTCTAGGCCTTCAACTCCTCTCTCTCACTCTCCCCTGTCATGTAGCAGAGATCTCCCCTGTCCACCCATGCGAAAGACGAAATCATTTACTTATAAATCTCCATGTCACTCACATAGACCCCAAAAAAAAAAAATCCCTGCACTAATGAGAACTTATTTATTCACCAGTCCAAGGAAAGAACCTTGTCAAATAAGCATGGGAGACCAAGCATTTGACTGTGAAACACTCAAGCACCACTGTTCCGGATAAAAGAGTATTGTCAGCTTAGAGTGGAAGGCAAAAGCAAAGTGACAAAGCCATTAACTGAGAAATTGTAAAAGATTTTTTCCATCCCATCTGCTCTTTTTTTTTTTTTTTTTTTTTTTAATAGGAATTTTCATTTAAAGCCAGAGATGTTAGCTAGGATCACTATTGCTGTAAATACATCAAGATAATTAAAACCCAAAGAATGATAAATTACCTGATAGACAACCTTTCCAAAGCTTGAGTAGCAGACAATCTGACAGAATCATTGTTATGGCCTAAAAGCCGAACTAAATGCTTGATTGCTCCAGCTTCCTTGAATGCAACTCGAATATGTTCATTGATAGACGCATCAGCAATTGACTCTGCAGCTCTTGATATGGCAGATTCATCTTCAAGCTCAAGAATCAAAACCAATCGAGCCACACCATCCACCCATGGTAAGAGTGTAAGTCGCTGCTCACTCAAGCATCCAGATTGAGATTTCTCTCCATTCTCTATTTCTATAGCCCCAATACGAGCAAGAAATTGTTGGTGTGACCGTGCAACTATTGCTTTCATCTTGGTCTCCTCTATGTTTACATTCTTGTCATCAATATTTAATCCAAGGAGTACTTCGGAGGCACCATATTTAGAAGGACCTTTAGAAGTTTGTTTAATCTCTGTACCATCTGGTAAACTAGGCCAGGAATACAAACCTGGTTTGAAGGACTTGTATGCAGATGCACCAATCATAGGGACAGGAATCAGGCCTTCCTCTATGACAAGAATTCTGTAATATTCATCCTTAGCAAGCTCCAACAATGCATTTCTTGCTTCCTTTCTAAGGACTTTAGCTCCTTCCAAATCAGCTGTTAGGGCCTTTGCCTGCATTTATAATCCAACTTTATAGAATGCCAAAGAATTTTTTATTTATTTATTTATTTATTTTTTTAAAAGACATGTAAATAGAGGCAACTCAGAACATGTTGTTATAAACATCCTCTTACACTTAAGAATATTTTTTTTTTTTTAATTAATTCATTTGAATATTACTGCATTCCATACAGCTTGACAATGTCAAAAGAGCAAAATTTTCAGCTATTTGATCTAATAATGGACATGAATTCTTTCTATCAATAGAGGAAATGTTAAGGAAGCCTCACCAGTTTTTGTATAACACCTGCTTCAACCATGATGCTGTGGTTAATTTGGCTCAATGCCAAATTTGCCAAAACCCCTCCTGCTGCTTCCTTCAATTTTATGTCATCATAATCGAGGGACTTAATAAGTAAAGGCAATATGTCACTGTTTGCAATTTTCACTCCAAGCTTCTCATCCACTGACAAGTTCCACAAAGTACACATACTTTGCTCCTTTACCTGCAAAAATGATTTCAGGATAT
The DNA here is from genome assembly GCF_932294415.1 of Quercus robur. Lineage (NCBI taxonomy): Eukaryota > Viridiplantae > Streptophyta > Magnoliopsida > Fagales > Fagaceae > Quercus > Quercus robur. Next base: position 27,207,889 of record NC_065536.1, on the reverse strand, counting down.
CTCCGTTCTTTTTTACCAAGAAATGTGTTGACAGGATGACAGATATTCCAGAGTATTTTTGAGTTGAGGCTTTGAGGCTAACACATATAAACCTCCTGTGTCGTCTCCTCTTCCTCTGAATATCTTGTATATCCCAAAAAATATATATAATTATCTATTAATTATAATTATTATTTTTATAGATAATTATATATATATATATACACACAGATTCCAATGGTGATCCTCTATACCTCAGGAGTCAAGGAAGGTTGGCTCAGCAAGCCAGTTATCTCTTCAATTGCTCCACTTTCTGCTACTAATTCCCTGTATAAATTGACTGAAGAAATTGATCGTAAAAGGCCTGCAGCTGCTTCACAAGAGGAACTAGACTTTGACCTAAGAAGGTTTACAGTGAGGTTTATGCAACCAGGAAACTGCATGATAGCATCAATACACTTCTTTCCTCCAAGTGAGTATTTCCAGAGAGCTACTATTGCTTGTTCTCTGTCAAGGTCATCATGGTCTAGCCCAAGCATTCGAACAAACAAGGCTACATAACCATCACCAAAACTAGGAGAAGGTTTCTCAATTTCTTCAATATCCTGGAAGTAAAGTAAGAAGATGCCTGGTCATGTAGCTTAAGCAAGTGAACATTTGTCACTCTGAAGGAAAAATTTAAAAGCAGTAGACAACACAGTCAAAGACAATCCTAACACCATGCCCCCCCTAGCCTAACATCCCCAAAATTTATTTATATGTATAACGTATAGTTTTATATAAATATTTAACGTTTGACTCCTAAAAAGTACATTGGTCCCCAAAAATTCAGTTGATCCAAAGAGGCCACAAAGAAAAGAAATGACCAGTTTTTCCATGACACATGGCCTTCCTCTAAAAATAGTATAATTCTTAATATATATATATATATATATTATACGTTCTTGGGGTTTTATTTAGCTAAAATCCTTTAGAAAAAATAAATGTAATCCTAACAAGATGAAAATTAAGGGCATACCAAGTAATAAGAAGCTAACGGCCTTCAAGCAAGGTTACTCTTTTAAATTTTAGTTACATCCCTGAACATAGTTATATATAAGTAACAAGATATCTGGTTTTCTTTTCTTTTTTTTGATAAGTGACAAGATATCTTGGTTTTACTAGCTAGAGGTGAGTCCAAAGGGCTTTTCTTTAGCAAGGTTCCCCACGTTATTAAGAAAAAAAAAAAAGAAAAAAAGAAAGAAAGATATCTTGGTGTCTAATCAAGCAAACAATATTAAGAGAAAAACGTTCCCCAAACATTTAAAAAAAAAAAAAGTTACATGTACACCCAATGGGTCTTGAACTTACAACCTCCCCACTCTACCCCATTTTTATGCAGGGGAAAGTACCATTTCAGTTGTTTATTGGCAAGAACATAATTTGATTTATAGGAGAAAAACATAATCACGTACTTTCAAACTTTTAGTTTGTTAAACCAAGTGTCTAAAGAATGTGGATATGGGGTAGGCATTGATATAAGAGTCCATATCAATAGTATGAGACCTCAGTCTTTGGAAACACACAAAGCTAGCATTAAATAAATCTAGCTTGATTGTGATTAGCATAAATTCAAAATTCACCAAGTCCAAGAAAATTGAAAGAGTCCATCCTGATTCACAATGTGCTCAATATGAGTACATTGTGCATATGGTTGCATTTTATTAAATTGTATTTTTTAATTTTTTTCTTTTCCAAAAAACTAATTTCAAGCATGAGGATTAAATTTTCAAAAAGTTTTTCTTTTGTGTTTAATCTTCTAATGGTCAATTTGGGATGAGGGCACGTATTTGTCAAAATTCTACAATCTACCAAAAGGATTGTTGTTTTTCAAAAAACAAATTTGGTAATCTAAAATCCATAGGAACTTCATACAAACTTTCATCTGCCATAGGAAGCAACATGAAACCCAATTCTCCAACCAATTTTCCTAAAATTAACACAATTTTCAGTGCCTTTTTTGTTTCAATTTAGAAGAACCAAACCCCACCACCCAAAAATAAATAAAGAATTGCCAAATCTCATTTGTCTACTCCATGTACAAAATCCATGGTAACCCATAACATGATTTTAAAAGAAAAGCATTACACAAATAAATCCAAATTCCTTAACAACAGTAACTTAAACAACAGCTAAGCAACACCAAAACTGGAAAAGAAACACTTGACCAACAAAAATTGTAATGGCAAATTCGAACACACCCACATACAAAAACAACATGCAAATATGAAATAGCATGAAAACCCAGATTAAAAAAAGAAAAAGAAAAAAAGAAAGAAGCTTGAGCTTAGATGAACATACAGGAGATTTAGAGTGTTGTGGAGTAGCATCAACGGCACCACCACCACCACCATCACTGCTGACCCTTGTGATGACTGAACGATTAGAGCAAGAAATGAGGTTGAGGCAATGATATTGATGGTGTTTGGTTGCATGGGAAAAGACTAGTGTTGGTGTTGGGTTGCTTGGTTTGGTTTTTGTTCTGGTTCTAACTGGAATAACTTCCAGATGGGTGTTGAAGTTGGGAAGTGAGTGTTGGGCATTGGGGGACTTCAAGGGGAAGAAGGGTGTGGGAGTTGCTGCTGAGGCCAACATTTTGGCCCTCAACAATGGAAGAAACAAGGGATTGGCCTCTTGGGGTTTTAGATTTTAGAACAACTTTTTTTTTTCTTCGGCTTTTGGTTTTGGTTTTTCACCGAGGGTCTGTTTGGTAGGAGGATTGAAAAAAATGAGAGGGTAGAAAATATTCAGTTTGCATTCGTGTGTGTTTGTTTGGAGAAGTAGAAAAGTGAGAGGGTAGATAATCTTTTGTTTGGTTGAAAAGAAAATTGAGAAGATAGAAAATCTAATTTATATAAATTGTTTATTATATTCTTATTACATAATAGTTTGGAAATAGATTTATTTACACTTATTAAATAATATAAAATTTCTCAACAATTACATTTTCAATAAGAAGTGTTACGTTCATAATATTTTTTGCAATATTTTCATAGTAAAATTTATGTGGAAAGTTGTTACTAATTCTAATTTAAATCCGCCACTGAAATTATTTTTTTACTCACAAATATTAACTAATAACAATCTATTACTTAAAATTTATTGTGAAAATATTACAATAATATTTCTAAATTAGGATTTTTTATTCATTATGTTATATCTCCTTTCTCAGTCATACGTTTATTTTTATTTTTCTTCTTTTTCTCCTCCACACAAGTTGTCCCTATCATTCTTTTCTTTTTCTTCCTCATTCTTTTCTTTTTCTTCAAGAACGTTCCAGGTGCAGAGAATGCTCATTCTCTGTTTTTTTTTTTTCTCCAGCGCTCTGTATCTCTCTTTTTTTTCTTTTTTTTAGAACGGGATATTATGGTAAAAGTCCTATGAGACAGTTTTCCACTCAGGCTTTTCCTTCTGATTTGGGAGGACGAAATTTGTGGGCCCGAAAGAGAAAATTTTCTCCCAGATTTTCCTTTTTTCCTATTTTCCTCTCTTTCCCAAACAGTAAAAAACACTATTTTCCACCTAATTTTCCACTTTATGTTTTCCATCCCCTAAATTCACCCCAACCAAACACAGTGTCAGGGGTAATGGCTATAGAAAGTAGTTTTTTTTTTTTTGGTATCAATGTCATCACCCATCATAGTATAGAAAGTAAATTTGGGACCTTTTCTTTTCTTTTCTTTTCTTTTTCCCTAATTTTTTTTTTTTTTTTGCACACATTTATTTTCAATGTAATCCTTTTGGACATGGAAGGACAACAATGAAATGAAAAAAAAAAAAAAAAAAAAAATTTAAAATATTAAGATGAAAATATGTGGGAGTTGGGAAATGTAATTTGTAATTTAACTCTCTTTTTTTGGCCTTGTGATTTTTTTTTTCTTTTTCTTTGATAATAAGACAAAAATATCATTGATTTAAATTAGAAAAAAATTAGAACACGTTATAAAAAACAAAAACTCTATTCAATTCAAGTAACAGAGGGCTTAACACCTTAAGCATATGTTTTGCTAATAAATGTGTCAATTGATCCCTAGACTCATTTGAATGTGATAGAGACGATATACCCTAAACTACTATAGTAATAGAAGAAGGTGATGAAGAGTAAGAATAACTTTTTGGCCTTGTGATTAAAGCAACTAAAATAAATGTGACTTTTTAGCCTTGTGATTAAATCAACTATAAGAGATGTGATACAGTGATAGTAATCACAATGGGTAGGTGGATCTATGGATGATTTATAAATCTTTTTGGGTAAATTACATTTTATCCTTATGATTTGGCTATATCATAATTTAGTTTGACCACGACATTCTTACCCTTGTGGTGACTATTCGTAAAATTTGTTTCATTTAAAATATATTTTTTTGGTCCCCCGGTAGCCTAGGAACTTTTAAAACAACAAATAGGCATAATTATATTTTCAGTCCTTATGTTTGGGAGTATTTTTAATTTGGTTTTCGAGTTTTTAAAGCTTCATTTTTGTCCTCAAATTTTTAAATTTGCTATTACTTTGGTCCTCAATTGAGGGAATGGCATGGCTGTGACCAAAATGACAAAAAATTCATAAATCTAAGGACCAAAAATAAAATTATAAAAAAGATGACCAAATTAAAAACATGACCAAAATATAGAGATAAAAAAAGTAATCTCCTAAAAAAAAAAAAAAAAAAAATCCAACTTCCTCTTGTTACCTTTAACAATGTGAGACAAAACGAACCCTTAAAAGGAGAACACGTAAGTTGGGATGAATTATGGCAAGATAGGCCAAAGAAAGGTAACAAGTCTTGCCTCTGCTATGGTCATAATGATGTCTACGAAAAGTCTTAGATGAATTAGTTGCCACGTGGCATTTTCTAAATATTTTGAGGTAGTTGCCACATCTGCTTGCTCTCTCTCTCTCTCTCTTTGAGAAAATCCATGCATTCTATGCCATGAATTATACACAAAAAGATAAGGAAACACAATCACTCTCACACAACGTAGAGCTCTAAAATGAGCTTCCAAATTCCCAAAGCTCTGCCTCTGCCTCCTCTCTCCCACTCTGCCTGCAAAATTCCCTCTCTCTTCATTACTTCTAAACTCAAACCATCCCATGATGCCAAGCCCAAAAAGGTGCACTTTCTTTGTTACTATTTGTAATCATTTTTTTCCTATCATGTCGAATTTTTATTCAGTGATTCTGTATATATATATATATATATATATATATGTATGTATGTATGGATTTCACAGCCCCTTGTGTTCAATATCAGACTCTTGCATGTATCACCCAGAAGCCACTTCACGAGTTCTTTCTAAAGAAATCAACTTTAGCAATTCAAGTTGGAGCAATTTTGGCCACTGTAAGACACCAATTAATCCTTACATGTTTTACATTTTTTTTCTTGAGCTAAAATATTAATGATAAATTAATAATCATCATGACAGGTTGATCAGCCAGCTTTGGCTGTAACTGGAGTGAACTACGTGGAAGATCCTATTACAGTTTTGATACAATTAGGAATTGTGGCCTTCTTTTACTTCCTTATCATACCTGTAAGTAAATGTTAACATTTTATATCATCCTTACCCCAATCATTTTGTATTTGACCATGGAGATTTATAATATTGTTATTATATTTTGGTGAATTGCAGCCGATCATCATGAATTGGCTTAGGATAAGATGGTACAAAAGAAATTTATTGGAGATGTATTTTCAGTTTATGTTTGTCTTCATATTCTTTCCAGGGTAAGATGTTCTTTTTCACAAGATTTCTGGTACAATATTAATCCATGATGATTATCCCAAATTTTAGTGCTAGGCCATATTCACTTGTTGCACCTAACTTTCATTGCACTGAAAACGTAGATTATTAAAGCATTCAATTCCAATTGGCACTCTATACCTTGTTAGATACATAAAATGTGAAGTAGACACTTTCTATTTCATATGAGTTGGATAGGAACCTGTTTCCCCCAACAAACCAATGTAGAAGTGCTTTATTAATGTCATGTAATAACCCTGCAAATTAAGAATTCCTAACTGTATCGCACAGTGAAATTGTAGTATCAAATTTGCTCTATTAGTCTTGCATCTCACCTGAATCAATAACTAGATTAATATGTATTTTCATATGTTTCATTAATTCAGTACTTTTTTTCCTCCCTGTTGTGCAGCATACTCCTTTGGGCACCCTTTTTGAACTTCAGAAAATTCCCACGGGATCCATCTATGAAGTATCCTTGGTCTACACCACAGGATCCTTCGAAAATAAAAAATGACTACTTGAAGTACCCATTTGCCAAACCTGAGGACTATACAGTAGATTGAAGAAGCATTGCTTGCTTCTAACATATAACAAATCAGTAGGTGGAATTGTTGGAACTTTCTCTAATAGTGAGGAGTTGTTTTGTGTGATCCACACAATGGAGATAGATACCATTGAAAGTGCAATGTTTTTAATGCAGAAAAAGTTATAAACTTATAATCCATGGCACAAGATTCCAAGCAGCCTTCTATGTGAAATATAGATTTTTGCAATTGCCATGATTGTGTTGAATGAAATTTAGTTGCACAGAGGACACATGAGATACAAATTTTAGCGCTAATCCAAATCATTTTCATAACCTAGGATGAAAGGTTCTCCATATTGCGATTTTGATGACAATGGCGATTAGCCCACAGCCACAGTTGTCTTTTGTGGTTACTACTTTGGGGTTTTAAATTTTAAATAAAGGGTTTGGACTACTGATTTTTGAGCTTTGGACTCTATGGTATGATTTTTAAGGTTGTGCTTTGAGGTTTTATAGTTGGTATTTTGGGTTCAAAGTAAAACGATTGGGGTTTTCAGGGTTGATTTTTTAGCTTTGGCTAGTGCGTAATTAGCTTTAGGGCGCCATTTGTGGTCTGGGGTTTATGATCAAAACTAGAGTTATTAGTTTTCAGGTGTGAGCTTTGGACAGATTAAGTCCCCATTTATTGCGCAGAAAATGGTAGCCCAACCGGCCAACCCTATATTTGGATTAGAGGGGAAGGCAATATTTGCCGACCACCCATTCTCATAGTTGGATTAGAGATGATTCATCCAAAAATAAATAAAGAGGATTAGAGGAGATGCCAGTATATGCTTACCATCCATTCTCGTAGAGAGTCTTCTCTCCCACTATTCCAAGCATACCTAATGTTACAAAACTATCTCAACTACAGTCCCATACAAGAAAAAAAATGTTTTCCTTTATCTTCTTTTAGCAATCTAGACCAGAAAAGAATGGAGAATCATGATGGTGCAAAACTTCCTCAAAATGCACCATTAAATGATTCAACTCATGTAAGCGGTAAGCCCCATTTTAACAGGTTGGTGTCTTGGTGTAAATATGTACGTCAGGGAAATATATTTCTTCAACATAAAAATTTCAGTTATAAAATTATATGTAAGCATTAACAGTAAACAGTATTTGCTTTCCATCAACTTTCTCCCCTCACAAGGGATCTAAGCAAGGATGGGCTCTACAGTACCTTCTATGTAAAGCAAATGCCTCTGCTGCATTTCCCTTTTTTTTTTTTCTTTTTTTTTTTTTTTGGCTCAGAGCATTTCTCATATAATTAACAAGATCTTCGGAAAAAGCCAGGTACATATTACCACAACCAATGCAGATAAATATGAAGATTTAACATTAAACTTAAACAACAGAAAAGGAAAGAACAATATGTAATCAAAATTTCATCTGAATTTAAACATAATTATCTAAAAATACATGTGTATCTATCTCTTTAAATTTTGGTGGTACTCTCAAATCTCAATGTTAGAGGTAAATAACTTAAAAAGGTTCTAAAGAATTTTTTTTTTTTTAAAGATTAAAAAAAAAAAAAAAAAAAAAAAAAGGAAGAAAATCAAATCCATACTAATGGCCCGGACCAAATCAGACCATCAAGCAGTATTGCCCAGGCCCTTCAACTACTTCTAGTTCAGTATTAAATTGGGACTTGGGAACTATTCATTCTCAGCCACTTTATTACAGGGCAAATTGGATTACTTTGCCCTTGCCGAATATCAAAAAAACAAGGTACCGCGAATCATAAGAACAAATGGATGGTTTTCACCACTGGTTGGTATGGCATATAATCTTGCTCAGAAAGATTGTTGAGAACTGAAAACTACAGAGAGTTTCTTCCAATCCAGAGTCTCCATGTTTGGGGACATGTAAGCAGCACCCATAGCCAAGGCAATGACAACAAAGGCCACACTTTTAACACACCCATAGCCACGTGATGCCTTTCCCAATATTGCCTTACAATACTTGTCTGCATCCTTGAAGCGTGCAAGGTGAGCAGCATCTGCCCCACTAGCCAATGCTTTCTCATTCTAAAGCAATCAAAAAGTATAAATGAGCCTATTTATGTTTTTACTTCAAAATAATTACACAAATAATCTAATGCTTCAGTAGGATAATTAAATAACAGAAGCAGCAGCAACAATAATAATAGAAGATTACCTTGTTCCTAAAGTTCTTAAGAGTTTCCCGCAGAGGGTCAAGAGGAGACAGTTTCACAGAATGCTCTTTCCAGTCCTCAGAAAGTTTTCTCAAAACAGCAACACTTGCTTCTAGATTGTCCTCATAAACCATGTCCTATTTAAATGCAATGTAAAATTACTAAATTAGAAGACTAGTAAATCTACAATTTCAAATTCCGAAATAATAGATAAGAATAAGATTCCATCTTCTTAAAAAAACACGAATTTATGATATTTAGATGGAGTAGCTCACCCACTGCCTGAAACAATCAGCATGTTGGGTCAAGCACCAAATGAAAACACCAGTTGCTTCTTTGGATAATTCAGGAATGCCTGTGACAAACAGCCAACTATAAGCCCATCTTTAAAACCTACCATTTTCCCCAATTAATACAAGTATCAAAGAAACTAATGAAAAGGCAGTCATCTCTAGTTTACATACTTTCTCCTGCTGCTTTGACAGCAAAACTCAGAATCTGCTGTGGGACTTGTTTCATTGTTTTGCTTCCAGGGGTGCCGGCAAGAGCCACCTCTTTTAAGGTGGGATATATGGCCTCAAACCTTTCAGTAGCCTACATGAAACACATATTCAAATGAATGTTGAACAATTAATCTACAATACATCTATCCTCAGATACTGCAATTTCCCCAAGAGTACCCACCTTTACTCTAGCTGAAGATGCAGGGAAGGTAACTCGCATGAGTATCTCAAACGCAGAAGGTGGCATCAACCTCTCCCCCTTCCTAACTGCACCATTTACAAGAATATGGCGAGCTTTTGGGGCAGACATAATTCTGATACCAAATAAACAAAGATTATTAAAAAACACAAAGCAAGAACGATTAAAAAAATACACGCGCCTGCACACACATATACACAATTACAAAACTGTTCATGCTTTCATACCTCTCCACCAGCTGCAAAACCAGGTCCCTTGACTGAGGATTACTGCTTTTGCCAGTGACCACAGGCAAGAGGTTGTGTGCCCATGCATGCAGCCCTACAGCCAGGTCTCCTTGACAGGCCTACAACAAAAATTGTGAGATCTGGCATGAGAAGCATAATCAAAGAAAAAAGAAAGAGATTGTAATCTTGGTCGGGAGGGATCCTTAGTTGCACTCATGATATATTGTTATTGACTCACCTGCACTATCATCCATACGATAACTGGAAGCTTATCTTGTCCTTGATACTTGGAATCCTCCCTCAACGTCGGCAAGAAATTAACTAATACATCAGGTTTCCTTCGTAAAACCATTGCTACAACTACAAACATTGCTACCTGTGATTATAATACGTAAATTAAACATCAATGCAGGACAAGGTGATGATCACAGGAAGCTAGCAAAGAAGTTAGGAAAGATAAAAGAAGTTGAGGGCCACCTGTCACACATACAAAGAAATTGCATACGTTATAGACCCAACAACATTCTGATGAAGGTTACATATATAGATAATTTCTCCAATATGAAAAGATATCAACAATATATGAAAATGAAACTTTTGTGTCTCTATCAAAAAAGATAAATGAAAGAAATAAGCCAATGGGCAATGAACCAATGAACATTAATGGCATACCAGTTATACATGTAAACAGCAATATCCACCAAAAGCAAAGACAAGCATAAGACATACTCAACAGCCCATTCAAGTTACCTGTGATTTGGATGATACATGTGGCACACCCTTTTTAGAGCCCTTGGCACCAGCTTGTTGGCTTACTAAGTCAGTAAAAATGCTGTCTAGAGACCATGATAAAAAGGAACCAAATGCCTCAGGAGAACATTTGTTGATCCAGTCAGCCGATGTCTTATAAACAGCTTCAGAAATATAAGAAAGAGGAATCTGTTGAAAAGCATACACATTAATTAGGTCCCATACATTACAAAGACAAAAAAGAAAAAATGTGATAAACCAACACGCATGAAATATGAATGCTTAGTTTGTTACTCTATTGAAATTACGTTATGAAGACAAGAACAACATGGATTGCATGATGAGCCCATGATGGAAAAGGAGGGGGGGTGGGGAGAAGAAATGAAAAACAAACAAAATTTTTTTTGAACAGGAGCTACAATGATAGGCATGAAGCTGATAAAAAATCCAAAATTTGGAGTAATTAAGGCAAGTTGCTCCATTAATGACGACAACAATGAGTGTAAAAAGTATTTCATACTCAATTTTAAGAAAACAAAATGACAAGCTTGCACCCAGCCTCTATATGTGATCTACTTAGCTTTCACATGTGTCATGAATTGATATATATATATATATAGAGAGAGAGAGAGAGAGAGAGAGAGAGAGAGAGAGAGAAATGGGGACAATAATATTTTAGTGAATAAGATATGGACCATATGGTATATGGTTCTTTTTTTTTTAATAAGCAACTGAAATTCATTAAAAATAGGCACAAAATAAAGTGCTGTCCTAGTAGATGGGCTGTATACAAAAGAATAGCAAAGAGAAGCAAAAAGGAACAAAGAGAGAAAAACTTAAAGCTGATAAGTAAGTTATCTAAAAAGTCCATGAACGTGGAAAATTATAGAGATTAAAAGTCAACTTGTATAAATTCTTGAGAAAGAGAAGCTTCAGATATGGCAGAGGAAACTCCTTTCCCTCAAAAGTACAACAATTCCGCTCTTTCCAAATACAACACGTGAGGCATGAAGGGGCTGCCATCCAAACTTCCCCACTCCTAAGATTGCCTAGCTTCCCGTCTCAAGAAGCCGACATGGCAGTTACTGTACTGGCATTACCCAAGTGACACCAAACAGACATAACAGTTTGTCCCACAGCTCCCTAGCAATAGGACCACAAATAAGAAGAAAATCCACCGACTCCCCATTAGACTTACACATACAACACTAACCCACAACTATAATTGCCCTTTTCTCTCAAATTATCCGTTTTCAATACTTTCCCTAATGCTGCAGTCAAAAAAGCAACTCAGTTGGAGTTCTAACAAAAATATTCCAAGAAAAGGGGTAACTCTCACACTTCCAAATCTCAGCACTTATGACCCTTTAACTTGTACTGTCAACATCACAAACCCATATTTCTTCAACAACATAGATTTAGTTGCCTTAACTGTCAGTTTATTCCTAGCCATAATATAATCAGTATAATATTAAAATAGGAATATATTTTTTACTGCCAATGTAACTTTAAAACTTGCAAGTGACTCACCCATGAAGAATCTTTGAGTTAACCATGACAGTAAATAAAATTAATTGAAAATAACATCTTTCATAGAGAAACGTGGATTTTTATTTAGTACAAATAGGAACCTAAACACTAAAATGAGAAGGATCAAAGCAAGACAATAGGACATATAAAGACATTAGAAACAGTATTAAAGCACATCAGTTACCTTTGTCTACTTCTCAAAGTTGGTTTAACTGTTAAACATTAGATTATTGGCCTTACACACGCATCAATTCTTACCTATGACATATGCAGGAGAAACCCCTAGCTAAGAAAAAAAAATATCTAGTCACCAATGAGCTGTAGCTCAAATCACACCTCCTCCCTTGTAAGAGCAATGTGGAGTGTGAGGTCATAGGTTCAAGACCTACCAGGTATGTTTGTAAATATATAAATAAACAGCTCAAATCAAGGCAGTCCAAGAACTCCAAAAAGATAAAGAACCAAACTTTGCGTGTAAAAACCTAACTTACCGCCCGTTTAGTACAGCTTATTTTTTCAGCTTTTTGGAAATGGGAAGCTTGAAGAAGCTGTACCTTTAAAAAGGTGAGATTTTAAAAAGCTTTATTTTGAAAAGGTACAGTTTCAAAATAGGATACAAAACAGGTACAGTGTCCAGCCCAACAGACAAACTTTTTTAATTGATTCAGATGTTAGGTGTAAAAGCCATGTCATGAAAAACATAGAAAAAGGTAAGCCCACAATTAGAGCAGCTGAACAATGCAGCTTCTTTGGCACCCTGTAATATCATCACCTTTACCATCTTTTTTTTTTGATAGTGTAATTGCTTTATTGAAGAAAAAACATTTTATGTTCACGATGATGAACACAAAGGGTCAAGAAAATTTACACAGCAAAGCTAAGAGTCATGGTCCTCACGGAACTCTAAAACAGAGGTACAATGAGTACAGGCCCAAACCCCAGACAACTCAAACAGGGTACAATTGTACAAATCAATAATGATTTCAACTTTTGAACGAATCTCTCTACATTCTGAAATGTGCGAGAATTGCGCACCTTTACCATCTTATTCACCAATCACCGTACCATCTTCCAGATCCCACCATGACACTATCAGACTAGCACAAATTTGTTAAACAATTTGCATTCCAAATTATGAAATTTATATTAAGCCACAAATTTGTCAAACAATTTACATTCAAAATTTACCAAATTTATATTGAGCCAACCACTTAGTTACCTAACAGAAGCATCTAAATGTTCATCCAAATGTGCTTCCATAACAATTTAAGTTGTGCAAACTATATCATTTTGCAAAAAAAGTTAAATCTTTGCCAACCCACAATCTATACAATGTCACAACCTATAGATCCATATATGAAATTGCATTTTACTCACATCAGCGAATTTCGCCACGGTGGACTCCCTGAACATCTTCACCCATGGAAACTGAGCCGCGGTCACAGCCGAAAACGCTCGGCCGAAATAGTCCGCAAATCGCATCAGCTGTATTTCATGCTGTCCCTCATACGATTCCTATCCCCAAAAACAAACAGATCAAACCAAATCCCTCTCTCACTACACCTTCACATGCTTAAGGAATAAAAAAAAAAAAAAAGTATAAACTTTGAAATTGAAAAGCTCATACTCACCGATATATTGGCGAGAAAAGCCGAGAGATCATCGGCGTCGATCTTCGCGGCCGCATCGGAGACCGAAACCTTTGGTTTCTTCGGCTTCTTCGGCTTCACTTTCTTGGCCTCCTCAGCCTTCCCATTCTCCACCACGCGCTCGTTCTCCTCATCGCTGCTATCGAACTCGTTCTTCGATCTGACCGGAGCGTCGAAATCGGCATCCACAGCAACGGCGGATCTCTGCGCCTCGAGAATTTGGAGGCGACGGATCGCCGATTGCTGCTCCAGAGACCGGAAAACGTTGTCGGCGCCGGGAACAGCTCCGTTGGAAACGATTCTGTTGGAGGCGGAATCGGAAGAATTTGGCTTGGCTTTCCTCTGACGCTTCGCGTACGTGACCTTTTGCCAGCCATGGTCATTGCCGGTGGTAACTTCGTTGGTATTGGATTCGAAAGCTCCGTGATTGTCTTCCATGGCTGCCTTCGATTTTTTTTTTTTTGGTGCTTGTTTATTTAGTAATATTTGTTAATATATATATATATATATATATATATCTCTCTCTCTCTTACTAAATTGGGGTTTTTTTTTTTTTTGGGAGAGAAAATCTGAGAGAAAAAGAGAGAAAGAAAAGGAAGCTTTTTTATCATTCACTCACACTCACTGGTCTTTTGGGTCTGAAAATAAATAGGTGGAAACAAAGCGAATTTAAAGGCGTTGACTTACTCATTTTTTACCCCTGTTTACGTACGGATTTACAGGAGTGCCATGCTTTGGACCGGTTCGAAATCGAAATGATTCCTGTTAATTCAATTCACCACGTGCATTTCCAACTTTCGAAACGTTTTGTTTTGTTTTGTTTTGTTTTTTTTATCTTTTTGTTTGTTTGTTGATAAAAACAGAAACTACGAGCTGAACTAGTTTTACATTTCAAAGTTGCGAGTCCAACAACTACTGGAATAAAAGATACGGCTGCGATTTTATTTTTGTTTTTGGGATAGAAAACGATTTATTTATTTATTTATTATTAATGTAAAATTAAAATAATAGATCCTCGATTACAAGGCAAACGATAGATGATGAGATTTCTTCCATCTATAATATACACATTCTGTAGTACAAGTTTGACCCAACAAATTCTAAAAAATGAAAAAAGTTTGCCCCAACGACTTTGCTTAAGAACGGGCTGGCATATATTATATTTTTTTATTATTTATCAGCATACACTAATAAGAAGTAGGGCTGTCCAAGCAACTTGGTTACCCAACCAAACCGACTGGATCCGACACCTTTGGCAGTCGATGACAAGTCCTAACCTTTGAAATCCGATTCCAGCGGATCGAGTGGCAGGTTTCAGTCTCTAAAACCCGAGCCACCCGATCCGTCCGACAAATGCTAAAAAAAAAATGCCAAAATTACCTAGATCCGACGACTTTCTGGTGTTCCTCAGTTCCGATCCAGCCACCCTTAGTCTTCCTTTGCTCAAATCTGATGGTATTTGCTTAGATTCACTCAAATTCAGCCAAGATCTACTCTCCTCCTTCGTTAGATTTGCTCAAATCCGTCTTTTCTTAATTAGATTAGGCTCCGATCTACACAAATCCGGCGATATTTCGTTAGATCCGGCACCTTCAACTCAAATCGGAGAAGATAGAACTTCTCTTCCGCCCGCCGTCGCGCATCATCGGACTCGACCGAACCAACCGTTCGCTCCCTTGAGCCCGACCGACTCGACCCGTGGTGGTCAGCAGTCAATTGCGGGTGTGTTTTTGTTCCACTCAACCTAAGCGAGTTAAGGCCAAAACCGACCCGTGGACAATCCTAATAAGAAAGGAAATACACATTCAATAGTACAATATTTTTTGTGATACTTATTTCGTTACATTGTATGTGTTAATGACTAGCAAATATATATATATATATATATATATATATATGTATATATAAGTTGAAGGAATTTTGGTTTTTGGTTGATCTCTTTAGTATATACTAGCCTCTGAGCACGCGTTCATGCGCGTAGTCAGAGACTTTTCTATTTTTTGGGTAAGGATTAATAATTTACATTTATTATAATTTGGGATTTCTACTTTTTCCAATCACAAAAAAAAAAAAAAAAAAAAAAAAAAAAAAAAAAAAAAACACCTTAAGGGTGTAATGAATTTTTTTTTTTTTTTTTTTTAAAAAAAAAAAAGGAAAGAAGAAACAAATACATTGTGATGAAGTAAAAAAAAAATGAATACATGGGGTGAGTTTTGTAGATTGGAAGAGTTTTAAAACTAACAAAAGAGTAATCCTATTTTGTAGGGAGTTAGTAAATAGAAGTAGAAATTTAAATCAACGTAAAAGTAGGAGTTTATTAAAAAGAGGAAAACATTTCAACGTAGAAGTAGAAAGTTATTATTTTTGTCAATTACTATTTTAACCCCATTTTTAAGTTTTAGATAAGGGTATTTTTCACAATAAAAAAAGTAATAACTAACTTTCTTTTTCCAATTTACTATTTTAACCCCATTTTTAAGTTGTTGGTTAATTAATTTAGGGATATTTTTGATAGAAAAAAAAAGTAATAACTAACTTTCTGAATCCTCTTAATATATACAGATATATATATATATATATATATGTATAGTATTTGGTTAAAATCCTAATATCTTAAAACCTATTATAAACCCACCTCGAACTTGAACATGCAAACTCTTGGATACTCTCAAGCCCTCATGACAAAGGGAGGTACCACTTCGCAAAAAATGGGCGATGGTGATCTCTTGAAATTTTGCCACCATAATTATTTAGACCTCGCATCTTCCCGCCTTGACATTATTTTCTTTGGGTTATTTTGTTCTTGGTTTTGTGCTTGACTTTATATATATATATATATATATATATATATATTTGTGTGTTTGTGTGTGTACCACAAAAGGCACAAACCATAGATTTATAAGTTTCTTGAGGACCACAACTACACTACGAAAAAGCTTATCATTGATGGTTTTGATGGCTTAGACATCACCATCTTTAATGTCAGTTAGGGGTAGAGCTAGAGGGCGAGATGTGGATATATCTAAGGCGAAATTTTTAAATGGACTTTTCTATATCTAAATATCACTTAAATAATAGTATATGTGACTATAGTTTTTGGACTCAGAAAAGGTTATCTATCAACAAAAAAAAAAAAAGGGACTCAAAAAAGGTTATGCAATGATGATGAGTCTAGTTATCTACCATGACCTCGACACCAAACCCCGCAAAAGTGGGAGTTTTGTGCAATACGTATGGTCTTTTTTCTTTTCATCCTCAAACCCAAAAAATCAAGCCCTTAACTTTTACCTTTCAAAACCCATAAACCCTCCATGCTTTCTTACATAAAATAGCACATCAAACTATCTTTTAATTCTTAACACAACCCCATAATCCTTTCTTCAACAATTCTAAACCCTAGATCCACAAATTCTTTTAAATTTTTTTTTTTTTTGGATAATATAGACAGAAGACACAGGAAATGGGAAAGGAGAGAGTGAGAAGACAAATCTTAAACTTATCATAAGCACATATGGACAAATTCTCCATTTTGTCCTATGTCACAATTCTTGTTGATTAATAAACTAAACTAGACTAAACACCTAGCATATATAACAATTAGTCATGGTATTCAAAGGAAAGTCGGGTGCTCACCTAGGAACCCGAGTGAGCAAGGCGCCTTTAGAGCCTAGGCGAGTAAGGCGAACGCCCTAAACCATGAAAAAGGCTTTAAATAATTTTTTAAATTTAATTTAATTTTTTATAAAACCCATCAATAGATTTTTTTTTTTTTTTTTTGGAAGATTGTTGTAGAACCTATAGTTAGATTATTAATTTAAAAAAGAGATTAAATTCTATAAGGATGGGGTGTAAAACCCATGTTTTACACCATCCAATAGGTGATTGTCACGTCAGCATTTTACTTAAAATTCAATACATCCTACCACACCTAATAACATCTCAATAAATTCCCAATTTGGTTAGATTTATATATGGGTATTAAAATTGATTGAGTGTGATTGTGTTTATTCTAAGTATATGATAAGATGATGTGGCATGTTAGGATTGGAGGGATAAAATATGGGTTTTATACCACGTTCTTATAGAATTTAATCTCATTTAAAAAAGCTTGTTGTAAAATCTGTTGTTAGATTACTTAATTTTAAAAAAGCTTATATTTGTTAGATTAATTAATTTACACAAGCTTGTTGTAAAAACTATTGTTAGAATAATTAATAGAGTTAAAATCCCTAAAACTTGTTAAGCCTATTTGAAAATAATTAAGCCACCTAATTTCTTCATACAACACATGTAAAAACACTTGATAATAATATTTTAGTGACTTAGATACATTTGAACAAAGTTATCTACATGTAATAACTATATTATGTGGCGCCTCGCTTCAATCAGTCACCTCACCCCTCGGGAGATACAAGGCCTTGGTGGCTTAAGGTCACCACCTTGTAATTAGTTAACTCGCAAATAACAAAGCAATAGTGTTGTAATTTTTTTTTTTATTAGAAGGATTTGTACTTTTTTTTTGTAGTTGCAACTTCCAATCAAAACCCTTAAATTAAATAAATAAAATATTAAAAAAAAAAAAAAAGAACTGCATCATTTTGTGTGTGGGTCCACAATAGTATCTAGTTAGGCTTTTCCTCTTAAAAAATAGGAGGAAATTTGGCATTTAGCATTATTTTAGCAACTATTTACTTAGTTGTCAAGTTTGTAAAATTATTTTGCAAACTAGTATCTTGAAGCTTTGAAACTCGAGTTCAGTGAAAGAACTCAAGTCTTTAAGCCTTGAGTTCAAAGTTGTGGCGATATGATGTGGAAGAAAAAATCCATGTGGAACTCGAGTATTTTCTTGTCGAAGAAAAATTTGGGTTTGTGTGTGTTGGGTTTGTTCTTGCTCCTGCTCCTGCTCCTCCTTCTTTTGCTCATTCTCCTTTTCCTACTCTTGCTCCTCCTCCTCCTACTCTTTCTCCTTCCTTCTCGTTCTAAGTCTATACACACTTTATAGAACTTGAGTCTCTAAGACTTGAGTTCCCGGTGGATAATGTTCCACGTCAGCTGTGTGCCAACACTGGAACTAGAGTCTTAAATGTATGAATTTTGTCATCAAACTCGAGTCTAAAAGACTTGAGAATCTACGAAAAGCGCAATCGCCATTGCGCTTACAGTATAGTAAAAAAGGGTCAATATTTGAATCTACTGAGTTTGATTTGATTAGTGGCAAATGTATGTTTTTAACCTTTTTATTTTTTTTTCTAATACCCTAATTTCCAATTTTTATTGCTTTCTAATTTTAGATTTATTTACATTGTTAGGGAAATGCAATTTGAATCCAAAGCTATGGAGTCTCTCATCAGATAAGAGTATTACAATCTATTGTGATGCAGTTATGAAATGTCATCCAATGGACATGGATGCCACAACCTTTGTGATGAGAGACAAGCAGTCTATTCCATTGCTTGCTAGATTGTGATAGGGATACAAATTCAAGAGACATCAAAACACTCTATTAGAGGGAGAGTCATCGAGGCTTTGGACCACTTATTTGGTTCATAGAAAATCCATTAAGAGGAATATGTATGTTGTGGTCAAATGAAGCAATAGTGGAAGTTAAAGATTTTAATAGTCATATTATTGCAGTGAAGATCTCTAAGGACTTTTGTAATTGGGTTTTGGTTGATTTCTATGGGCCTCCATACTGAGTCAAAAGTATGAGGAATTAGGAGCTTTATTACAAGTGATAGAGGACCCGCGAGTGTGCTTAGGTGACTTTAATTTGTTTAGAGAGAGAGAGAGAGAGAGAGAGAGAGAAAGAGAAGGACACACCACACCTTTTTTGAGTCTATAAATATAAAGGAATAGTACAAGGCATAGAAGCCAAGGGCAAGGAGATCATGGGGCTAAAAGAAACAAAGTTATTGGGGTTGGGAGAATCTTGTTGCAGGAGGGATGGCACGGGCTTTAAACAGATATTTTAAACAAATTTCTCTAGTTGTATTCTAGGCAACCAGGCCTTCAAAGCTAATATTTTGTATATGTACCATTGTTGTTGAATAATCATGAAGCCGGATGTGGTAGGAAATATCTATTTCTATTCCTTTGGTTAGTTTGGTCCTTGGTTTTTTGTTCTCTCCATTACTATACAATCCTTTCTTTATAACAATTGAAACCAAGTCTCCCTCCCTACTCTTGAGAAATAATGGCTCTCTATAGCATCTTTTCGTAAGTCTTTCATTTATCTTGTAGTATCCAGTAAAAATATTACAACTTATATAGTGTTTAGTGTGCTTAATTTTCTTACATGTATCTTATTTCTATATATATATATATATATATCTTGTTGCAGGTCAAGGATGTGATTGCAATGGTCATTGCCCTTTTCGTGGATTCTCGATTTTGGTTTACAAAAAGGTCAGCATTTATATCTAGAGAGTTTGATGTGATTAGTGGTAGCAGAGGTATGTTTCTAATCTTTTTTATTTTCTAATACCCTAGTTTCCAATTTTTGTTTTTTTTCTAATTTTAGGTTATTTACATTGTCAGGGAGATGCAAGTTTCATCCAAGGTTATGGATTCCCTCAGCAGATAAGAGTGTTCTAGTGCCTTGTGATGCAGCGATAAAATCTCATCCAAAGGAGATGGCTACCACAGCCTTTATAGCGAGAGACAAGCGGTCTATTCCCTTGTTTGCTGGAATGTGCTGGGGATACAAATTCAAGAAAAACACTCAATTAGAGGGAGAGTCATTGAGGCTTTTGACCACTTACTTGGCTCAAAGAAAATTCATGACTGAGTTACATGTGGAGACAGATTTGGTCAAGCTACTGGGGATATCAAATTTTGGGTATAAAGAGAAATATGTAACTTCTAATCTAAATTGGAGTTTCTTAAGTAGGTCCAAAGAAGAGCTAGTAAGACCAAACGATATTTGGTTTGGCGTAGTTCGTGGTTCAATGAATAAGTTTGCCCACGACTCAAAACAGATTAGTTGCCTCTACCACATTCTTGAATTCCCGATTGTTGTAGGCTAAAGATGTGGTTGCAATGGCCATTACCCTTTTCGTGGATTCCCGATTTCGATTTACAAAAGGGTCAGTATTTAAATCTGGAGAGTTTGATATGATTAGTGGCAAATGTATGTTTCTAATCCTTTTTATTTTCTAATACCCTAGTTTCCAATTTTTCTTATTTTCTAAACACCAACACATTTAATAAATTTTCATTTTCAAAAAAAGAAAAAAAGAAAGAAAAAGAAAAAGAGGTAAAAGCCCCAATTGTGCCCACTTCCAACCCTAATTTCAACTATACTCGTAAAGTAGCCATTAAAGGTTATTCCAGAAAAAGGTTGACATCGAAGGTCTTTCCCAAAAAAGCAAATACAGTAAAGTTTCTTTGGTGATCTAAATATGGGGAAAAAAGAGGTATCGTATAGTATAGTAAGTATTGTAAAGTATAATATAGCATAGTATAGTAAACTAGTTTGTTGCAATAACTTATACTGTATCTTATTACGACAAAATGTTTTGTTGCAATAACTATAGCAAAGAAATATTTTGTTGTGATAACTTATTGTAAAAAAAATTTAGTGCAATTACTTATTGCAATGAAAGTTTTCATTGCAATAGAGTTTGATGAATTGAGTGATCCAGTCCCAAAAGCCCTCCATGACCTACCTGTTGCATTAAAATTTATTTTGCAAAAATATGTTTTTCTTATTTTTTAATTTCAGGTTGCAATGACCATTGCCCTTTTCGTGGACTCCCGATTTCGGTTTACAAAAGGGTTAGTATTCAAATCCAAAAAGTTTGATGTGATTAGTGACAATAGAGGTATGTTTCTATTTTTTTTTTCTAGTACCCTAGTTTCCAATTTTTGTTATTTTCTAATTTTAGGTTTATTTTTATTGTTAGGGAAATGCAAGTTTCATCCAAAGTTATGGATTCCATCAGCAGATAAAAGTGTTACAGTGTCTTATGATGCAGCGATAAAATCTCATCTAAAGGATATGGCTGCCATGGCCTTTATAGTGAGGGACAAGCAGTCTATTCCCTTGTTTGCTGGAGTGTGCTAGGGATACAAATTCAAGAAAAACACTCAATTAAAGGGAGAGTCATTGAGGCTTTGGACCACTTATTTGGCTCATAGAAAATCCATGACTAAGTTGCATGTGGAGATGGACTTGGTCAAGTTGTTGAGGATATTAAATTTTGGGTATAGAGAGAAATATGTATCTTCTGATCTAAATTGGAGTTTCTTAAGTAGGTTCGAAGAAGAGATAGTGAGACCAAACAATATTTGGTTTGGAGTAGTTCGTAGTTCGGTGAATAGGGTTGCCCCCGACTCAAAACAGATTGGTTGCCTCTACCACATTCTTGAATTCCTGATTGTTGCAGGCCAAAGATGTGGTTGCAATGGCCATTGCCCTTTTCATGGATTCCCGATTTCGGTTTACAAAAGGGTCAGCATTTAAATTTGAAGAGTTTGATTTGATTAGTGGCAGATGTATGTTTTTCTTATTATTAGTTTACAAGTATAGCTGAAATTCTCTTCATTTTTTGCAGTTTAGGTACTTTCTTGATTTTATTTGATTCCATTGATGATTGCTTTCTTGTTTTTTTAATATTGTTTCAATTCTTTTACTCACTTTGCTTTTTCTCAATTACTGGGATTGTGCAATGATTTAGTTTTTTTTTTTTTTTTTTTTTAAATAAAAATATTTTCGAAAACAATGATGATTAGTGTGTGTAAGTACAAAGAATGGTAGTTGGGGGTTTCTCGGTGATGAACAAAAAATGATGACGAGTCCGATCTATTTCCATTCTTTTTAAATCGTGACAACAAACCGAGGCATTTGTTTGAGAGACAACTCCGTACCTTTTTTCATTCTCGTACTCTGTTTTTTTTTTTTTTTTAATATTTTAATGTTAGGCATAATGATGAAACATTATCTGATAATTTCTTGTGATGAGAATTACCTCCTACTCATACTGAATGACTGTTTGATGAAAAGTTTTGATTTAATTTACAAGACATGGAATTTCTTTAAAGCTTAATTTGTTTATGTTTTTTTAGTATTGAGAGAGAGGGAGGAGGATATGGCGATGATGATAAAGCTATCTCACTCTCGAATTTGATTGAAAAGCATCGATGATTTTCACTTCAAGCACTTTTGAGCTGCTTCATCTCTCTCTCTCTTACACACATTTTTTTTATGGATGATGGTCCTTGACGGTTGCTTCATTGTAGAGCTCCTGCGCATATATGGAAAGATTTACAAGGTACATAATTGTATGAATTCTTGTTCAATATATTGTCTTTCATTTTATTTTTATTTTCAAAAAAAAAAAAAATCAATAACACCTTGTTTTGTAGGGGGGGAAGAGATGTGAAGGAACCCATTTTCGAAACACGGTGGATGCTACCAACTATTGCTCGAGATTTACTTACGCTTGAGAACCAACTTCCTCTGTTTGTGCTACAGAGAATATTTGAGCTTACTACCTTTAAGGGAAAAGTAACTCCTTTGAACAAGCTTGCTCTCTGATTTTTTGAACCCTTGAGATCTAATTTGGGAAGGACAAATTGTCAAAAAATATATTGAACACGAGAGGCGAGTATCCACATCTATTAGCTTTGTTTCATTCTACGTTCATTCCAAGTGATCACAAATACCAACCTTCACCATTTAAAAAGGTAAGGTGGAACCAATATGATAAACTTCCTAGGAAGGGTTTGGTTCAGAATGCTAAAAGTCTGTGTTCTGCTAGTATTATATTCTACAAAAAATCTATTAATAACCTTCTTGGCTTCTTGATATAAAGTTTAAACGTATGGTACTAATGATTCCTACTCTATTCATTGATGATGGCTAATTTCAGCTATACTCGTAAAGTAGCCATTGAAGGTTATTCCTAAAAAAGGTTGACATCGAAGGTCTTTCCAAAAAAAAAAATACAGTAAAATTTCTTTGGTGATCTAAATATGAAGAAGAAAGAGGTATAGTATAGTAAGTATAGTAAAGTATAGTAAACTAGTTTGTTGCAATAACTTATACCGTATCTTATTGCAACAAAATGTTTTGTTGCAATAACTTATTGCAATGATTTTTTTTTTTTTTTTGCAATAGAGCTTGATGAATTGAGTGATCAGATCCCAAAAGCCCTTTATGGCCTACCTATTGCAATAAAATTTATTTTGCAATAATATATTTTTCTTATTTTCTAATTTTAGGTTTAGTTTCTAATTTTAGGTTGCAATGGCCATTGCCCTTTTCGTGGATTCCCGATTTCAGTTTACGAAAGGGTCAATATTCAAATCTGGAGAATTTGATGTGATTAGTAGTAATAGAGGTATGTTTCTATTTTTTTTTTCTTTTTCTAATACCCTAGTTTCCAATTTTTGTTATTTTCTAATTTTAGGTTTATTTACATTAGGGAGATGCAAGTTTTATCCAAGGTTATGTTATCCCTCAACAGATAAGAGTATTACAGTGTCTTGTGATGTATTGAAATTGGGAGAGAGAGAAGTTTGGAAGAGAGAGAACTGAATGAATAATGCTCTGCTTGAATATTATTAAGAACTGATTAGTTTATATACATTGAGTCATTAACAAACTTAACAAATTAATAACTAACTCACATGATCAACACGTGATGAATTAAGCAACAAATAACAGTAAATATAAAACTGCATATAGCACAGTAGTGACAACAAAAAACACCTAAACGACTTGCAGCTTGACTGAATAGCTTGACAGCTTGACTGATATTTCAACATTCCCCCTCAAGATGGAGCATGTATGTTGCTCATGCCCATCTTGCAGAGTAAGTTGCTAAACTGTTGATATCCTAGAGGTTTTGTAAGTAAATCAGCCAATTGGTGCTTAGTTGAAATATGAAAGGTCTTGACTAAACCATCTTATATCTTCTCCCTCACAAAATGGCAGTTAAGCTCTATGTGCTTAGTCCTCTCATGATAGACCGGGTTGGCTGCTATGTGGATTGCAGCTTTACTATCACAGTACAGAAGAGCAGGATGATCATGGTTGATTGACAGGTCTTTAAGCAAGCCTTTTAACCATACAAACTCACTGACAACAGCAGCCATAGATCTGTACTCCGATTCTGCAGAGGACCTGGACACAGTGTGCTATTTCTTGGACTTCCAGGCAATTAAGGACTCACCCAAAAATACACAAAATCCAGTGATAGACCTCCTTGTATCAGGACAGCTAGCCTAATCAGCATCACAGTAACCTTTCAAGTGTAAATCTGAGTTTGTTGAGAAAAAGAGACCTTGTCCAGGAGTCCCTTTTAGATACTTAAAGATTCTGTTGGCTGCTTGGAGATGTGGTTGTCTAGGCTGTGCAAGAAACCGACTCAGTTGATGCACACTATATGCAATATCTAGTCTGGTCAGTGTTAGATACAACAGTTTCCCAACAAGTCTCCTATATTGAGAAGGATCTGTTAACAAGTCTCCATGATAGTTTGACAGCTTGGTGTGTTGCTCTATAGGTGATTTAATAGGCTTGACTACTAGCTGTCTAGTTTCTGCTAAAAGCTCTAAAACATATTTTCTTTGGCAAACACTTATGCCTGTGGAGGATCGAGCCACCTCTAATCCCAGAAAATATTTCAAAGGACCAAGATCCTTTAGCTTAAACTTATCATGAAGAAATTGTTTAAACTCTAAAACAGCTTCATGCTAGCTACCAAAATATCATCAACATACACTAAGACAACAATGATAACATCATTATGAACTCTTGTAAACATAGAGTAATCAGATTTGGACTGGGTGAATCCATGGTTGATGATTGTGGTTGAAAGCTTTGAAAACCATTGTCTGCTGGCCTGCTTTAGTCCATACAAGGACTTGGTGAGTTTGCAGACTAAATCAGGCTCCCCCTTGCTACCAAAACCAGGTGCAGGTAGCATGTATACTTCCTCATCAAGGTCTCCATGCAAAAAAGCATTATTAACATCCAACTGGACCAAATGCCAATCAAGAGCAGCTGCAACAGCCAGTATAGTCCTAACAGTGACAAACTTCACAACTGGACTAAAGGTTTCATAGTAATCCAAACCCTCCTGTTGAGTGTACCCTTTTGCTACCAGTCTAGCCTTAAACCTTTCAATACTCCCATCAGCTCTATGTTTGACTTTATAGACCTATTTGCAAGAATATGTTGGTGTTTTCTTTCAACAACTGAGTTCTGTTGAGGTGTATCTTCACAACTCAGTTGATGTAAGGTACCCTTGGAAGAGAAAAATTGAGGCATATGAAATTCAGGACCATTATCTGATCTCAAGGTTTTAATTTTGAGGTGAAATTGAGTTTCAACAAAAGAAAAGAAGGACTGAATAACAGTTCTAGCATCAGATTTGAATTTCAGCAAATATACCCAAGTACATCTACTACAATCATCAATAATGGTCAGAAAGTATTTAAAACCATTAATAGAAGGAACAGAAAATGGTCCCCAGATATCACAATGAACAAGATCAAAATGGAAGAACAAATGTTATTCTCATTGGGAAAAGGAAGCCTTTTTTGTTTGGCTAAAGGACAAACAGTGCAAACCGGAAGCTTTTTATCACAAAAAATTACATCAGGAATTATTGAGCTAATCAAGTGCAACCTAGATGAAGAAGGGTGACCCATTCTATTATGCCACTGTTGAGGTCTAAAAAATCACAGCAAAAAAATAAGCCCAAGAAAGAATAAGCTAAGCCCAAGAAAGAGTGAGTTAAGCCCAGAAGAAAAAAAGACCAAGTCCAAAGGTATTATACAAAAGGCCCTGAGGATCCCGAAGCCCAGAAAAGGAAAAGCAACCAAAAAAGAAAGAGAGAGAACATCACAGCAAAGTATAAGGCGCAAGGATCCTCGGGCACCATCAATGAGCGCGAAGAAAAAAGAAGACCAGGACAGATCGATAGAAAGAAAAACGAGAAAAAAACAAAAGGACGCAAGCGACCCTTCATGGCACAGACAGAAAAGGCGTCGGGGAACCAAAACAAGGAAGAGGAATGTTAACAAAACGATTTCAAAAGAGCAGAACAGGATTCCACCCAAATAGGAAAGAAACGGAGAAGTAAAAGACACCAGAAGTGAGGATGCTGAGAAGGGCATACCTCAGCACACACCAAAGAGGATGGCCAACTAGAAACTTTCGAAGGAATCAGAACCAAGAAAAGGAAAGAATGAGAGAAAACGGAAAAGGGGACTTACCGAGATGATGAGGACAGAACATACTCTGTTCACAAAAGACCAAAACAGGGGAACCAACGGTTCCCCAAGACGCCCAGAAAACTCCACTATAAAAGGAGAGGATGGGTTGTGAAGAAGGGCAGCGAGAAAAAAAGAAAGGAACAATAGAAAGAAGAGATTCACTAAAAAAAAAAATCATCAGAAAGTTTAGGCAGAAAGAAAATACTAAAGGGAAAGACAAATACTGCTTCCCGATATCCTGTAAAAGCAACTATGGCACATACTCGGATCCAACAAGAATGAAACTTCGCAAGTTTTGAAGGCTGAAATAGCCATTCAAGGCTGCAATTTTTGAGCTTGATTGGACCTTGTATCACGTCCTAGTAAGCTTGCTGTAATCAAACAGATAATGCTTTAATGAAATATTGTCCCCAGGATCCCCACAGTACTTCTTTTTTTTTATTGTCTTGCTAATCCTGTTTAACCTTTCTTTCTGAACTTACGTTGTTAATTTTGGCACTCCTCGATATCCTTGTTTATTGTCAGGAACATTTCTCTGCATTCGCTTGATTCTTAAACAGCCATTTAGCTGCGGTGAGTCAAGGCCCAGTCCACCAAATCCCCTTTTTTCTTTTTCACTCAGGCTCGGGATCCTTGGGTCTGAGTATCCCGAAAAAGACACTCTCACATTTTGGCGACTCCGCTGGGGACTGGGCAAAGAAGAAGGAAGAAACAATCCCTTCACAGAGAATGCCTCCAAGACAAAGAAACAGCAAAGGAACCAATGTGCCACCTACGGCCTCTGAACCTGTAGGAGAAAACGAGGAAGTCTCCAGGCAAGGAGGTGGGATACCCTTGGTGGAACAGGAGGTTGTGTCGGAACAAAGACACGTAAGACAGGAACCAGACCTAATGGCCAGGATGACAGCAATGTTAAAGGATTTGGAGCAAGAAGTTCGTCTTCTCAAAGAAGGCAGGACACAGGAAGTCAGAGACAACATTCCCCCTACTGGCCACCAAGATGGGACCCAGCCAGAAGGAGGGTCAGCAGTAGGAGGAAGAGCCAACCCTCAGTATTTGACACTGGCAGACGTCAATGCCCTCTTGGAGCAAGAAAGGGAAAAACTCTCAGGGATCCCCAAGCAATTCTCTCGGGATCCCCCGTTCCCTCCAGAACTCCTTGGCAAACCATATCCTAAGGGATACGAACCCCCAAAGTTCCATCCTTTTGATGGGAGGAATGGAAGTGCCGTGGAACATGTGAGCAGGTTTGTCCACACTATGGGCCCTTATGCAGGAGATAAAGAATTATGTCTAAGGGAATTTGCCAAATCTTTGGTAGATAGGGCATACACCTGGTACACCACGCTGAGACCCGGGTCCATCAAGACCTGGGATGAGATGATGGAAAAATTCTGCGCCAAATATTACCCTGGTGAAGACAAAATCACTTTCCAGAACCTGCAGATGGTGAGGCAGAGACCTGGAGAAGATCCTGTTCAGTTTATTAAAAGATTCGAAGATGTGTCTCTAGACTGCTATGGAGACCATGAAGAAAAGGAGCTCGTGGAAACCTGCATAGCCAACATGCTTTTTGACTACAGGCTCAACCTTGAAAATTTATGTATCACACAGTTTGCTGATCTGCTGCAAAGAACCAGAAGGACGGCGCAAACCATGAGAACCAAAAGGCTGCCCGCATCCCAAGCTATGACAGCATCAACAGGAGAAAAAAGGAAAAGACCAGACGGAAAGGTGTTTGAAGAACCACCAGTGATCCCATGCACAGCTGAGGAGTTAAGCCATGTCCTAGACAAATGGATTGGAGATGGGGTTGTTAGGCCATTCACTGTGTCCAGGCCACCAACCGAAGAAGAAAGGAAGAATCCTTTATTTTGCAGAATCCATAACTATGTGAAGCACTCCACCAAGGACTGCTGGACCCTTCGCAGATTATTCCACAAAAAGTTGAGAGAAGGAACCCTGGAGCTCACCCAGAAGGAACCGGAAGTGCAGAGGAACCCCTTACCTAACCACAAAGGAAAAGGGGTGGTAGCAGTAGTAATACATGGGAACCCAGCAGAGGCAGGAGAATCTGAAGGATCCTTCCACCCGAGTACAGTCAAGACCCTCCAAAAGAATCCTAAGTTCAGGTCACTATTCAATCAATTAGGATTCGGACCAGAAGCAAGAAGAGTGGCCACAGAGTCTCTCATGAGTATAGCAGCAGATTCAGGGATGGAATGTTTTACAGCTGAGTCACATGCTAGTCGAGCTTTCCTGGAGACAACCAATGCAATAACTTTCACTGATGAGGACATGGAGATTGAGCACCCAGACCACCGTAGACCCCTTTATTTAATGGCCACCATAAACGGCGTTCAAGTCAGGAGAGCACTGGTGGATACAGGGGCATCACTCAACCTCATAGCCTTGAGTACCTTGGAAGCTGTCGGCTTAGCTGACAGAAGGATCCTGGGGACCCCCATGGAGATAACAGGATTTGGAGGATCGGTGGAAGCAACAGAAGGATACGTACAGCTAGCCTTAAGGGTAGGGCCAATAGTAGCTTTGACAAGGTTTCATGTGATTAATGCAGAAGTTTCTTATCACGTGCTGCTGGGACGCCCGTGGCTTCACAAACATCGCCTTATTCCATCCACGTTCCATCAATGCATTAAAGGGAGACTGAATGGGAGGCCCATAAGGATCCCTGCCAATCATAATCCTTTCAGCCAGGGAGAAGTAAACTTTGCAGAAACGATGTTTTATGATGAGTTGGAGCCAGATGATGAGAACCCCACCCCAGGGACCTCGGGGGCACCTATCCTAGAAGAAGAAGAAGGAGGAAGAGGCACCCGTGACCTGAGAAACCTTTTAGAAAGAAAAAGACAAAAGAGGGAGCCCAGCTCTTCAGGATCCCGAGAATGTGTGGTGGTGCGGGAACCTGGGGGAAGGCTAATTTATCGTTTGTGAAGGTGCGCGAGACCCGAATGCATTGTGCAGGAAGGTCCCGGACCACCAATCTGCATGATGGCCCAAGAAGAAATCCCAGAAGAACCAGTTAAGGAGGCCCAGATTCAGCCCGAGGAAGAACTGAAGGAAGTAGACCTGGGAACAGAACCAGGATCCCGGAAACATGTTTTCATTAGCAGTCAATTGGTGGCTCAAGAAAGAGAGCAACTGGTAACCTTACTTCAAAAATACAGAGATGTGTTTGCATGGACTTATGATGAGATGCCTGGTCTAGACCCGGAGTTGGTAGTCCATTCTCTTAATGTGGAACCAGGGGTGAGGCCAGTAGTCCAACCAGCCAGGGTCTTCCACACTGAGGTAGAAGCTCAAATAGTCCAAGAAGTCAAGAAATTACTAACAGCTGGTTTTATCAAACCCATCCCACACCCAAAATGGCTTTCCAACATTGTACCTGTGAAGAAGAAGAATGGTCAAATCCGCTGCTGTGTAGACTTCCGCAACTTGAACAAGGCATGTCCTAAAGATGAGTTCCCCTTGCCCAATATCGATCTCCTTGTAGATTCAGCTGCAAGAAACTCAATGTTCTCGTTTATGGACGGGTACAGTGGATACAATCAAATTCGCATGGCAGCCAAAGATGCAGAGAAGACGGCATTCAGAACTCCGATTGGGAACTTTTACTACACTGTAATGCCCTTTGGCCTCAAAAATGCGGGGGCTACGTATCAACGGACCATGACAGCCATTTTCCATGACATGATGCATGAGGAGATGGAAGATTATGTAGACGATATTGTGGTCAAGTCAAAAACCAGAACAGGACATTTCCAAGTACTTGAGCAGGTCTTTGAAAGATGCAGGAAATACAAGTTACGTATGAACCCCATGAAGTGCGCCTTTGGAGTGTCTGCTGGAAAGTTCCTTGGGTTCCTGGTACATCACAAAGGCATAAGTGTGGATCCAGCCAAGGCCACAGCTATTGCCACGATGAGAAGACCAACTACTGTTAGAGAACTCAAAAGCTTCCTGGGAAGAGTCTCATATATCAGGAGGTTTGTGCCTGGTTTAGCCTCAGCTACGGCAGGCTTATCAAAATTACTGAAAAAGGGAAATGAATTCACCTGGGGAACAGAGCAGCAGGAAGCTTTTCAAAGAATTCAGAGCATTATGAACCATCTGCCCACCCTCCAGGCACCAGTACGTGGGCGATCTCTGTTGCTATACTTAGCATCGAACTCTCAGGCAATAGGAGTCTTGCTGGCACAAGAAGATGACCAAGGAAATGAGCAGCCCATATACTATGTAAGCAGAACACTCAAGGATACCGAAACCAGGTACCCCAGAATAGAGAAAGCCTGCCTAGTAATCGTTTATGCATCCCAAAGATTGAAGAGGTACTTCTCAGCTCACCAAATCCTCTTGGTAACTAAGTCCCACCCCATAAAAGCACTCCTGCACCAACCCCTCCTCACGGGAAGGATGGCACAATGGCTAGTATTGCTCTCACAATATGATATAGGCACAAGAACTCCCAAGGCTATAAAGAGCCAGGCCATAGCAGATTTGCTAGCTCAATTCCCAGGGAAGGAAGAAGGCCCGCTGAGCGAAGAAATCCCTGGTGAGGTAGCAGTGATGGAGATCCCAGGGAAGAAATGGACTATGAGGTTTGACGGGTCAGCTACAGCAACTTCAAATGGGGTAGGAATTGTGCTAAGCTGTGAAAATGGGGATGTCATGCCCCTGTCTTTCAAGCTTGGTTTCTCATGCTCTAATAATGCAGCTGAGTATGAGGCATACTTGACTGGGTTGACTATAGCACTCAGCATAGGAGTGAAACACATGAGAGTGCTGGGAGATTCTAATCTTGTAGTCTCCCAAGTAAAAGGTGACTTTGCATTACGGGAACAAAGCTTAGCAGCCTACAGGACTTGGGCACAAAAACTGGAAATGGAGTTTCAAACCTTCAGCATAGAGTACACTCAAAGAAGCGAAAACAGGTTCGCAGATGCTCTCGCCACCCTGGGATCCCAAATACCATTTGATGGGAGAGATACACTGATAAAAATAGGAAGGCAGGAACATTCTATTGTGAGGATCCTCCAAGGAATGTACCCAGGGGAATCCAAACAGTGGGACTGGAGGGACGAAGTCAAAGAAAGGATGAAAGAAGTAAATCCTAGGGGGAACATCAAAGAGCTAATGGATTACACTCAGATAGAAGGAGAATTGTACAGAAGACTGCCAGGAGGAATACTGTCCAGGTGTATCACCGAGAAGGAAGGAAAGTTGAAATTAGAAGAATTGCACGCCCAAACATGTGGAGTTGCAGAAAAAGTCAGCCTATACAGGAGGATGCAACGCATGGGGTACTATTGGCCAGACATGGACAAGGAAGCAGCAGTCATACAGGGGAAATGTAAAGAATGTCGTTTGGCAATCGATAAAGAAGAAAGCTACGCTGTGTTTGTTACAGAAGATTGGCGGGTTCCTTTCATAGAATACCTGGCTCAGGGTATCCTGCCAACCGACAAGGAGCTGGCCCATAAGCTCAAGAAACTGGCGTGCAGGTATTTCTTACAGAATGATATTTTGTTCAAAAAAGGATACCACGGGGATCCCCTCAGGTGCCTGGGACCAAAGGAAGCCAGAGAAGTGGTCAGAGAAGTACACTCTGGAGATTGCGGAAGTCACCCAGGAAAGAGAAGGCTGCACAAGCAGTTACTGTCGTTGGGGTATTACTGGCCAACGATGAAAAGAGACTCTGAGGAGCTGGTCAGAACATGCCATGCTTGCCAAGTCCTAGGAGATGCGATTCACACTCACCCAAATATCCTACAGGATATGACGACACCATGGCCTTTTCATACTTGGGGGCTCGATCTCATAGGGCCCATAAATCCTCCATCCAATGGTTACATATGGATCTTGGAAGCCACGGAGTACTTTACAAAATGGGTAGAGGCCATCCCTTTGAAAAAAGCTACTGGAGCAGCTGTAGCAAATTTCATTCGAGACCACATCATTACAAGATTCGGGATCCCCAGAAGATTGATCAGCGACAATGGAACCCCATTCATAAACAAAGATGTGAAGGGATTAACTGAAGCATACCACATCAAGCAGGGAAGATCTAACCCATACTACCCACAAGGAAACGGCCAAGCTGAAGCTACTAACAGGGTAATATTAAAAATCCTTAAGAAAATGAAGCATGAGTATGGAGGAAAATGGAGTGACCATTTGGCAGATGTGCTTTGGGCATGTAGGAGCTCTGTAAAGACAGCCACAGGATTCTCCCCATTCTCCCTGGTTTATGGAACAGAGGCCATCAGCCCTGTGGAGTTAATCATTCCTACACCAAGGGTAGTTCTTGAGGAAAATCAGGGAGAAAGTGAAGACGCAAACAATGAAAAGAGATTAGTAGATCTGGAAGGAGTAGAAGAAGAAAGGGAACTGGCCAAGAAAAGGAGCCAAAGATACCAGCAAAGAATGACCAGAGCATATGCACAAGCAGTACGCCCAAGAGTGTTCACCAAAGGGCAACTAGTGCTAAGGATGGCGGAGCACGTGAGGAGGAACCTGCCAGGGCCTTCCAAGTTCACCCCAAAATGGGAAGGACCCTACATCATCAATACAGCTCATGAAAGTGGATATTATTACCTTACCAAAGAAGATGGGACAGTCCTGACAGAACCCATAAACGGGAAATGGCTGAAGCAATATTATGCATGAGGACAACGGGATCCCCAGTACCTCAGGGTCCTTTCACCAACTTCACTATCTGCTAAGTTCCTTTTATTTTGTCTTTTTATTTTTTAGCCTTTATCAAAAATTCTAGCCTAAGATAATTTTGTTCAGGAACATGTGATAGATTGACACTTTGTGGTCAATGCTACACCAAAAGACTTTTGCTTTGTTCCAAAAAAAAAAATGATTATGTTTTAACGAAATTCCTGTTTCTTCAAAGTTTAAGTTTTCTTATTGCAAAGACCAAATTTGGATAAATTTAAGGAAGGATACCTGAGTCAAAAAAAAAAGAGGAGAATATGTAATACCCCTTTTACATATGGCCCAGGATCCACCACACAAATAATTTCGGATGTCCCACAAACAGTCCCAAGTGCATAGGTCTAGGATCACAGAATAAAAGAAAATATCTAGGATACCTAGCCTAGCACTTGGCAAAAGGGGAACCTGTCAAAGTTCATGAACTGGGACCGTATCTCAAAAAAAAAACATACATAGAGAAGGATACTAGTGTACCCAGCTCAGTACTTGCACAATAAGTCACCAAGTACCTGGACCAGAACTTACAGTGACACCTGTGAAAACCATGGTCCAGGACTCAGGAAAGAAAAGAATCACAAGAAAGTAAAGACAATATATATACATCCAAGGAAAAAGGCAGATTCACATACCAAGAAATAAAAAGCAGTTTTGAAGCACAAAAGAGAAAGAGCAGAGCAATGTTTTAAAAAAAATTATACAACCCCAAATTGTTCATATGAATAAAAAAAAAAAAGCTAAGGAATGAGGCCGGCCAACAGAGAAGCATCTGGAGAAATAGCAGGAACAGCCAAAGAAGAAAGGATCCTCTGCCGCTTGACTTTCAAATCTTGTAGAACTTTGTGAGCATGAGCCAAAGCTTCCTCAGCAACAGCTATCTCAGTGTCTATACTCTTGAATGATTGCCTTTGAAACAGCATATGAGCCAGCAAACGCAAGTGATCCAGCAGGAAAGACAAATTAAACTTGGCCTCTAGAAGGTCCTGCACCACACCTCTCCATTCTAGAAGCTTTTCTTCAGACAACGAATCAACAGAGGAATTCTTTAGAGAAATCAACACAGCACACAGCAACTCCATCAGAATATTGCCTAGAAAAATGCCTCCCCTGAAGCCACTGGTAAAATCCCCGTGACTCTTGAGCAGGCTCTCTAGCAGCGGCAAGCCCTCCACAGGAACAGAGAAGCGCAGGAAGCTGCCATAAGAAGACCCAAAGATATGAAAGTGGCTGGCAGGAAGACTGTTGAATTCCAAAAGATCGAAGCGAGTCAGGAAAGAGGAAAGCCTTGAATCAAGATCTGAGGCAGCCACCTTCGAGGCATCCCCCATCACCGCGTCACCACTTGCAGAAACCTGAGGACTTGCAGCCTTTTGTTCTGGATGAGGGTCAGCAACTTCAACAGGTCTCACAATTCCTTCAGGGATAACAGGCTCAGAACCTGCAAAGCCTGTATCAATATTCAAAAAAAAAAGAAAAATAAAAGGAAGAACAGATTTAGAAGAAACAAACCGGTTCCAGTTCCTTGAGGCAGAACCTCTTCTTCCTGATCTCCTGACGTCCCCGAAGATTCTGGGAAGGAACATAAGGCAAGTTGAAGAAAAGGTGAAGGACCAATGGCAAATTGGCTAAAGGAAGGGATAGATGCAGGGGGCTTCGCCATATATATGAAAAAAGAAGGGGGGAAAGAAAAAGGAAAACGCGATGGAGCAGCTTGCACTCACCTTCTGAGCTCTCTGATTCTAGAGAAGAGGCAACACTGGGAGCGGGCTTCTCACTGGTTTGACCTAAAAGGAAAAGAAGGAACTCAAGAGAAACTGGGAAAGAGAGTGAAACATAACGTTATTTCAAAAGAAACAAGCTTTACCTGTTTGTTTGGATAAAGGAGTGTCTCCCAAAGCACCTTTATCTGACGAGGACTGGGGAAACACAGTCTTGATAGGACTAGGAGTGCGTTCGAGATGGGGACTCTGAGATGATGGGATCCTAGAAGCTTTGGGATCCTGAGAGTCCTGGGAACCTTGCATCGGCTGCCCAATTCCATCAGCAGGGTCATCAGTAGGGGGCTCCTCCCCCATAACAGGAAAAATGACAGAAAGAGCTGTGATAGTTTCCTCCCCTAGAGCCTTGCCAGTCACAGGAGGGGATACCTCCACCTAAAGAAAGGAGAAGCAGAGAAGGCAATACTAAGAAAAAAAAAAAAGAAAACAGCAGGAATGCTAGCAACACAGAAAGAACAGAAGAAGGGGGAACACACGTACCACGTCGTCTCCAGAGGATTGACTCTTACCCTTCTTATAATCAGACTTGCGCTTGGACTGCAAAGAAAATCACCACTCGTCAGCAAAGATAGAAAATGAATGCAACAAAAAAAAAGAGAGAAGAAGGAAAGAAGTCTTGCCCTTCTCTCTCTCTCTACAAATTCTCTGGAAGTCTTTTGCTTACTACGAGTACGCCCAGAGGGTCCTAAAGGAGGCTGGGATACCAAACCAGAGGATCCTAAAGAACCATGGACTGAAGCAGTCACAGGAACCTGGGGAAAAGAAGACTCTACCTTAGTCTTCTTCCGGGTCCTTGAAACTAAAGGTTCCCTGACATCCTTGCCTTCGTGAGATGCCAAGTGCGCTTGAGATTTCCCCGTTTTCCTTCTTTTTGCTTCAGAGCCTATCTCCACACCCCCTGCACTTTCGCCAGCATCAGCAGCTTTCATCTTCTTCAACTTAACATCCTTACCTTTAGCAGTAGCAGCACTAATTGTCTCTGTTGCACCCTTTTTGATGGGCACCCCAGAGGAAGTACCAATGATAAGACTGTCACCCAGCCAGGCTTCAGGAAAATCCTGTCCATAAGTCACCCAACCTCCCCTGGAGGAATGCCACTCTGCAAACCCAGTCTTGCTGCTGGCAGCAGCAGAAACGATCCCAGCAGTAGGAAGGGATAAACGTCTATTAGCTGTCGGAGCAGAAACAATGCTAGAGTTCGGGACTTCCCGAATTGTACCAGTGCCAACATAGTCAACAAAAGATTTTTGTACTCTTCTCCAATAACCGGTATAGCCACTGGAAGCAAAGACTCCTCTCTGGGAGTTAGGCACTACGAACTGGGGACTCCTCCGAGACCAATAAGAAAAGGCCTGCAGCCTCAAGAAAGGATCCAAGGAAGGAAGGGATGGCACCACATCCTTGAAAACTGGCGGGATATCTTGATCAAAACCAAACTGTCGAAGCACCCGATGTGCTGAATAATGAGTGTACTTTGGGCCGCTTGAAGAGGGCACGGGAAGCCAGGAGGGGCTAATGCAGGCAAGATAAGCCAGACTGCCCTCATCACCACGGCGCAGGTCGAAGGTATTACCTGTTGAAGATAAAAAAGAAGATAACACAGAATCACATGCAAAGCCAGGACCAAACTCACGAGGGGATCTCCAATATAAGCTCCCTGCTTGGTCAAACAACTCCACAAGATTCAGGCCACCACCCTTCAAGCTAATCCAACGAAAAATAATGGGAAAGGCATCAGTAGAATTGCCACAAAGACCCTTCACTATGTCGGGGGATCCTTGGAACTTGTCCTTCACAAACTTCAAATTTCTACACTTAGCCAAGGTAGCTGCAGAACGGTCCCACATAAAAATTTGAAGAATGGCACAATGAAGAGATGAAGTAATTACATAGCAAGAGTCACCCTCAGCCTCGTCTCCATGAAGCTGGTCCAGTTGAGAATAAACATGACCCAAAAACAGAGGGGCCAAAGGATACTGGGTACCCCGAGCCAACTTGATTGCCAACGGAAAAAATGAAGACTTAACTCCGTACCCAGGGAACTCACTGAACAAAAATTTACTAAGCCAAAAAGCCAGGAAACCGGCCCACCTCACTTCCTTATCCTTTTCACGAGAGAGGGTCATCACCCATCTCCCCATCCTAGCCGGTTTACCACCAGGAGAGGCGGAGCGGCCACCAAAATGACCAAATAATTTCTCTTCTACCACGAGATCCTCACCAGAAAGATCAATATCAAAGGGATTTTCTTCACCAAACACCGGGAGGAGGAAGTTATTAACCACATCCTCCAAGGTGATTGTCAATTCACCAGTAGAAAAGAAAAAAGTATGAAGGGAAGGACACCAACGACGTACCAGATGCCTGAGCCCTTTGGCGTCTCTGAAACCCTCAAGGTTTCTGGAAATAGCCACTGCCTTTAGGATGCCGGCGCGCTCCAAACGACCCACGAACTCAGCATCAGACAGTTCTTTGTCTACCCATATAGGCCAACCCTGAATCTTGCTCGGAACAAAATCAAAGAAAATAGGAACCGCCTCTCGGATTCCTTGTCTGATCTGGAGATCAAAAATCTCTCTAGGGTCAGGAACCTGAGCGGAACCAGCGAAACCCGCTTGGCCAGAAAATAGCCAAACGTGAGGGGATGGAGGAGCCTCACCATGAG
The DNA here is from genome assembly GCF_932294415.1 of Quercus robur. Taxonomy (NCBI): domain Eukaryota; kingdom Viridiplantae; phylum Streptophyta; class Magnoliopsida; order Fagales; family Fagaceae; genus Quercus; species Quercus robur. The sequence continues at coordinate 27,170,131 of NC_065536.1, read as the reverse complement.
ATATATGGGGGAAAAATAAACTGAGAGAATACCAAGGATCCCGTAAAGGGAAGGCCGGACGTTCAGCAACCTCGCGGGAATCGCTCGGAGCAGAACCAGAAGAACCTTCCCCCTCAGAAGGACTGGGGGTGCGCTCTCTCCTCTTGCGAGAAGAAGAAGAAGCCATGGAAACAGCACACTCTCTGAGAAGAAAAGAGATTGAAAGTGCGAAAAAGGGAAGACCAGAGTAACAGAGAAGAAGAAAAAACTCAGGGAATGGAAAAAAGTTCAGAGAAGCAAAATGATAAGGTGAAACGGCTACAATAAAGGCGCAAGTAGCAGTTGGGAAAAACAGTTTATGAAAAGACGCGCCAGTTGCAAAAAATTTAATTTGAAGAGAGGGTTAATCAGCAGTTATTAATGAGAAGCAATGGGAAACGAGATAAGTGGGTAGAAGAGTTTTATCTCAAATACTCAACTGCCACGTCCCGTGTAAAGAGGAAGCTGCGAAAAGTAATAATTGTAAAAGAACACAACACGCAAAAAGGAGGCGACCAAAAGCAGCATAAGAGAGCTGGGATCCCACAAAAACCTAAGGAAACCTAAATCACTCACGCGTGGGCTTCAGGCAACCCACGAGCTCGGGGGGCTAAATGTTGAGGTCTAAAAAATCACAGCAAAAAATAAACCCAAGAAAGAATAAGCTAAGCCCAAGAAAGAGTGAGTTAAGCCCAGAAGAAAAAAAGACCAAGTCCAAAGGTATTATACAAAAGGCCCTGAGGATCCCGAAGCCCAGAAAAGGAAAAGCAACCAAAAAAGAAAGAGAGAGAACATCACAGCAAAGTATAAGGCGCAAGGATCCTCGGGCACCATCAATGAGCGCGAAGAAAAAAGAAGACCAGGACAGATCGATAGAAAGAAAAACGAGAAAAAAACAAAAGGACGCAAGCGACCCTTCATGGCACAGACAGAAAAGGCGTCGGGGAACCAAAACAAGGAAGAGGAATGTTAACAAAACGATTTCAAAAGAGCAGAACAGGATTCCACCCAAATAGGAAAGAAACGGAGAAGTAAAAGACACTAGAAGTGAGGATGCCGAGAAGGGCATACCTCAGCACACCCCAAAGAGGATGGCCAACCAGAAACTTTCGAAGGAATCAGAACCAAGAAAAGGAAAGAATGAGAGAAAACGGAAAAGGGGACTTACCGAGATGATGAGGACAGAACATACTCTGTTCACAAAAGACCAAAACAGGGGAACCAACGGTTCCCCAAGACGCCCAGAAAACTCCACTATAAAAGGAGAGGATGGGTTGTGAAGAAGGGCAGCGAGAAAAAAAGAAAGGAACAATAGAAAGAAGAGATTCACTAAAAAAAAAAATCATCAGAAAGTTTAGGCAGAAAGAAAATACTAAAGGGAAAGACAAATACTGCTTCCCGATATCCTGTAAAAGCAACTATGGCACATACTCGGATCCAACAAGAATGAAACTTCGCAAGTTTTGAAGGCTGAAATAGCCATTCAAGGCTGCAATTTTTGAGCTTGATTGGACCTTGTATCACGTCCTAGTAAGCTTGCTGTAATCAAACAGATAATGCTTTAATGAAATATTGTCCCCAGGATCCCCACAGTACTTCTTTTTTTTTATTGTCTTGCTAATCCTGTTTAACCTTTCTTTCTGAACTTACGTTGTTAATTTTGGCACTCCTCGATATCCTTGTTTATTGTCAGGAACATTTCTCTGCATTCGCTTGATTCTTAAACAGCCATTTAGCTGCGGTGAGTCAAGGCCCAGTCCACCAAATCCCCTTTTTTCTTTTTCACTCAGGCTCGGGATCCTTGGGTCTGAGTATCCCGAAAAAGACACTCTCACAGCCACAAAACAGAATTTGAAACAGTAGTGTTATTACATGAGACAAGACTACAATCAGTAACAACAGAGGAAGGAGAGTAAACACCAGGATGTGAGAGAACAGTGAGCATGAAATTGGAAAATTGAATTGGGACAAAAAGTTTGGCAGATATGAAATGGAATGAACCATGTGGTTAGTAGCACCACTATCAATAATCCATTCATTAGGTAACAAGGCAGGTGGAATGACAAGATTGGAAGAAAAAACTGAGTGATCTAAGTTGGTGGATGAATGCAAACAAAGAGGCATGGAATTAATAGAGTCTAAGCATTCAGGTTTATCTAAAATGTCACTATTAGGTGTAGGTAAAATACCTGCAGTGTGAAAAGTACCAGGTGTCAAGGACTTGGTGATAGGAGCAGTATGAATGATGAGTGTGGCAGCTTGATGAGTTCCAAGAGAAGAATCTTGATTTCCTTGTGATCCCAAGGTATGGGCTTGCAACATGGACATGAGTTGGTGACATTGAGAAGAAGTGAGAGCCACTGTGGTCAACTCCTCCATAGTATCTGTGTGATCCATATTGGAACCCATTGAAACCTGATTGGCTAAGTGCCCTTGCCTTTGTTCTTATACCCAGGAGGGTAACCATGAATCTTGTAGCATTTGTCCACCACATGGCCAAGAATCCCACAGTGCGAACACATTGGTCTTTCCCTTTTTCCATTAGGCTTGTTGGTATAATTGCCCTTGTTAGATGAATTATTAGGACCTCTAGAGAAGAGTGCAGCAGATTCAACTGCAATGGCATTGGAACCAATTCTTCTTTGTTTCTCTTCTTGAGTGATGAGAGAGAAGACTTGATTCAGTGAAGGTAAGGGCTTCATCAGTAGGATCTGTCCCCTAACAATTGCAAAAGATTCATTAAGCCCCATCAGAAAATTCATAGTACACTTCTTTTCTTGATACTCAACCCGAGCAGCCATTGAACCACAGGTGCAAATACCACAAGAACATGAGGGAATTGGCTTATAATTGACCAATTCATCCCAGATTACCTTGAATTTCGTGTAATAACTACTCACAGAGAGATTATCCTAAGAGAGAGTACTCACCATTCTTCGCAATTCAAAAACCCTAGGACCATTGCTCTAAGAGAATCGGTTCTTGAGATCTGTCCAAACTTCTTGTGCATTATTCAAGTAAATCACACTTGAAATCAAATCCTTGGACATTGAATTGATCAACCAAGAAAGGACCATTCTGTTGCATTTCTTCCAAGTAGGGAAAATTGGATCTGAGGAACTTGTTGGAGCTTTGATGGTGCCATCAACAAAATTTGTTTTGTTCTTGGAATCAAGAGCATAAATGATAGCTTGGCTCCAAGTAGCATAGTTCTCTTCAGTAAGAGGCTGATTAACCAAAATCAAGCCAAGATTCTCACCATTATGCAAAAAATAGGGATTGGACGATTTTTCCCAAGCAGGCACAGAGGTTTGAGAAGTAGATGATACAGAATCTGTATTGGCAGATGCGGAAGCCATTGAAGAAGCTTGAACTAGGTTTTACAGAGAACTTAGTTTCAAGAATCAGAGAAAGCAAAGAATTAAAGAAACTTTGCAAGAGAGATCAATGAAAGAATAAGGAAATACAGAGTGAAGAAAGCTTCAAGAAAAGCCCAACAATGGAGGATGAATTAGGAATTGATGGAAAACACCGAGCCAACTCGCTTTGATACCATATTGAAATTGGGAGAGAAAGAAGTTTGGAAGAGAGAGAACTGAATGAATAATGATCTGCTTGAATATTATTAAGAACTGATTAGTTTATATACATTGAGTTATTAACAAACTTAACAAACTAATAACTAATTCACATGATCAACACGTGATGAATTAAGTAACAAATAACAGTAAATATAAACTGCATGTAGCACAGCAGTGACAACAAAAAACACCTAAACGACTTGCAGCTTGATTGAACAGCTTGACAGCTTGACTGATATTTCAACATGATGCAGCGATAAAATCTCATTCAAAGGAGATGGCTGCCATAGCCTTTATAGCAAAGGATAAGTGGTCTATTCCCTTATTTGCTGGAGTGTGCTAGGATACAAATTTAAGAAAAATACTCAATTAGAGGGAGAGCCATTGAGGCTTTGGACCACTTATTTGGCTCATAGAAAATCCATGATTGAGTTGCATGTGGAGACAGATTTGGTCACGCTGCCAGGGATATTAAATTTTGTGTATAGAGAGAAATATGTATCTTCTAATCTAAATTGGAGTTTCTTAAGTAGGTTAAAAAAAGAGGTAGTGAGACCAAACGTTATTTGGTTTGGAGTAGTTCGTGGCCATTGCCCTTTTCATGGATTCCCGATTTCGGTTTACAAAAGGGTTAGTATTTAAATTTGGAGAGTTTGATCTGATTAGTGGCAGATGTATGTTTCTAATCCTTTTTATTTTCTAATACCCTACTTTCCAATTTTTCTTATTTTCTAAACACCAACCCATTTAATAAATAGTCATTTTTAAAAAAAGAAAGAAAAAGAAAAAGAAGTAAAGGCCCCAATTGTGCCCACTTCCAACCCTAATTTTAGCTATACTCGTAAGGTAGCCATTGAAGGTTATTCCAAAAAAAGGTTGACATCGAAGGTCTTTCTGGAAAAAGCAAATACAATAAAGTTTCTTTAGTGATCTAAATATAGGGAAGATAGAAGTATAGTAAAGTATAGTAAACTACTTTTTTGCAATAACTTATATTGTATCTTATTGCAACAAAATGTTTCGTTGCAATAACTATAGTAAAGAAATATTTTGTTGTGATAACTTATTGCAATAAAATTTTGTTGTAATTACTTATTGCAATAAAATTTTCATTGCAATAAAGCTTGATAAATTGAGTTATCTGGTCATAAAAGCCCTCCATGGCCTACCTGTTGCAATAAAATTTATTTTGCAATAATATAGGAGTATTTAGTTTATTTTTTATATTATAATTTTTTATTTCAAATCTATTATTAATCTATATATAAAATAATAGGTGAAGCAAAGAGAGTGTGAAATTGAATTCCAAATTAGAACTCTAATTTTGTGCCATGTGTCTAGAATTTGAAATTGAAGTTGAATTTTGTATCATGTGGCTAAATGTATGTGGGCTCATTCTCATTAAGACCACTTCTATGTATCGGGTCAAGTGAGTTACTGTGCTAATTAAGTTTTTTCTTGATTTTGTAGTCAAACGTGAAAACCAAAGAGATTAACATCGATGATAAGAACTTGGTTTGGGTACATTGCATAATTTCCAAAAAGATAGCAAAGCCAGAGTTTGCATCTTTGTTATAAATTGCTTACAAAGTTTGCATCTTTACATTTGCACTGAGTTTTGGATTAAAGTGTTTTCTTCTTGGTTCTGACACTGAGTTTTGTTTACTATTCACTTACAAAGTTTGCATCTTTACATTTGTTATAAATTGCTAATATGTGATTAGATGCACATTATGCCTAAAATTCACTATCCTTATATTTGGCTTTTTGTTCAGGTTTGGCACCTATAACAATGAAGAAAGCACTATTGTGGACCGATGGATGATACTTTTTGCAGGCTGCAAAGGAACTTAGTGATCAATGGAATCTCACGCAAATTGGAGAGGACCCGGCTGTAGATGTCTGGATGGCAGATGTGAGTCACTATGTTTTTAAAATGTTCAGTGAAGGTAAAGGTTATGAACAATGTAAATTTTCCGGAGAGAGATTTATTATTCTATATTTACGCAAGTTTGGTCTCCTTCTTGGAGTGGATCACTCCACCCTGTTTTTATACTAGAATTTTTTATTCAGATTGTTACAATTTAATTCAAAATTTTATTTGAATTTTCCTATTATTGTTACTATCATATATTATCATTCCAATTGTTCAATTAGAATCTGAAATTGGAGTTCAATTTTACTATACACGTGTACAATCTAATTATTTTTAATTTTGCTGTCATGTGCAGAAGCTAATGAGATGAAATTAATAACACATTAAACACTCATGATTTGGGAATCAGTAGTACCAATCTAAATCCATTGGACCTGCTTCGTGATAATACAACTATGAAGGATGTATAAAAACACGCACAAACCCCTCTCTCTATAAAAAGAGATTGGAGAGAATTTCTTTTATTAGCCATGGAACTTCAGAGGTTTTTTCTTTACACAAATGCCCATCATGTTACAAAATGACCCATTGTAAAACTACAAAATGAGTACAACTCTAAGGGTTTTTTTTTTTTTTTTTTTTAATTTTTAATTTTTTAAGCTGCGAAAATTTCAATCACCAATAGAGATTGAAGATTCAAAAGCGTGAATGGATCTTTTGGATAAACATTGTCACCAAGGTTCATCTTTCTATGTAAAATATATATACTGCTAAGTTTTGTTAATAAAATTTGCTGGTTAATAATATGAATTTAGACTTAACTGAGCCTTTTAAACATGAATAAACTCATGATTAATAATATATCCATTCTCGTGCGATAGCACGGGGCTACATACTAGTTCTTACTAATTGATAAAACTAATTCACCCTGAGTAAGCTAGTGATACTTACTATGTAGGTTTTATAAATTGATGTGTCACCAAAAAAAAAAAAAAAAAGTTATTCAAAACATTTTTTTATTATGTTGTTTGAGTAGCACCAATTATGTCCCTGCAACATCAATTTGTAAGTTTTTTGTCATAAGATTTGTATTAGTTTTAACATTTTTCATTTACTTAATGGTGAATTGATGATTGTGTTGTATTTTTATTAATTCATATATATATATATATATATATATATATATATTTCTTTTTTTGTGTGGAAAAGATGTTGAAGTTACTACACATTTTACTATAAAAAAGCTAACAAATTGATGTGACTTTTCAATAATTAAAAAAAAAAAAAAAGTATTGAATTACTATTGTAATAAGTGACATATTAATTTTAAGACCTATGAGATCCAAAAAAAAAAAGGTGCAAGTAACTTTGTAAGGGCAAGTTTTGGATCCTAAGCCCAAAAGAGAAAAGGATTAAGGCCCAAAGAGCCCAATACAATGAATTTGTAGAGAGTGGGTTGAAAACTAGGCTTCAATGGCTTGAACAACACTCACAATGGATTAAAGATGATAAGAAAACAAAGACAAACAAGTTTTGTGCAAGGAAATTCTTCCTCAACAAAGTCCAAAGAGAGTAGTTCTTAAATATATTCCTCTTAAGCTTGATTACAATTCTAATTCTTAATGCTAAAGTCCTTTCTTACAGATTCTCAGATACCCCCTGTAATTGGGGTCTTTCTTCTTTATATTGCCCTGTTTGCTTCATCTTAACCCTCCACGTGTAGATCAAGCTGCTGGCTTTTATCCTTATCCCATCAACACCTTCCTGAAATCTTTAGGAATAGCTATAAGGCTGAATATCACTGTTCAAGTATCACCCCCACATTAATGCTGCCAAAGAGTTAGCTGCATAGCCATTAATGCGATGGTTGGAGCTTTCTCTTAGATATTTCTTAGCTTCCCTTAGTCCTATTCCCTCTTGATGTTTATCCTTACCAGTAAAATCATCCAGAGCGTAGCTTCTGATGGCAGACCAAACCTTCTGACCCCCGCTTTGCCTAGTCGAGGAGGCTTTTCTCCTCGGACAACCTTACCAAACCTTTAGGGCTAGAATCCTTCCATAACTCACCGATTGGTACCTTTCTGTTAAAGCCTACCTCTCCTTGGACTGCTAAATGTCCTCGGACAAGGTTCATGACTCAATATACATTCCTGGGCTCTTCATCCCTACAAACTCTTTTTTTTTTTTTATTAAAAAAAAAAACCTACTACCCCTATATTAATTTGGGGGCCTTTCTATATTAGGGAGCCTTAGGCCATGATCTAGATGGCTTAGGCGTAGGGCTGGCTTTGCCCCTTGACTCCTAAAAAAAATGCCTATAGTTACTAGTATTATCACTCATTCTTAAGAAGTTCGACCCCTTCGATATAGAAAAAACCCAAAAGAAGCACTCACACTCAAACAAACACCGAAAAATAACGAAAATGAGCTTCCCTCACCAACCAAACCACCATATTATTTTTTCTTAGTTTTTATCTTGTCCCACATTTTTTACCCATTTCCCTATTCACAAGTTTTTTTAAAATTTTGCTTATCCCATATATGCATAACTTTGAATTGTTTTAGATAGGATAAAGCTAATAGTGAAATTGCCACGAACAATTCAGAATTTACTATTAATCTTTCTTTTGTAATGCAATTCAATTAGTGGGTCCCATAAATAAATAAATAAATAAATATATATATATATATATAAATATATATATATATATATTTATATAATCCTACTTAATCTCCTTACATGGTACCAAAACCAAGCCTCCATTATATTTTCTTCTACTCTATTTCTATACATTTTCATAGTTTCAAACTCGGAATTTTTACTATAAACCAAAATTTTAAATACTTAGAATTATAGAGAACCAAATGTTGAATTCTATATATATTTAGAGACAATGAAGGTCTTGAGACATATGTACAACTTTACAAGTTTGCTATACTCCTAATACTTTTAGATGTATGTATTTTTTTAATATATTCGAAGGAATCAAATTAGGTGTCTAAAATTTAAGTATTTTTTTCGATGAATAAAAAATTTATGTAAAAAACTCATTCCAAAATCAGAAAAATCTAGATACCATTTATTTTACATGTCTAGCTTATTTCTTATCAAGGTCAATGCATGGCAAAAGCTTTGCAACAGGTGCAAGTACAAGTATCCAATTTGAAGAGATTGATGTGTCAATAAAGTATGAAACATCATGCTTAATTTTCACACCTGACATGAGCAGGTTAATCTCTTACTCATTTTTCCATCATTTTTATTTTTTTTAAATGCGATAAAATTTTAACATCTGTTCCACAATGATTTTTCTTCATCAAAGTACTAAGACACCAACTGATTTTTCATGTAGACAGAAATCAAATCATAGATCTCTTATTTGACATCAATAAACTTGACTAGTTAAGTTAAATGGAACCAACGTTTCCCCAAACTTTATTGTTCTCTTCCTAAACTTCAAAAATTCTCAAACTGATTCTAGGGCTGCCCATTCAAATCAATGCTAAAACTAGTCAAGTTGATATCACATTATGCAACTCGGAATGCTTTCTAAGGTACACCAGTCCATTATTGTTGATCAACTTTCAAGAGAAATCATGCTTCTGACACTACTGATGGATTGTCCTCAAACAGTAATCATGCATAGAACAAGGAAAATAGTGGCGCTGAAACTAAATAGCCAAACTACCATCTAGCTCACAAACAGAATGCTGGTCTCGGAAAGATCCATAATCCTCATTTGGGTAATCAACAGTCTAGGCACATAACATTACTTAGTAAAGATCACCTTCCTTATGTGTGTGCATCACACAGTCTGAAGTCGGGTAGGACCGTTGGAGAGACAGGTCAGCAGATACCCCTTCTCCATCTGCTTGTCATCCAGAAACGATCCATCTGATTAATCCACCAATCCTGAAGCACAAGCAAGGCAACTCCAGTCCAGCATTTTCAACTGAGTCAAGGATGTAAGCATCATCAGGGGCATCAAACTCATTCTCTTCACCATCTGGTCCGATCAGTTTCACTTTGTATACTGCCATTGCAGACATTTTGAATGGAGAAGACTTCAAGCCAAATGTTTTGGAGACGCTCTTTATAGATCCAAAGAAAGATGGACTCTAAGTTAAGGCTTGGGGAGTGGAATTTTGGGCAAGCAAGAAATTGGGACTCTCAACAGTCGACATATTCACAGTTGACATATCCACACTTGAACCTACACAATATAATAAATTCTTGATTAATATATGTAAAGTTGTGATTTACAACTATTTTGTATTGGTTTTTATTCCGTGCCAAATTTGATTGAAATTTTGTTCAATCCTATGTACCTTGTATTTTATGTGGGATTTCTTTGTAAGGGTTGTGTGTGAGAGAAAGTGTGAAGACTCAAGGCAAAGTGAAAAGCAAAAAGTTTTCGCAGGTAGCTTGCGAGAAGCCTTCCCGCGAAGTGAAGTATGTGCCCTACACATGACTGGAATGCGAAGAGTCATGAAAGATGATGATAGCTGGTTTTCGTGAGTGTCTCGCAGGTAAGGCCTTCCCGTGAGATACCTACGAAACATTCTATTTTGTCAATTTGTCATATTTGATACACCAGGTTTTTACACACACTATATATACTCACATTACCCACATTCTGAGAGGAGTGCTTTTCAGAGAGAAAACCCTAACCACTATCCTTGAAAGTGAGAGACTGTTATATTCACAATTCTCTACACAATTCATTGTGGTTTTCCTCAACTCCTACCTCTCTATTTCCAAATTCTTGAAAGGTTGATAGCCCAAACACTTACCACACCCATCTGAGTGTTAAGTGAAGTTTTGGTGCTGCTGGAAAGAATTAGGAGAAGCCAAACTTTGATGGATGTAATCGGGCGTATTGCGGGATCTGAAGAGCTAGATAAGACACAGTTCCAAAAAGTCTTGTTGGAGTAGGAGTTTAAAGGGCTTAGGTGCATTGGGTAGATTAGGCTTGGAAGGTTTCTTGTTACTCGTGTATTCCAACTTATTGTCTAGTGGATTGATTTACCACTTGGAGGGCGACGGAGAGGTTTTACGCTGAGTACTTCGATTTTCTCTTCGATAACACATCGGCGTATCATCTTGTGTTTGCATTCTTCTTCTCTACTCTTTTAGCTTTCATTTTACTGTTGTGTTTTGATGAATATGGCTTAGAGTAGCTTTATTGTTTGTTCGTTCGCATTTACTTTATTCCGCACTTAGTTTAAGTTAGCGTAAAATCGATAGAGCCGTAACTTTTAATTTGGAGGTCTAAACAACTCTTGTGTTTTAAGACATAATCGAGCTTTCAATATACAAATATTAGAGTCAAGCAAATAACCCTACATATGAAGCTACTTCTGAGTTTTGAAGGACAAATGGAAAGGTGTTTTATATCTTCATATTTTAAAAGAGGCCTCTGTTTTATGCAAAAGGATGCACATTTTGCAAACTCTTTGTAGTTTTTCTTTATTTGAACCAAAGATCTAGCCAAAACCTGCCCCACTCCTCACCTAGCCAGGGCCCAACCAAGGTTAATCTTGCAGGGCAACTTTTAACATGCAGAAAGGTAGAAACTTGATTCCCACATGAGAAATCAGAAACATATGCAGCAAGATGCCATTCAACCAGTTCTTGTCTGAATAATGCTTCTGTCAATGACCCAATAATTTGTCATGGTAATCATCTATAACAAGACTATTTCCTTTGAGAGCTAGTCACAAACTTTGCAACATTTCAAATAATAGAAACACAGTTCAATAAGTGACAACTTCTATATGAGTAAAGATGGTGATGCTCACTTAATAACAACCTTCATTTAACGCTTGCAGTTAGAAAATTTCAATCTCATCTTGAATCAATTTCATATCATGCCCTACGAGCAATTCAAGCACAATGAAAGCAGAAATACTAGGAAACACAGTTTGAATGATAATAACACACTTCTCATCATTTCGTAGAACCAAAAAAGGGGAATTCTGATTTATCTAAAATAAAAATATATTAAAAAAGAAAAAGAGGATGTTTGGACATAAAAGCTATGAAATGACAAATAATATTTACAGAAAAATAGACCCATGAAAGCAATAACATGTTCAGGTGTGCACATGCAAGCATGGACAAACTTAAAAGAAATCATCACTAAATTTCCTTAAACTTCAAAATTATTTGCCTGTTTGACATTATTGTAGGAAGTAGACCTTTAGTAGTGGAGCTTTTGCGATATAGAGCATTAACTGAAAGAACTCTTTAGTGTTTTAATTTGAGTGTTTGGCAAACTACAATGAATAGTGCTTGATTTATATAACATGAAAAGTAAAATTGGCCTTAAGGCACCAATTAAAATCTTTTTAGTGGGTTTGCAAACACACTATTTATGTTCCGAAAATAGCTTTAGAGGTCTTAAAGCTCTTTTATGGCCCTAAATCTCCACCTAGATAGGTGAAGGTTTAGACCTTTTAGCTTGAAAAGTGCCTATAGTATTGCAATGGGGCATGGGGAGTGTGGGGATTTCAGTGCTGGTTGGATCTGGAAAGCAAATACCCTCCCTAGAATTAAAACTTTTCTGTGGATGTGTGCCCATAATAGTATTGGGGTTAGGAGTTGTCTTATGAAGAGAGGAGTCTGTGTAGAAGAATTGTGCCCCATTTGTCAAGAAGCTCCGGAATCAGTTCTTCATGCCCTTCGTGACTGTGCTTGGGTTAAGCTGGTGTGGGCTAAGCTGGGTATTACTGAAGCAAATCGGGTTTTTTGGGATAGTGGGCTGCTGGACTGGCTGCATTGGAATGGAAATCATATGGACACGGGGGCTGCTACAAGTGTATCCATGAGGTTGCCGTGGAAAATTAGGTTCCCTTTTGCTGTTTGGAACATCTGGAAAACTAGAAATAATTTTGCTTTTCAAAGGAAGAGGCTGAACCCGCAATTGGATTCACTTATTATTAACCAAGTCATTGAATTCTTGCATTGCATTGCCTCTCCTAGAGTACCGGTCCAAAAAATTGTTCAGAGAATTCGATGGGAAAAGCCTTCGGCTGGGTGGATGAAGCTTAATACGGACGGCTCGGTGTGTGGCTGGATGTGGGGGAGTGATAAGGAATGATCGTGGGCTTTGGATTGGGGGTTTCTGTAAGCGACTAAATTTCTAGTTTGAAATAAATCAAACAAGTAAAATAGTTTCACAAATGCGAATTTGTATTGATGATTGTGTGGTACAATTCTCTGGAATTACAAAAGAGTGATCCTCTGATTCGATCTCCTTGCAAAACTTATTGATTAGATTTATGGTAATGTGGATTTGACTTGAACACAAAATATCCTTCAATTTGGTTGAGGGATAGATTGAAGATTACTGAAACGGAATTACAATGAATCTCTGGCTATGAGCTTGTTTAGAAATTCTTTGTTATTTGCGTTCTTCGTGTTCTTCGTGCGTTCTTCGTCTTCGAAAGTTTGTGGTAGAAGTTCTTCGGAGCTTTAGAGGCTTGAATCCGTTGAGCTTCAATGATTTGTGATTTGTTGATATTTTCGGACACTTTTGGCTTGATTCCCGTGAACTTTAAGATCTAGGCAGATGATCTGGATGATTCTGCTTCGAATGTTCTTCGATTTTTGGGGTTTGAAGTTCTTGAAGTTCTTGAAGGCTTTGAGGCTTGATCTTCACAGAGCTTTTTCACTTCTGAATTTTGGTCCTCCTAAATGTCTCAAGAAGGCTTCTATTTATAGGAATTTTGGGGTGGGTGAGCGATACGTGGCGGAACTTGATTGGTGACACATGTCACAGCCTGATTGGTCCGCTTGTGTCATCGCTTACACGTGCTGGACTGCTTGAGTCATCGCTTACACGTGCGAGGCTGCTTGAGTCATCGCTTACACGTGCGAGGCTGCTTGAGTCATCGCTTACACGTGCGAGGCTGCTTGAGTCATCGCTTACACGTGCGCTGATGCGTGATTGGTTCTTGCATGACACTTGGCAAATTTCTGTTGGCTTCTGAATAGTGATAGCAAAACCTAGCAGCAATACATGGTGCTCTGTAATTGGCTGTATTTTGTGGACTTGGTAATGTGACGTGTCAGCTTGCGATAGGTCGGGAATTTTCCCTCTCTACAAATGCCCCCTCGAGACTCTTTCACGCACACAGTCTTGGAGTGTGGTGTGGGAATGAGTTTCGAAAAAAAATGAATTTTTGGTACTTGACTCTTTAAGTGAAGTAGTCAAAGGTGGTGGAGAGGTTGAAGGTGGTGGAGCTTTCAGAAGGATGAGATAATTTCCGAAGAGTAGACCCACCCATACGAAAGGCTTTGATGAGACCGAAAAAGGGGTCTGCAAGTATTTGAACGTACTTGAGTGATGGAGCCTTCTTAGCAGAGATTAAGTTGAAGTAATTTCAAAAGAGTATTTTGGATCGTTGGCGGCGATCACAAGATGTTGAAGATGGGGAAGATGAGGGAATGGTGGCTGGATACAGCATGCAGGGTCATAGAGCTAGCCTCGTGTTCTTAAGAACTTCTGGTGAAGTTATTTCAGAAGATCATGCTTTGGATTACAACGAGGACAGGTGGGAAAGTGGTTGAATACACCTGCATATTTGTATCACTCAAGTTAAGTTGAAGTAATTTCAGAAGCTTATGTATTCTGGGTATGCTGGTAGTGGCAACGAAGAAGATGGAGATGAAGCAAAGCAAATGAGCAAAGCATACACCACCATGGTGCTAGCCCTGTATGCTGGGACCCTTCTGGTGTAGATGTTTATGGGAAGTACAACTTTGAATATGGGACCGACTGTGTGTTGCATGGGGTCCGACAGCAAGTAATCGAATGCGCCTGTGTAATGGGACCATGCTGACGGACGTTATGTTGAAGTAATTTCAGAAGAGTACCTTCTGAAATTCTTCAAGCTGATTATAAGTTGGAGTAATTTCAGAAAATGAGTTTTGAGGTACCAGCAACGATGACCTTTGGGTCCCATAGTAATGGGGACATGGAATAAAGCTTTGATGACCATTTACCGGCACCAAAGGCTGAATTCTGATGAGCTGGCACCTTGAAGGTTGTTTTAAGTGTTGGATGGAAAACAATTTGTAGGATACCCCAACACTTTTTACCATCTTCATCTACTGCCACTTGTTGGAAAAGCACAGAAAAAATGAAAGATGGAACTAACTTGTGAACCTGGTTTGGAAACCAGACAAGTTGCTGTTTGTTCCGAACCACTGCTGCTGCTGGAAGACCAAGCAATTGGAAAGAGACTACAGGAGCCCTGAGGTTAGGAACAGGTGTGTCCGCTGGACTTGGATTTCCTGGCCAACCAAGTCCACGGAAGCATGGGAGGGCGATGCAGGCCTTGTTATGAGTAATTTTATGGACAAAGGTGGTTGTTAAGTGGAGAAACAAAGTTTGTTTGGATCTCAAAACTGCAATGATGTTGTAAATAGGGTTTCGACCGACCCATGGGAGGGTTGATCTCAAAACGATTATGAAGCAAAATCGATTGCTAGGTATTGAGAATGATGAGGTCATAGTGAGAAATGGTTGTGAAAAGGAGGATTTGAAAATCTGAAAGAGGCAAATCTTCATTTCATGATTCAGTGTTTTTTTTTTTTGGATGAGTTTTTGATGAACCCGGCCCTCCTATTTATAGTAGAGAGATGAAGAATGGTAGGTAGGTAGTTAAGAATGGTAGTTGAGAATTTTTGGTGAGAATGGTAGGTGGGAACGGTAGGTGAGAACGGTAGGTGGGAATGGTAGGCACCGAATGGGAATGGTAAGTTGGAGACTGGTAGGCACCGAACGGGAATAGCAGATTGAACTAATGACCTAGTGTAATTTCAAGACACACTTGTGAGAGTTCATTTGTACTTTGAAAGGCAAGTTTTGATGAAATCTGGAGAATAACCCTGAGGAGATCCCAATTAAGTGGATGAATCTCAAATTTTGATCTCAGGAGTTTAAGTTTCGGACATCGTCAGTACTTCAAAGATTTGGGTTTGATTAGTGATCACCAAGTCCAAAACCAATAAGTGGATTTCAAAATCAGAATCTTCGTGAAAGTACGAATAGAACAAACTTTACTCGAATGTCTTGATTCTTGGTCAAAGTTCACTTCAAAGCCAACAGTTGTAGAATCACATTATTTGAGAAATTTTTGGATTCTCAAATGAAGAAATAGACCCTAAATTTGGAATATACACGAAAAATTGAGAAAGGCAAGTGTGATTTGAAAATTTTGACTTTAGGTTGATTTCCACATCAAAGTCAACTGTCTTGGAATTTGAGCTATTTGTGCAATTTTCAAGTCCCAAATGATGAAACGGACCCCAAAATCAGAATGTACACGAAAAATTGTGCAAGACAGGTCCGTCTTAAAAATTTGACGTTTGGTCAACATTTTGCACAAAAGTCAATTTTTTTGGAAATTGGACGTTTGCACAATTTTCGAGCCTCGAATGAAGGAATGGGTCCCAAAATCGGAATGTACTCGAAAAATTGAGTGGGACAGGTCTGTTTTGAAATTTCTGACTTTTTGGCCATGGTCAAAGGTCCATTTGGTCAAAGTATTTTCTCTCTCTTTTTTTTTTTTTTTTTTTTTTTGCAGGCGGTTCGGATCCGGGTCAAACCGGGCCGGTCCGGGTCTAATCTGGACCAACCGGTCAGCAGTGTGGGGATGACGTCATCCATGACATCACATTGCTGAGGACGCATGTGGCACGTGTGGTACGTGCGACACGTGTGGCACGTGTGGCCCGTCTACACGTTTGAAGGAAGCCCGGCGCGTGAGATCTGATGGAGGCGCGTGTTCGTTGAGGCGAACGATCTGGTGGCGCGTGTAGGCGCGTGGGTGACTTTCTGGACCTGAAAATTTCAGATTTTGTAGTTTTAAGGCCGTAAAAGACCATGGTGCAATCATTTTTCTAAAATAACCGGCATATTTTCACAGATTTGAAAGACTAGGCCGTGGGTCTTCGCGAATCCGGGGCGGCGCGTGGTGGCGCGTGCGGCCATTTCTGGGCTTGAGATTTCTGGGCTTTGTTAATCGTGGGCCGATGGATCTAGTGGTGACACCTGTTTTGTGAAGATTTTCTCAAATTTGTGCAGATTTGAACGAAAAACTTCGCGAAACGTTTGGGAGTTTGTGGCGGCTCGTGATGGCTCCGCTGCTAAAGATTTTTCTGGGTTTTGTACACCAAAGTCCTTAGAAGATTTCTGTGGGTTGATTTCTTTGTGAAATCTTGTCAGAAACTTTAGAAATCCAAAATGGAGTCCGCACACATTGTTGGATTTGTTGCCACCTTGGTCTACTTTGGCGGGGGCCATTCTGACAACGCTTGACAATCCAGGCAGGGAGTGGTTCCAGAGTAACCACTAAGTATCTCTGTTGTCCTCAAGAAGTCGGTGACACAGTAGAACAAGAAGCTTTCCTTCGTCGGTCTAGGATGGGAGACTGAAAGCATTGCTGGACTTGTTGGCATCTTGGTCTACATTGATGGTGGCCGTTCTGACAACATTTGACAATCTAGGCAGGGAGTGATTCCAGAGTAATCACTGAGTGTCTCTGCTGTTTACAAAGGAGTTGGTGACACAGTAGAACAAGAAGATTCCCTTCGTCGGTCTAGGACTTCATTCACAGTCTAGTGTCATAGTTTCCGAGGTTTAGTGTAATTTTTTTCTTTCTGACAGCATGATACATTTATGGGCTTTGTCATTTCTGATTTTTCAAATGAGTACGTCACCCTTTGAAAATATGGCACTTTTAACTTTTTTACAGGTGTTTTTTTTTTTTTTTTTTTTTTTTTTTTTTTTTTTTTTTTTTTTTTTTGTCTGCTAGCTTCTATGGATCTCTATATAAAGCCACTCAGGACATGCACTAACTCGTACAAACGTAATCTCTAATAACAGAATACTCTATAGTAACATAATACTCTGTATGGAGAAACCATGCCCACCCTCTTTTTTTTTTTTCTTTTTTTTTCTTTTTTTTTTTAATTAATTTATTTTCTATTATTTGATTTTTTTTTTTTTTTTTTTTTTTAGTACACAGGTATCATGATGCTCTTTTTTAAGGATTCGAAAATTGGTGAAGAAGCAGCCTTGTTTATTTATAAGAAGAAAGATGACAAGGATGCGAAGCCTACGACCTTGATTGTTCGTCTGCCCACAATTGGAAAATTTTCAGAGAAATGGGGTCGTAACTCTTATCCTTTCAATTTGCCGAAATGGTCACAGGTTGTTCCTTCTAATGGCGGCTCTAACTTGGAAACAACTATCCTTCTTGCCTCGCATCACAAAAATGTTGCTAAGTCAAAGCCGTACAACACTTTGGGACGAGAGATAATTGCCAAACATGCGGATTGGGATTTTTCCTTTAACGTGAATGGAGGATCTTCTTACTTCTTCCTTTATTGGGATTGGCTAGAAGATGTGCTCAGCCGGTGTAAACAGCTCCTTGATGTGACCCACCTCTACAGTGCAGTCTTTGCTTCCTTATTCACATATGATTATGATGAAAACCTCATGAAAGCATTTTGTGAGTGTTGGAGTCCGTCCACTAATACCCTCCATACCTCCGTTGGGGAAATTTCCATCACACCATGGGATCTTTCCATTCTCGGTGGACTTCCTTGTACCGGTGCATTTTATGATGAAGTAGTACCCAATGCGCAAGAGCTAGATGGAATCAATGACCAAGGACGACCCTATTTGCCGTACAGCTGTCGCTACCTCTTCCTGGCGTATCATCATCTTCAAAATCGGCTGAAGAAACAAGGGAAAGTAAGTGTTCGTGACTGGATCACTTTTTGGTATAGAGGAAATAGCAAGTATTCGGCTCCTAGAAAACCAGCGAGACGGACAACCATTCCCAAGTATAGTCAAAATCCCTCGGGTGAGATAAAGGAGCATGGGCCATGGCTTGATAAAGAACACGGGGTCTTTGTGGATCTTCAAGTTGAAGGTGATTTAAAGGAGGAGACTTATTTATCGGCGCTTCTTTCCTGTTGGCTGTGCATATTTGTCTTCCCTATCAAGGATCAGAACAGCATCCGTCCTGGTACTTTCAAAATTGCTAGTTCCATAGCTAATGGTCGTTCATTTGGCCTTGCTTCCCCAGTATTGGCTAGCATTTATCTTGGGCTTAATACCATTTCTTCCTCTTCTACCCCGAGCAAGTCCGGAGCTAGCTTTGCCATCCATTATGTTCATGCCTGGGTAGGTCATTTCTTCCGAAGCAATCGCCTCACCCATGATAAACCATCTGATGCTTTGATGACTAAATATTCTGGTGTGGGCTATGTCTCTCCATTCAACGAATTCTCTGCACGCAAGCATATACGAAACGCCACCAACTTTCTTTGGCACCGAACTGCTTTCAAGAAAAACTATGACCAAACTTTTATTGACAATAATCATTTATCCATTCAGAAGTTCGACTACTTTATAAGCCTTCGCTCGGGGTACTTGTCACTTCGATGTGAAGACCAACATATTGTAGAAGCATACAGTCCTCACAGATTCAGTCGGCGCTTTGGATTTCATCAAGACATCCCAGGTGATTTGAAGGAAGAAATTCATACCGGTTCTTTAAAAGACCTCTACCAATTCTATCAATCCTTCACTTGCTGCAACACAGATTCTAAGATATTCATTCCAGCTTTTGCCACAGACTTTGGAAGTCGAGTCAGACATAGCTACAAACAATGGTGGGAAAGGGTTTGCGGAAATGATTTTACCAAAGGAACAGACCTCCTAGCTGACATCGCCTCCTTCCCTGTTAAGCCACTAACATCCAACAAGCCTCAAAAGGGAAAGAGGGAACTACAAGACCCATACATTCCACAGCCTTTGTCAGAGTTTGTACGACGTCGTCTTGAAGATGATAGTCATTCAAAAGCCTCATCTCGACATATCGAAGTCACCTGCAGTCAAGGCACCAAAGGTCTATTTGTTGTACCAGTTAAGGATGCCAGTAAGATTTCTGAGGAGGAGGTGGGTAACGACCTGGGCTATAATTGGAAACAATCGAAGAGTCCAATGGAGGGTGTTGATGTGGAGATTTCTATTAATCATGCACAGCTTCTTTCAAATAGCGAGTCTTCTATTTCAAAGCCATATGCGAAGAGTTCGGATCTCGAGAGGTGTGAATTTGCTGATGTTGGTACGTCATCCCAATTTCCGATTGAGACAGAAAGGGCACCTCTGCCATCCCTACAACCAGTTAAACCTCCGGAAGTCTCTGTGTTTCAAGCCAAGGCACATATTTCTTCTGTGCGTAGGAAAGGGGCTTCTATGCTAGGAGATGTTCTTCTAAACAGGCTTTCAAATCTTTCCGTAGACACCATCCTCCCAAAAGCTGAAGTACAAGAGATTTATAGTGGGGTTGAAAGTCTTGGAGTGGACCCTCAACACTTGCGCGAGAATGTTGACAAATATTGCGAGGGTATTGTAGACTATTTGAAGATGAAGGAATTTCTGAACCAACGACCAAGTTCTGTCATCTTGTCTCAACGCCAGGCTGAAGTTGAATCCCTCTTTTCTGAAGCATCGCAGAAGAAAGCGTCTTTGAAGACTGAACTTGATGCTGTTAGATTGAGGATGGTTGACTTGAAAACTGAGCTTGTCCAGTTAGAGCAATTATTGTCTCAAATTAAAACTCATCAAGTTGAACAAGACGATGTTGTGCAAGACTTAGAAGAACAACTTGAAGAAGTCAAATCTACCCCCGCTCTTGAAGACCAGGATATGGAGGCTTTAGAGAAGATACGAGCCCTTCTGGAAGATAATCGTTCTAGCTTGAAAGATTTGAAATGGATGTCATAATTTCTTTTGTTTTAATTTCCTTCATATATGTCAACATGCTTTCCTCTTGTACTATATTTCTTTCGTTAATCAATAAAGAAGACTTTATTTTCTGTTCCTTCATCATTTTTTTTTTTTTTTGAGACTGAACTTAGCAAAGGATACTAAGTTGCCTACGTACCCTTGAGAGGGATCAAGTCATCACGTAGTTCAAAAGATTTTTGTTTTTTTTTTTTTTTTTTTTTTGTTTTTTTTTTTCAAAAAAGGGTGCGCAGTGTGTAATAGTGGGTATCACCACTGATCGAACCCGAGACCTCGGCCTCAAGGGAGAAATGGGTGTCCAAACGCTACGCCACACTCGCAATTGTTGACATGGAGTGGGATTAATTTCTCCTTATTGGTACACTTTCAAGTATAGAAGCATTTGAGGAACTTCCCATTGATGGGGCCGATCCTTGCACCATCATTATCAATCAACTTGTGAGCTTGGTTAGTGTTTGCCCCCTGCTTGAGAGTCGGAAGTACATCATAAGCAACGGTCACATGGTTTGACCCGACAACTTCATTGAAGTCTAGATCAATCTTGTTTTCTTTGGCAAAAAAAGGAGGGCTCACGTGTGTAATCCTCGCCCTACGCCCCACGATATTTCATGGGTACCAATTGCGCATAGTGGGTATCACCACTAATCGAACCCGAGACCTCGGCCTCAAGGGCGACATAGGCATCCAACCACTACGCCACACTCGCAAATGGTGCCATAAAGGGGGATTAATTTTTCTTTATTTGTACGCTTTCAAAGGTAATGGAAAAACATCATGTACCCTTGCAGCGTTATGGTGGGTAGTTTAAGCTCTTACCGAGGAGCAATCCTCGATTTTCAAGCATAGAAGCGTTTGAGGAACTTCCCATTGATGGGGCCGATCCTTACACCATCATTATCAATCAACTTGTAAGCTCCATTGGTGTAGACTTCTTGCACAACATAAGGTCCATCCCATTTTGAAGTGAACTTATTGCCTGTACGATGAGTTGTGATGATAGGTCTTCGAACGGCGAGGACTAAGTCACCAACTTGGAATGATCGTGGTTTGACTCTTTTATTGAATGCGCTTGAAAGACGAGCTTGATAGCATTCAAGGCGTTGTTGGGCCTCGAGCCTTTTTTCATCAAGTGCCTCTAATTCTTGCAACCTGAGCTTGGCATTTTCTTCTCCAGTCAATCCTTCTTGAATGGCAATCCGTAATGACGGGATTTGGCGTTCTAAAGGAAGGACGGCTTCAACTCCGTAGACAAGAGAATATGGCGTTGCTTGAGTAGGCGTTCGAAATGTTGTTCGATATGCCCATAATGCTTCTCCGATTCTTTCATGCCAGTCTCGCTTTGTCTTGGATACCACTTTTTTCAACAAACTGCCAAGTGTTTTGTTAAACGCTTCAGCTAGTCCATTTGCCGGGGCATTGTACATGGAGGAGTTGTATTGTTTAAATTCAAACTTCTCACATAGCTCTGTCATCAGCCTATTGTAGAATGGTTTGCCATTATCAGTTATGATATACCGAGGGACACCATACCGATAGATCAAGTGAGTTTGAATGAAATTGACCACCGTTTCTTTCTTCACTTCCCTAAGGGGTACAGCTTCCGCCCATTTCGAGAAGTAGTCAGTTGCGGCCAAGATGTACAAGTGGCCACCGGATGACTTTGGTAATGGCCCTATTGCATCAAGCCCCCATGCATCAAAAGGCCAAGAAGCTACGGTTGGGTGTAGAGGTTCTGGCGGTTGATGGATGAAGTTTGCGTGATACTGACAAGCTTCGCACTTCTTAGCGCATTCCATAGAATCTTGCACCATTGTAGGCCAATAGTAACTCATTCTTTTGATCCTATAATGTAACTTAGGACCTGACTGATGTGCGCCGCATATTCCAGAATGAGCCTCCTCTAAGGCTTGTTTAGCCTCTTCCTCTCCTAAGCAACGGAGAAACAATCCATCAAATGAATGGCGAAAGAGAGTGTCTTTATAGTAAATGAATCGAGCAGCCCTCCGCCGAATTTCAGTCTTGTGGCATTTATCATCCGGGAGTCTTCCATGTTGAAGGTATTCAATGATCACTTGTCGCCAATCTTCTTTTTCGACAAGGCATACAGAAATGATGTTGGCTTGCTCTTCTTCTTCTTCTTCTTCAACCACGAGAGGTACCACCCACCTTTGGGAAATAGCGACCTTGGTTGTCTCTTCTTGGGATAATGCTAAGGCAGTAGCCAAATTAGCTAAAGCATTGGTCTGTCTATTCTCCTTCCTCGGTATATGCTCCAATGTGATGGCTTCAAAATTTGCTAGCAACTTCTTCGCATGTTTGCAATAGGGGATGAGGTCTTCTTTCTTGACGTCATATTGCTCCAAGATTTGGTTGATAACTAATTTGGAGTCTCCCAATATCTCAAGTTGCGATATGCCCATCTCAATAGCCATCTGTAGACCAATGATCAATGCTTGATATTCGGCCACATTGTTAGAGCAGAGTTCGCTTAATGAGAACGAGTAAAGAAGTATATGCCGTTGTGGAGAAACAAACACTACACCTGCCCCCGCTCCTTCTTGACGTGCAGCCCCATCGAAAAACATCACCCATGGTGGCATTACTTCAATGTAAAACACATCTTCATCTGGGAAATCATCAGAGAACTCCCAATCAGACGGAACTGGGTGATCAGCTAAGAAATCTGCCAATACTTGTCCTTTGACAGCTTTTTGTGGAACATATGCAAGGTCATATTGTTGAAGCAAGACTGCCCATCGAGCTATTCGACCCGAAATCACTGGCCTGGAGAGGACATATTTGATTGGGTCTGCCTTTGCTATCAAACGGACCATATATGCTTGCATGTAGTGCTCCAGTTTGTCTATGGCAAAGAAAAGAAAGAGACACATCTTTTCAATAGGAGAATAATTTAATTCAGCCCCATTGAGAGTTCGACTTAGATAATAAAGGGCTCTTTCTTTCCCCTCTTTATTTTCTTGCGCCATAAGAGCACCTAGAGACCTTTCTTGGGCCGCAATATACAGCACCAAAGGCTTTCCTGGGATAGGAGCACCTAAAACTGGAGGATTAAGTAAGTATCTTTTGATGCATGCAAAAGCATTGCTGCAAGCCTCATCCCATTCAAAGTGCACATCCTTTTTCATCAATCTATTGAAAGGTTGACATCGACCAGCCAAATTCGAGATAAATCGTCGTATGTAGGCCAGTTTTCCCTGCAAGCCTCTAAGTTCTCGTAGATTCTTGGGGTCTGGCATTTTCTGGATTGCTTCAATTTTGGACTGGTCAATTTCAATACCGCGGTGCCTCACTATGAAACCAAGAAATTTTCCAGATGTTACGCCAAAAGCGCATTTGCGGGGGTTCATCTTAAGCTGATACTTTCTCAAGCGGGTGAACACGGATCGTAGATCTGCCAGATGGTCTTCCCTCCTTTTTGTTTTAACCACCAAATCATCGACATAACACTCCACGTATTTATGAAGTACATTATCAAAGATTTTCTGCATGGCCCGTTGATAAGTAGCACCAGCATTCTTTAGTCCAAAAGGCATCACTTTGTAACAGTAAATTCCCTTAGGGGTACGGAAAGCTGTAAGCTGCTCATCCTTAGGATTCATTCGAATTTGGTTGTAACCCGAAGATCCATCCATGAAAGATAAAGCTTCATGACCGGTAGTGGCATCAACCATGACCTCAGTGATGGGTAATGGAAAATCATCTTTGGGACATGCATTGTTCAAATCACGGAAGTCAACGCACACTCGGATTTGTCCATTCTTCTTCTTGATAGGGACGATGTTAGCAATCCATTCCGGGTACTGCACTTCACGAATGAAGCCTGCTTCAATGAGCTTATTGACCTCGGTTTCTATTTGAGGGATAAGCTCTGGCCGAAAGCGTCTTTGAGCTTGTTTGACTGGGCGCACGCCTTTCTTTACTGCCAAATGGTGTAGAGCAATACTTGGATTGAGCCCAGGCATTTCCTTGTAAGTCCAAGCGAACACATCTTTGTACTCTACTAGGAGTTTGAGGTATCCTTCTTCTTCTTCAGGGGTAAGAAGCACACTGATGAAAGTTGGCCGGGGTTCTTCAACAGTTCCTAAATTGATCTCTTTAAGTTCATCAACTGTAGCTTGTCCTCCATCTTCCAAGGCTGGAGGAGCTTCATCGACCTCTTCATTGGTTGCTTCAGCATCTGACAGTGTACCCTCTTCTATTGTAATATGAAACGAGGGTGATACCTCTTCAATTTCCTCATCATGGACGGGTGACTGACTTGTATGTACAATCGTTCGTCTTTTGACTTTGAGCGATCCTTCAGTGTTGATCTCCAAGGTAAAGTTACGTTTCATGTGTGAAGGAATGCTACTGCGGATCTCATCATTGGCTTTCTTCTCCCCTTGAACGTCAAAGTTTATTGAACTCTGAGAATGACTATCAATAGGCCTTTTCGTTGCCCCCAGTCGATCAAAGACTGATTTACAAGCAAGAGTGTCCCGATTTGGTGTTAAACAAGTTGTATTTAACCTGTCGAACACTGTGATTCGTGATGACGAGGCCTCGATGCGATCAAACACTGAGACATGGGGTGAAGAATGGTCTTTTCTTTGATTTGAACTTTCGCCGACCTCCACCGTTATGTATTGAGAACTCGAAGGATCGCTTCTTTTCTTGATCCATATCTGAGCTGGTTGTTCGGGAGTATAACCTAGTCCGGTCTTTGGGATAGGAATTTTATGCCCTTCAAGCCGCATTTTCCTTTGTGTTCTGCTAAGGCCATGCATCTTTTCTCCGGTGGCTTCTGGAATTAGCTTCCCTAAGTCTTCTTGTTTTGAGAAATCGTAGCCTGCTTTGGCTAACAGCCTATATGCCTTTAGGTCGAACCATTCTTTCGTCCGCTCACTTGGTAGAATACCATGCTCTATCGGACTTTGCGAAGACCTCACGAATCCATTTAACGGCTTCGAGGACAAAGGATTTGTGGATGAAGTTAAAGGCATGACATGATTTTCTTTCAATATGGCTACATCCTTCATCATGAGCTTTGCAGGTCTCGACATGTCTTTTGTAGGTTGAAGGCATTCCGCGAATGGTGATTGTCCATTCTTGCGATGTGATAATGGTATATACCGGAGGAATGGTTCTGGACCTTTCTTTGGGGAAGAGATGTCCTTTTTGGCGATGAATTTAACATGCTCCTTTTCATCTTGTTTACCTTTCATAGACGGGATCTCAACTGGAAGAACCTCGCTAGAAATGTCTTCTTTTGCATAAAATTTTGCATCAGCAAAATGAGCTTCGGTTTCTGCAAAAGGCTTTAAATCGGCATCGACCTTTTTTATTCCATTTTGAAAGAACTTGAAGCATTGATGCAAGGTTGATGGCACTATTCCATTTTCATGGATCCAAGGACGTCCTAACAACATGTTGTAGGTCGTCTTAGCGTCAATGACGTGGAACAAGACGTTGCTTTTCAATTCTCCAATGGATAATTCTAGGTGGATTAGTCCGATTGCACGTTGTCCTTCTTGATTAAAACCTTGGATGACCAAACGACTGTGTGATAATTCTTCCATAGTAAAACCCAGTCGTTTCATGGTCATTTTTGGAAGTATGTTAACGGCTGAACCTCCATCAACAAGGATACGCTCGATCCTTTGTTTACGAGCATAACCAGAGACATAGAGTGGGCGATTGTGGGGCTTAGAGCCTAACAATAGATCCTCATCAGTGAAAGTCAAATCTGGAGAGCATGCATAACATCCCTGTGTTTGTTGAAGCGTATTGGTATGAGGGGCGTATATCTCTGGCTCCTCAAGAGCTCGGGTGAGCACTTCTTTTGGTGATGTGGAGGATTGCAAGGGTTCAACTTCATCGACCTGAGATTGGAGTTCCTCCAAAGATGATAAGGTCTCTTTTGGATCATCATGGTCAACGTCC
Source organism: Quercus robur (assembly GCF_932294415.1). Lineage (NCBI taxonomy): Eukaryota > Viridiplantae > Streptophyta > Magnoliopsida > Fagales > Fagaceae > Quercus > Quercus robur. The sequence goes on along the minus strand of NC_065536.1, from coordinate 27,143,879 downwards.
TCCTTTTCGTCCTGGATTTCGCAACGAGAAACTGTGTGGACGGCCTCGGCTGAGTTATTTTGAAAGAATTTTCTGGGGAAGAATTCTTCCAATGTGATGAGATTTCGAGATTTTTGGGTTTGTGTTGAATCTTCATATACTTTTGTTCCCAGTCTCCTTTGCCTCTTATCACTCATTCTTTTTGACCAAGGCTGAATCTGGTTTTGTGCTCTTTTGGACTCTTGGGTGATCAAATGAAGAGGGAATGCTCGTTTCTTCTTCCATCTCTTGCGAACAACCATTGTCCAACCCTCTTCCTCTTCCGTCGTTGACCTTTTATCATCGTTTGAATTATAATGAGGTGCTTTTTGTGAGAGCTGAACTTGAACCGGTTCTAGAGAACCAAAATGGATGAGCGTGGTATTTGCCCCTTGCTTAGTATTTGGAGACAGGGAACTAGGTAACTCACAAGAAAACGTGACCAGGTTTGACTGAGCAACATCATTAAAATCCAAGTCGATTTTCCTTTCCTTGGCTAGCTTCATGATGAGTTCTTTAAGAACAAAGCATTTTTGGATTGGATGACTTATGATGCGATGATACCTACAATAGTTCGGGTCATCAACTTTTCTCATCTCTTCCGGTCGTTTGCATTCTGGCAATTCAATTAATTTCAACTTGAGCAGTTGTTCTAGCATTTCAGGCATATCGGCGTCTAGGAAAGGATAGACCTTTTGTTCCCATTCCTTAAGTGATAAGCGACGCGTCTCACGTTGTTGACCTCCTTCAGGCCTCTTTTCATTGGCCTTCACATTTTTTGTTGAAATTTTGATTGGGGCAGGATTGACATTCATTGAGTCTTTGATATTACTTTTTGCATTCCTGTCATTTTTCCTTATTTCCCGTCTTTCTTTCCTTTCTTCAGGTACGGGAGGTTTCGTATTTCCATGGCTGGAAATACTTAATTCCATGTCATGCGCACGAGTTGCCAACTCTTCAAATGTTCGAGGCTTTACTCCTTGAAGGATGTAAAGGAGTCCCCAATGCATGCCTTGGATGCACATCTCTATAGCAGATATTTCAGTAAGTCTATCCTTGCAGTCTAGACTCAAAGAACGCCACCGATTGATATAATCAACGACGGGCTCATCCTTCCACTGTTTGGTATTGGTAAGCTCCATCATGCTTACTGTGCGTCATGTGCTGTAGAATCGGTTGAGAAACTCCCTTTCAAGTTGTTCCCAGCTATCGATTGATTCAGGCTCTAAGTCTGTATACCAATCAAAGGCATTCCCTTTTAGTGAACGGACAAACTGCTTTACAAAGAGGCCTCCTTGAGTTCCTGCATTCTCGCAAGTTTCCACAAAGTGAGCAATGTGTTGCTTAGGGTTTCCTTTGCCATCAAATTGCAAGAACTTGGGAGGTTGATACCCATTTGGCATTCTCATGTTATCAATGCGCTTTGTATAGGGTTTGGAATATATGAGAGAACTTGTGGAAGAACCTCCATATTGTGCTCGAATGGTATTTGTAATCATATCCTGCAGTTGTTGGACAGATATTGAAGCCATTGAGGTGGAATGTCCATGTTGAGAAGTGCCTTCACCTCCTTTTCCTTTATCACCCTTGGCGTTTTCTCCTTTGAAGGTAAAGCCAGGTGGCTGCTCAGGGCCAAGACTTGATTCACCCGAATCTTGTACCTCCAGCTTATTCATTAGGGTTGCAATTTTGACATCCTTTTCTTCAAGTGCCTTTGTGAGAAGGATGACCCTTTGTTCCATTTCAGCCATCTTTTCTTCCATCGTAGAGGTATTAGTCATCATTACTGGCATGACCTCTATAGATGACGGGAAAAATGATGAAACAGGATGAGTCAATGGTACTTCACTCCTTAAGTTTCTCATCACGGGTGAAGAGTTGATAGAAAAGGTCTTTGTTGGGGATGATTCATTACTGGTCTCCAAATCTTTCGAGGCAGATGAATCTTTAGTGGTAGCTTTCCTATTCGCAAGAAAGTCCAGAGAGGTGACAGCAGGAGATTGGCTTTCTTGGGTTGGTTGAGGTTGGAGTTGATCAAGAGCTTTGGACCGACTGCGAGTGATTGGGCCGACATACTCATCAGCACTAGAATCATCAACCACTGACTTTCGGACATTATTGCTAGAGGCCATTGAAGCTAGTAGCAAAATGATGTCGAATTTCTTTTCTTTTGAAGGAGGAAGAGATGAGAGGCAGAGATGTCCCACTGGGCGTGCCAGAATTTGTAAGCGACTAAATTTCTAGTTTGAAATAAATCAAACAAGTAAAATAGTTTCACAAATGCGAATTTGTATTGATGATTGTGTGGTACAATTCTCTGGAATTACAAAATAGTGATCCTCTGATTCGATCTCCTTGCAAAACTTATTGATTAGATTTATGGTAATGTGGATTTGACTTGAACACAAAATATCCTTCAATTTGGTTGAGGGATGGATTGAAGATTACTGAAACGGAATTACAATGAATCTCTGGCTATGAGCTTGTTTAGAAATTCTTTGTTCTTTGCGTTCTTCGTGTTCTTTGCGTTCTTCGTGTTCTTCGTGCGTTCTTCGTCTTCGAAAGTTTGTGGTAGAAGTTCTTCGGAGCTTTAGAGGCTTGAATCCGTTGAGCTTCAATGATTTGTGATTTGTTGATGTTTTCGGACACTTTTGGCTTGATTCCCGTGAACTTTAAGATCTAGGCAGATGATCTGGATGATTCTGCTTCGAATGTTCTTCGATTTTTGGGGTTTGAAGTTCTTGAAGTTCTTGAAGGCTTTGAGGCTTGATCTTCACAGAGCTTTTTCACTTCTGAATTCTGGTCCTCCTAAATGTCTCAGGAAGGCTTCTATTTATAGGAATTTTGGGGTGGGTGAGCGATACGTGGCGGAACTTGATTGGTGACACATGTCACAGCCTGATTGGTCCACTTGTGTCATCGCTTACACGTGCTGGACTGCTTGAGTCATCGTTTACACGTGCGAGGCTGCTTGAGTCATCGCTTACACGTGCGAGGCTGCTTGAGTCATCGCTTACACGTGCGCTGATGCGTGATTGGTTCTTGCATGACACTTGGCAAATTTCTGTTGGCTTCTGAATAGTGATAGCAAAACCTAGCAGCAATACATGGTGCTCTGTAATTGGTTGTATTTTGTGGACTTGGTAATGTGACGTGTCAGCTTGCGATAGGTCGGGAATTTTCCCTCTCTACAGTTTCTCCAGACGTATAGGAGTCACAAACAGCTTTATAGTTGAGTTATGGGGTCTAAGGGAGGGCCTTATGTTATGCTGTAATCTCAACATAGTCTCTGTCATCGTTGAATTGGATGCAAGGGCTATTGTGGATGCTATTAGTAATGATCAATATGTAAACAATGTAATCTCCCCTGTTTTGGACGACTGCAAATGGCTAATCTCTCATTTTCATCGGATTCTTTTCAAGCACTGCTACCGGGAAGCAAACTAGTGTGCAGACAACTTAGCTAGGATGAGTATTAGCCAAGAAGCTGAATTTGTTTCCTATGAGAGCCCACTTGTGAGCACTCTTAAGGTTTATGAGGATGATTGTAAGGGGTTTTACCTGTCCAGGTTGTGTCCTGTTTCTTTTGTGCTTTCTTAGTTTTTAATGAAATTGCCTTTTACCATAAAAAAAGAAGGTTTAGACCTTTTTTTTTGTGCATTTAAAGCTTATAGATTGAAAACTTTTCTGCCAATACAACCTGACCCTGGGGGGATAATAAGGCAAATCCATAACTATTAAAAGATGATTAGAAATCATAATACAAACCAATAATAAAGATATATTTACTAATTTTCAAATGCACTATTATTATTTACAGTATGAATGCTTTCTTTCTTTCTTTTGTAAAGGGGTATTCGATTCCTCTTGTTCTCATATCTTAGTCTTGTCTTACATTCTTTTTTAATTTTTAAAAAGGGAAACGAACGAGACACTCATGTAGAAGTGTCCTAGGCGTGTTAAGTGTCTGTCATGAGTATAATACGGGAACAACACCATAAATGAAGTGTCTGTACTTCCTAGTGATTCATACACAAAGTGAAGTTTCTGCAAAATATACACAACTATCTCTATATTTATACATAAATATATTTCCACAACAATCTCCCCAATTTTCACAAATAATAGGAATCTATGCGAAAGAAAAATCAAGTGACGCTCTCTTGTAGAACTCAATATCGTAGACTCTTTGAGTTTGATTCCTTACAAGTCATTTAGTGTAGGCAGAGAAAACAAAATTGTGGAATGGCCATTGTTTTCTGGTAACCTAAACAGGCCTACCCATTTACTAAATTGCTATTTTTCTCCTTCACAAATTTGATCTGACACCATAAAGATATGAATAGCATGTATCAATCTCATTGAAGCCAAGAAGAGAACAATACAAGGAATTCATCTTTTCTCTATTCTCAGTTACTTTACTCAACATCACCAATAAAAGTTTTGGAGCATGAGCTAAAATATTTAACAACCAATTTAATAGATGCATGCAAAACTAATATTTGCTTTCCTTGTAGAGCTATAAGTATCAAATAGAAAAATAAATACAATAAAAAATAAATATTTTCATAGCAAGACAACCATGACAACAACAGTAGTAATAAAACCCTAGTCCTAAAAAGTTAAATAACAAATAAATTTATAAGAGAAAATTATTAAATTTTGTAAACAAAAAAAAAAAAAAAAAACATTTTTTAACCAAGATGACGACGACAACGACAACAACAACAACAACAACAAAGTCATAATCCTAAAAGGTCGATCACGTGTATTCTTGTCCACCTATCACATCCAAAATCATATTTGCCATCATATAAAATACTGACCATTATATTATAGAACATATTCTATTAATGTTGTTGATACCATATTTTGTTTGCCTTGATTTGCGTAACTAACTCCAAGAATTCCAAAAAAATCATTTTATTTTTATTGTTCTTAAGCTTGTTTATAAACAATTTTTTTTCCTTGGACCTAGTTCGTTTATTGAACAAGTCTAAAAATTAAGGCTTAAGCTTGGCTCATTTATAAATAAACGAATATGAATTGAGTTTTTTATTGAGCCAAACCTGAATTGTTTATGAATAGCTTAATTCACTTAGAATCCTACTGTTTTTTGGAAGATTAAGTATTATATTATTTGAGAGAATAAGTTATTAATTAAAATTTATTGTAAAAAACTAGTCATGTTTCACAAGTAACAACACTATAAAAGCATAAAATAAAAGGATAAAATTGTAGCAACATCTTTGCCAAATAAAATCCTATCACATGACTTCAAATTAAGCATTCCTCAAATTCCAAAGTCACATTCTATAGATTTTGCACATCTCACTAGTTGCAACCATGAATTACAATCTGCGCTAAAACTTGAAATTCTATCTTAATTGAAAACTGAAAAGTTCGTCATCATAATAATTATATGAAATCTTTTACTTTCATAACACTCCTCATTCAGAAAATGGTAATCCAATGTAATATATTTTCAAATTTACAAAACCGAGTGGTGAAAATGACCGATTCGGATCACAGCTCAAAAGTTGCAAAAGTCTCATTGGACTTTATTTGATTTTACCGGCTTAACTGCATAAATGGTTTGTCAATTTACCATTTACCGAGTTAAGGCTCCTATCTGTTGAGTTAGTGTGCGTTTGCCTGTTGCAGTTTTTGTGTTTGCGTTTTTTTTTTTTGCTGGTCCATGACACTGTTTATAGACCAGCTAATACTAAAAACGCGTGAACAGTGTGTTATACAAATTAAAAAATATTTTACTACAGTGTTTTCAACAATAAGTTTTCAGTTTTCAGTTTTCAGCAAAATAAACGGTATCCAAACAAACGCTTAGTCCAAATTTAAAGTTTAATTACTATTGCTAGTTGTAACACTGGTTCCGCCCAAAGGCCCCAAAACCCATCCTTAGTTCCCCCACATTGCAGCCACGAAAAGACCGGCAGCCTTCAACAAATCGGCAGTCTCTATTTGTCTTCTACACACAACAGCTGTGAATGTCTCTTCTTCCTTTTTTTTTTTTTTTTTTTGGTTGCAATTTGTCAGAAATTTTTTCACAAAGTTGGTCTATGTTGGTGTCAATATCTGTGTTTGTGAGTATTATTATTGTATTTATACTTGTTCAAATGTTCTTTTCATTCTTTTGCTAATCCGACAAAAATAAATAAATAAATAAATAATTCACTCAACTCAAAATTGAGCAATATTTTCCTCTTTCCTCCTTTTTACTAGCTGCCAAACACGACATAAGTATCATCTAACATCAAATTTTTTGTTGCCTCACGATCTTTAGGAAATAAAAGTCATCAATTACCAGCTTGACTTTGAAAAAATAAAAAACATATCAACTAGCATGAATGGGTTGTTTCTTATATAATTTGAAATTTGGAACTATTTATATTTATTGTGTGTTTAGTTGGTTATCTATTAGCTGTTGTGATGTAATGTTACGCTGTGAAATTTGGAGTATATTTGCCTGCTTAGTCACTATATTTAAAGACTTTGTTTGAAGTTTGTAAAGGAATAGAATTAAATGGGTAAATTATAATAAAATGGAATGGGACTAAGATATAAAAGAATGGAGAGTAAGTAACCTTATTTGAGAATAAAATGAGAGAGAGAGAGAGAGAGAGAGAGATGTGAATCAAGTAAAGAGTAATGTTAGAGATACAAATTTTTTTACAATTTTTTTTTTAACAAATTTTTGATGTGGTAAGTGATTATTGGTAAATGAAAAGGTGATGTTAGTTATGGGTCTAGATGAAAACCAATAAAAAATTGACCATAACAACATTTGGTAAAAATGTTATAAAATAATTTATGGTTTTAATATTACTCATCTAGTAAAATACTAAAATGTGCCAAATAATAAGAGATGTGTGTTACAAGAAATTTGTAAAATATAAAGAGCATTATGGGGATTTCTCTTGAAATTGCATTAAACTTCATTCAATTCCCTCAAATTCCTCATAATTTTAGAGAAATGAAAAATTGAGTTTTTAAGGAGTATGATGAAATAGGTGTTTTCTCCTACCAATTTTATTCCACTTAGGAGTTATTTGGTTTGTTATGATGTGTCCTTAATATGATGCACATTACAATAATGTGACATTAAGAATTTTGGGTTTTTTTTTTTTTTTTTTTTTTTACATTATCATAATTTAAAATTATAAAATATATTATATCATCTTAATCTCAGCACCCTCCTAAACAATGTAATATTGTATTCTTATATTGAGATTACATTAATGTAAGATTACAATAGCATAATATTATGATGTAATGTAACATCACGATGATCCAAATGTTCCATTAGTGTAGTCAAAGGCAAGCTTGGTGTTTAGGCCAGGCAAGGCGCCACTAAGGTGCCTTTGAAGCTCTGAGGCAAGAGTCAAGACACCTTTAGTGAGGAGTTCACATTTAGAGCCTAGGTGAGCACTTGAGTGCCTTAAACAAACTGTAAGGTGTCTGAGGCAATAGCTTTAATGAAATTCAGCAAAAAAGGAAAAGGAAAATGGTAGTTTTTATATTTTAATTTAAGTTAGTGGGTGTTTCTCTCCGTTGCTCTTAGGGGTGAAAAATAAACCAACAAATTGAATGGACCGACTGATCGAAATCGCTGGAATCAATTTTTTTTTTTTTTTTTCATTTTTATTAGTCAGGTTTGGTTTCGGTTTGAATTTTTGAAAAAATTTGAAATTTTCAATTTGGTCTCAAATTCAGAAAATATTAAACTAAACCAAACTGAAACGGATCAATATGTATTAAATATAAGGTAAATTACTTACTTAGTCAGTTAGTCTATATTTTTTACATCATATTTTAATTTAATTCATAACTTTTTAATTGTGGTAATTTGGATCTTAATCTTTTAGTATTGCAATTTAGTTGTTGGAACTATCGAGGGCTTGGGAACCAATGGACAAAACAAGAGCTTGGGGATATTATCCGGGCACAAGATCCCTCAGTTGTGTTCTTAGCCGAAACATGACTGGATAAGGCTAGGCTAGAAGATATTCGGGTCTGACTAAATTTTGGTGGTACGATTGAAATGTGTAGAGATACGAGAGGAGGGGGGATAGTAATTTTTTGGAGAAAGGAAGTAGATTTTTCTCTATGTACCTTCTCCCCAAATCACATTGATGGTGTTTTGAATAAGGGTAAGGAGGATGAATGGAGGTTCAATGGGTTCTATGGAGAATCAGAGACAAGTAATCACTATTTATCGTGGGCTTGTCTAAGGAGACTAAAGGGCAGAAATTCAATCCCATGGCTTTGTGCAGGTGATTTTAATGAGATTGCACGGAGTCATGAGAAACTTGGAAGGAGGCAAAGACCAGCTAGACAAATGGAAGATTTTAGAGATGTTCTGGATGAGTGTGGATTCCGGGACCTTGGCTTTACGGGAGGAAAATTTACATAGTGTAATGGACATCCAGATGGCTGTACAATTTGGGAGAGACTGGATAGAGCGGTTGCTACGATGGAATGGCTAGATAAATTTCCTACAACTAAGGTAATTCATTTGGAGTGTGGTTCATCTAATCATAAACCTATTCTTATTTGTCTTAAGGGTATCCCAAAAATCCGACAAAAGCCGTGGCGTTTTGAGCACATGTGGTTGGAGGAAGAGGGTTGTAGAGATACGGTAGAAACAGCTTGGCTTTTCAATGCACCCAGTCAAGCTATGACTAGGGTGGAGGGGAAGATCAGTCATTGCCAAACACAACTCAAGTGGTGGAGTCGGGTTGCAATTGGGAATATTACTAGACTATTGAAGGAAAAAAAAGAGTTGCTAAGAAAGGCGGAAAAGGAGGTGATAAAGGGGATGTCTATAAACCGGGTGACAAGGTTGAAAAGAGAGATAAATGATTTGTTATCAAAAGAAGAGAAAATGTGGAAACAAAGATCTAGAGAATAGTGGCTGCATGAAGGAGACAAAAATACCCGGTATTTCCATAGTAGAGCTACTCACAGGCAATGTTATGAATACCATTTCAGAGCCCGTTTTAGTTTGTCCAATGAAACGATATATTTCAGTATCAGTCAATTTTGGCGTACCGTTTCGGGATTTCTTAAAGATGGTATATATATATATCTTATTACTTTTAGAAAAAAAAAATTAAAAGTTATATTTTCATACATTTATAAAACTTGTTATTTTAAAATTAATCTAATTAATTAACTTTAACAATTAAGCTACTATTATCTTAATTAAAATACTAATTATTTCTTTTAATGCAACAAAGTGATAACAAAATTAAAATAAGGCTGGGCAGTTCGGCTAAGCACACTGCCCAAGCCAAACCAACCCTATGTCCAACATTTTATTTTTTTTAATATTCTTACTTTTTTCCTCACAAGCCTCTCTCTTCTTCTTTTCTTTTCTTTTTTTTTTTTTTTTTTTTTTTTTTTATATCCCCACACGTCTTCATATCTGTCTATAAAATTCCTCGATTTCCACCCTTCATCACATCACTTTTCATCTTTACCTACACTGACTGACTCATAATTATAGCTCTCTATCTTTCTTTTTATTTCTTCTACTCACACATGCAACTTTGTCTGGGTTAATAAGCTTTAACTTTGTCTTCCTTCTCTATTTTCCCCCTCTCTGATGGAGATCCAAAATTGTTCAGCTTGACTACATGAGCCATAATATTCTTCTAGTTAAGCTACTGCTATTCTACTACAACTCATCATATGAAGCAAAAGACTACAATGTTTTTGAGCAAAGGAATGGTGGATTGATTTTGGTCTATTCAGATTCTTCAGAAGATCCAAGTTCAACTTTATCTGCAACAAACCCATACCGGCCGAATCTTGTATTTCAGCCGAAATCAACCGAAACAACCCGGATCTCCTAAAACACGCCGGAATAGGCCGAAATCTCATCTGAGGTGGAATAAAGGGGCTTGCCGTTCCATTTTGCTTGCTGGTATGAGATTTTCTGGCCATTCCGGCAGGAACGGAACGGTATCCATAACAGTGTTCACAGGTATCGCCGAAATAAAATTGAGGAGCTGGAGAACCATTTGGGTGAGAGGTGTGTGGATGAGAATGGCATAGAAAATATTTTGGTGGAGTTTTACCAAAATTTATTTGCTTCATCCTCACCAAACCAGATTGAGGAAGCTTTAGAAGCAACACCACGGGTGGTAACGGAAGAGATGAATCATGAGCTTGTTGCTTCTTTTGGGAGAGCCGAGGTTGACATTGCCTTAAATCAGATGGACCCCTTGAAATCTCCAGGACCTGATGGGATGCCTCCATTTTTTTTCCAGCAATTCAAGTCGGTTATTGGTGATGAAGTAGCTGATGCAATTCTCACATGCCTCAATACAGGTTCAATCCCACCTTCAATAAACCGAACTTTTATCAGTCTCATCCTAAAGGTTAAAAGCCCGGTAAGAGTTTCTGAATATCGCCCAATTGCACTTTGTAATATTCTATATAAGCTTATTTCTAAAGTTCTAACAAATAGACTTAAGAAGATTTTACCTAGCATTATTTCAGAATCTCAAAGTGCCTTTCAATCTAGTAAAGCAATCACTGATAATATTATGGTTACCTTTGAGACCCTACACCATATGAAAAACCAAAAATCCAAAAAATGGGTTTTTTGGCCATGAAGTTAGATATGAGTAAGGCGTATGACCGAGTGGAGTGGAGCTATTTAAGAAAGATTATGGAGAAATTGGGTTTTTGTGAAAGGTGGGTGTCTCTTGTTCTAGAGTGTATTAGCACAGTGTCCTATTCGATTCTGGTGAATGGAGAGCCTAAGGGAGATATTAGGCCATCAAGGGGTTTAAGGCAAGGAGATCCTTTGTCTCTATACCTTTTTTTGTTGTGTTCAGAAGGTTTGAATAGGATGTTGCAGCAGGCAGCCGCCAATGACAAAATAAGGGGATTCTCTTTATGTAAAAGGGGACCAAAAATCTCACACTTATTTTTTGCAGATGACAGCCTATTATTTTGTAGAGCTTCTTTGGCAGATTTACAGGTAATCCAAGATATTCTGTCACTATATGAACAAACTTCGGGTCAAAAGCTAAACCGAGAGAAGACAACCATCTTTTTTAGCAAGGCAGTGAATGAAGACACAAAGGCCCAAATTTCGGATTTTTTACAAGTACCGAAGGTGAAAGAGTATGAGAAGTACCTTGGCTTGCTGGCGGTGGTGGGAAGGAATAGGAAAGCAAATCTAAATTTCATCAAAGAAAGGGTGTGGAGCAAACTTTAAGGGTGGAAGGAAAAGCTATTGTCCCAAGCAGGTAGAGAGATTTTACTCAAAGCGGGGGTGCAAGCAATTCCTACATTCGCAATGGGTTGCTTCAAATTACCGGTGGGCCTTTGTCAAGAAATTGAGGCATTAATCCGGAAATTATTTTGGGGACAAAAGGGTGAGCAGCGGAAAATTCATTGGAAAAAATGGGAGGTTCTTTGCCAACCTAAATCAGAAGGAGGGTTAGGCTTCAAAGACTTGGAAAAATTCAAGGATGCAATGTTGGCAAAACAAGTGTGGAGACTATTGAAGGACCAATCCTCTCTTTTTTATCGGGTCTTTAAAGCGAAGTATTTTCCCAAGGGGTCCATTTTTGAAGCCTCAGCAGCCACAGGTTCGTATGCTTGGCAGAGTATCCTTAAGTCAAGAAAGGTGATTCTGATGGGTATGAGATGGAGAATAGGAGATGGGAAGAGTATAGATATATATGGAGAAAATTGGCTGCCAAGGAAGGGGTTTGCTAGGATCATTTCTCTTCAGGTAGTGACATTAAAAGGATCTCAGGTTGCTGCACTAATAAATCCAAACACTCAGTCTTGGAATATTAATCTGCTCAACCAGCATTTTTTGAGTTTTGAGGTTACTAGAATAAAAGCAATTCCACTGAGCTGGACTGAACAGAAAGATCGCCTCATTTGGCTCGACAGTCACGATGGGGAGTATTCGGTTAAGGCAGGGTATCAAATGTTGTGTAAGGAAGCAAACTCTAGCGCTGCATCAAGCTCGGACTCGTCGCACAGATCAGCTTTCTGGAAACGCCTTTGGAAGCTTCATGTTTCTAACAAAATCAAGTTTTTTCTTTGGAGAGTCTGCTCTAACGCGCTGCCCACAAAGGATAATTTGAAGAAGAGAAAAATTCTTGAGGATGCGAGGTGCAGTGCCTACCTTCTAGATCAGGAAACAACATTCCATGCACTGTGGAGTTGTGAGACACTCAAAGAAATTTGGAACCCCTGTTTCAGCTGGGTCCGAACAGAGTTTCCTCATCTTCAGGACATGCAAGAATTAATAAACTTGGTCGGACAGAGGGCAAAGGGACTGGAGCTGTTTGGGGTGGTGGCTTGATTTATCTGGGCTCAAAGAAACAAGCTGAGGCTGAATGAGAAAGGGGTGTCGAGAGATAAGCTTTGTGAAACAGTTATAAGTTACCTCTCGGATTTCCAATCAAAAATCTAGGAGACCAAGGTGCAGCAACGAAGGGAAAATACAAAATGGATACCTCCAAGGGTTGGAATGTATAAAGCAAATTATGATGGTGCCGTATTCGTCGAGTCGGAGGAAGCAGGGATAGGGATTATAGTTAGAGATGGTAAGAGGGACGTGATTGCTGCCTCAGCTGAAAAAATACCTTACCCGGGTTCAGTGGAGGTGCTAGAAGCATTAGCTGCAAAAAGAGTAGCAAAATTTGTTGTGGAATTGGGCTTATCGATTGCAGAATTTGAAGGAGATTCTAAGGTAGTTTGGAGGGCTTTGAAGGCAGCGGACGGGGCTCATTCAGCCATGGGGGTGATTATCAAAGACACAATGTCTATTGTAGGTTTGCTTAGAACCTTTTCTTTCTCTCATACTAGGCAGCAGGGTAATTGTGCAGCCCATGCTTTAGCTAAGAGAGCAATTGTTTCTTTTTCTTTATTAGTCTGGATGGAGCATGTTCCAACAGACATTAGTCATGTTGTTATTTCTGATTTTCCAGCATCTTAATAATAATACTCTGTTTTGACTCTCAAAAAAAAAAAAAAAAATTTAGTCATTGCTGTTATCTTTTGAATCGAAATTGCCGACGTAGCATTTAGCAAAAAAAAAAAAAGTTTATTGCCACATTAATGAAAATTAATTTTTTATTTTGACCGTTTGTTATTTCAACAATTTTCATCCAAAAGATAATAACATGACTAAATTGACACGATACTAAGAGGTTACAGACCAAATTATTTTTTTAATGAAAATGGACCAAATTAATACAATAAAAAAGATATGATCTAAATTGAAATATGGTGTAAAGAGTTTGCTCTACCCTAAATATTAATAGGTAAAAAATAATTATAGTGGTACAATCCCAGGTTTGATCCTTACTGAACACAATTTTATTTTTTCTCTTCTTATATCAAAACTACGCAACTTTCTCTGCTGTCTTCATAGCCATTCTTCTCTCTCTGTCACGCCGCTTCTCCATCGTTCATGCGACTGCTTCTCCATCGTTCTTGCCTTTCTCCACCTCTCTCTTATTTTGGGTATATCCTCTTTTTCTCTTTTTTACTTAATTGTGAGTTGTTTGTTTTATTTTGTGTTTTTTTGTTTGCTGAAAATACATGATTTTGAGTATATATATATTTTGTTGTGTTTGCTTGGTGTTTGGCGTTTGGTTGTTGAGAAAATGTGCGAAAATAAAGGGGAATAGTTTTTTCTTTTCTTTGATATGATTGAGTATATAAGCCTTATATATATATATATATGTTCTTCATATCATAATGTATAATAACTATATTTAGAGTTGGGCTCCTCAATTCACTTGGGTGAGTGCCCTTTTGGTATCTCACACCTCAAGCTATACAAAGACACTTGAAAAATTGCTTAATTTTTGTTTTGGATATTTTTCTATAGAGAAAAACTTAGGTAGACTTAGGTATCTTATGTTAAGCAGGGGCGGCCCTAGACATTTTGGGGTCTAAGGCGGGAACTAAAAATGTATGTGTATGTGTATGTGTTTATGTATGTGTATGTGTATGAGTGTGTATGTTTATGTTTATGTGTGTGTATATGTATGTGCATGTGCATGTGTGTTTATGTTTATATTCATTTATGTTTATGTATGTGTGTATGTTTATGTATGTGTATGTGTATATGTATGTGTGTGTATGTGTATGTTTATGTGTATGTATGTGTATGTTTATGTTTATGTGTATGTGCATGTGTGTTTATATTTATGCATGTTTATGTATATGTGTATGTTTATGTATGTTTATATCTACTGAACACAATTTTATTTTTTCTCTTCTTATATCAAAACTACTCAACTTTCTCTGCTGTCTTCACAGCCGTTCTTCTCTCTCTGTCATGCCGCTTCTCCATCGTTTACATGGCTGTTTCTCCATCGTTCCTGCCTTTCTCCACCTCTCTTATTTTGGGTATGTCATCTTTTTTTCTTTTTTACTTAATTGTGAGTTGTTTGTTTTATTTTGTGTTTTTTTGTTTGCTGAAAATACATGATTTTGAGTATATATATATATATATATATATATATATATATTTTTTTTTCGGTGTTTGCTTGGTGTTTGGCGTTTGGTTGCTGAGAAAATGTGGGAAAATAAAAGGGAATAGTTTTTTCTTTTCTTTGATATGATTGAGTATAAGCCTTATATATATATATATATATATATATGTTCTTCATATCATAATGTATAATAACTATATTTAGAGTTGGGCTTCTCAATTCACTTGGATGAGTGCACTTTTGGTATCTCACACCTCAAACTGTACAAAGGCACTTGAAAAATAGCTTAATTTTTATTTTGGATAATTTTTTATAGAGAAAAACTTAGGTAGACTTAGGTACTTTATGTTAAGCAGGGGCGGTCCTAGACATTTTGAGGTCTAAGGCGAGAACTAAAAATGTATGTGTATGTGTATGTGTATGTGTGTTTATGTATGTGTATGTGTATGTGTATGTTTATGTGTGTGTGTGTATGTGTATGTGTATGTGTATGTTTATGTTTATGTGCATGTGTGTTTATATTTATGTTCATTTATATTTATATATGTGTGTATGTTTATATATGTGTATATGTACGAGTGTGTATGTGTATATGTATGTTTATGTATGTGTATGTGTATGTGTATATTTATATTTATGTGTATGTGTATGTATGTTTATGTTTATGTTCATTTATGTTTATGCAGGTTTATGTATGTATGTATGTATGTTTATGTATGTTTATATCTACTGAACACAATTTTATTTTTTCTCTTCTTATATTAAAACTACTCAACTTTCTCTGCTGTCTTCACAGTCGTTCTTCTCTCTCTGTCACGCCGCTTCTCCATTGTTCACGCGGCTGCTTCTCCATCGTTCCTGCCTTTCTCCACCTCTCTCTTATTTTGGGTATGTCCTCTTTTTCTCTTTTTTACTTAGTTGTGAGTTGTTTGTTTTATTTTGTGTTTTTTTGTTTGTTGAAAATACATGATTTTGAAAATATATATATATTTGTTGTGTTTGCTTGCTGTTTGGCGATTGGTTGCTAAGAAAATGTGGGAAAATAAAAGGGAATAATTTTTTCTTTTCTTTGATATGATTAAGTATAAGCCTTTTATATATATATATATATATATATATATATATATCTATACTACTATTTAAGGGGCTTCTCCTGTTTGGATTCCATATTTTTTATACCTAAGATACCCTCATCATACCCACTTACAAGTTTTCAACTACCGGAGATAGATATGTAAATTAAAACTCCTACATTTTAAAACCACAAACTCACGTACGCTTTGCAGTTTCTGTCTCACTTTCTCTCTCTCATTCTTCTTCAAATTTTTTTTGACGTCCATTCTTTTTCAAATTGAAGACATTTAGTTTAGCTCTATATCTTCCTTTCTTTTTCTTCAGATTAAAGACATTTTTATTTTTGCAAGTTCCTCTTTGTTTTCTTTTCTTTTGTTTATGATACACTTTCTTTAAGTTCTACTTTTTTTTTTTTTTCCTTATATGTATCACATTAACTCTTTTTTTTTTTTTTCTTCTTCTTTATTTTAAAATGTAATTTTGAAATAAATGGTTCCTTCATATACTCTACCATTGTACTTCTTAATGAATTGTCATTTCATGTTGTAGGTATTGTGATCCAAAGACAGGACTGTCTTATACTACAAAAGAAGCATTCAAAATCATTCGTAAGTAGTTAAACAGTATGACTTCCCTTACCTCTTTTAATAGCCTTTGTTTACATTTTATTTAAAAAATTTGAATTGAAATAAAAATAGTTACATATAAATGATCAATTACTATTTCCTTCTCCTTCCTCACTTCACTTCTTTTTTTTTTTTCTTTTTTTTTTTCCCTTCTTCATATTTTTTTTTTCTTTTTAAGAAAGTTTTTATTTTTTTTTATTTTTTTTAAAATTTTTTACCATCATTGTATATGTTTTTGGCATTAATTTTTTTTATATTTTTTTATTTAGGTATGTAGCAACCTTGAGTTCTACATTTTTTTTTTTTTTGGTTAATGTATCACTTTAACTATCCTTTTTTTTTTTTAAATGTAATTTTGAAATGTTGGTTGTGACTGAATGTATATGTTTTTGGCGTTAAATTTTTTTATTTAGGTATGTAGCAACCTTGAGTTCTACTTTTTTTTTTTTTTAATGTATCACGTTTACTCTTTTTTTTTTCTTTTCTTTTCCTTTTTTTTTTAAATTAATTTTGAAATGTTGGTGGTGATTGAATAATTTTAAACGTGAGTAAGGAAAGTGAAGTTTGAAAAAATAAAAAAATAAATCTTGATAAAAGAAAAAAAAAGAAAAAAGAAAAGAGAGAGAGAGAGAGAGAGAACGTGAGGTGAGTTTGCTTTGTTAACTAACAAAAAGTTGTCCTATTTTGTAGGGAGTTAGATATGTATCTTTATTCTAAACAATTTTAATAGGATTTTCAGAAAAAATTATCTCATCAAAATTTCAATCAAACACAAACTCTAACAAACTTAAGCTATTATCTTTAACAACATGTATGCGAACGTTGGTTTGTTAATTATTATTATTTTTTTAAATACTTGGTTTAACCTAATTCTTTTATCTCTCTCAGGTTCACGTATGCACAAATTTTTTGGATTGCATTGAGGAGTCATTGGAATGGAATATTAGATAAGTTCGGGTGAGAGACTTTACAAGAATTATTATATGTACTAGCCTCTGAGCACGCGCTCACGCATGCTCAGAGACTCTTCTATTTTTTGGGTAAGGGTTAATTTAGAGCATTTATTATAATTTGGGATTATTACATTTTCCAATCACAAAAAAAATCTAAGGATGTGATGAGTGTCATGTGTGGAGAAATAATTTTCCAATCACAATAATTTTTCATCACAAAAAAATCTAGGGGTGTGATGGGAAAATTATTTCTTTACACATGACACTCATCACACCCCTAGATTTTTTTTTTTGTGATTGGAAAATGTAATAATCCCAAATTATAATAAATGCTCTAAATTAACCCTTACCCAAAAAATAGAAAAGCCTCTGAGTACGCGCGTGATCGCGTGCTCAGAGGCTAGTATATATATATGTTCTTCATATCATAATGTATAATAACTATATTTAGAGTTGGGCTCCTTAATTCACTTGGGTGAGTGCCCTTTTGGTATCTCACACCTCAAGCTGTACAAAGACATTTGAAAAATTACTTAATTTTTATTTTGGATATTTTTCTATAGAGAAAAATTTAGGTAGACTTAGGTATCTTATGTTAAGCAGGGGCGACCCTAGACATTTTTGGGGCCTAAGACGAGAACTAAAAATGTATATGTATATGTGTTTATGTATGTGTATGTGTATGTGTATGTTTATGTTTATGTGTGTGCATGTGTATGTGTATGTGTATGTTTATTTTTATGTATGTGTGTATATTTATGTATGTGTATGTGTATGAGTGCATATTTATGTTCATGTGTATGTACATATAAACATAAATATACGTATGTGTATGTTTATGTGTGTGTATGTGCATGTGTGTTTATGTTTATGTTCATTTATATTTATGCATGTTTATGTATGTGTGTGTATGTGTGCTTATGTATGTGTATGTGTTTATGCATGCTTATATTTATATATGTTTACGTGTATGTGTGTGTTTATGCATGCTTATGTATGTGTATGTGTATATGTATATGTATTTGTATGTGTAGGTCTTTTTGTATTTTTCAGATTCAGGTGCAATACCCTGATACAATTGTAATTAATGGCTGAGATTAAAAGTTGAAAAAACAACTTTCAATCTCAACTATTAAATAAAATATATTAAATGAGAGTTAAAAAGTTAAAAAAAAAGAGTAAAAAATGTAAAAAAAAATACCTATGACAGTGCACCTAATCTCAGTCCGTCTTTCTTCTCTAACAATTTTTTCTTTTTCTTTTTCTTTTTTACGCGGTGCTTTATTCTTCTTCCTTTTATTTCTCTTTATATGTTGCTTAGACTGACAGGAGAGGAGCGAACGAAAGCCACGTCAAGAAAGGAAAACGAAGATTGTGTTGCCGAGCCAAAAACTATGAAAATCTCTTCCTCTCAACTCAGATGATCCTCTTAGGTGAAATTGTGGTTCACGAGGCTTCACCGGATTATGGTGTGTGATTTTTGGTTATTTATTTGATATTATGAAACAAATAGTTTTTATATTTTGCTTAACCTTTCTATTTTCTGAAAACACTTTTCTGGGAAATACCATTTTTTTTTATTTGCTTTCAGTCTATCATTCTTACTTGTGGTATGTGTATTTGGATCTAAAATTAGATCAACAAGATGATTCTTCTTTTAAAATATAATAACAAAACTAATATATGTTTTTTTAATGGTGGATTCACTTTCAGTATTTTCATTTTGTGATTTTGGTTGTTTTGTGGGTTTTGTGCTTTGATTTCGGTGGGTGTGATTTGATTTGTGATTTGGTGGGCTTTTGGGTTTTTGTTGCGATTTGATTTTGGCTGGGTTTTGGCCGTGGTGGTGGTTGTGATTTGATTTTGGCTGAGTTTCGGCAGTGGTGCGTGGTTAGAAGTGATGAGCTTGAAAAGCTCCGGGCATGGAGGTTTAGAAGGAAAGCTTGGTGGTCAGCCATGGAGGACAGTGTGATGTGGGTTGAGGCAGAGAAAGGATGAGAGGGAAACAGGGGCGACCCTAGACATTTTAAGGCCTAAGGCGAGAACTAAAAATGGGGCATTTTTTATAATTATATATTAATTAAATTAATGTTTATTTAATATTTTTATATTATATTTTTCATCATTATTTTCGTTTTCTTCTAAATTATTTTGGTGAATTTCTTGCTCATTTGTGATATTTTCATCTAAATTTTGTGTTATATTTTGTTTATTACTAATAACAAATTTATCCATTGATCTTTTTTAAGATTCAATTAATTTTTCTTATTTTTTTCTTTTTTTAAGTTTTTCATATCCAGATGCATATTTTCTAGTAGACATTTCTAATCAAACAATATATTTATAAAGACTAAAATAAAAAATAACTTTCAAGTGTAGAGCAAATGAAAAATAGAACCTGATGTATACAAAAAGTATTGTTATAGTTTCACTGAACAATAACAAGTTTTTAGCAATCCCAACCTGCATAAATTAAAAAAAAATTAAGCACAAACATAACAAAAATTTAAGCACAGTACACAAGACTTATTAATAAATAATAAGATCCACCCACAAAAAAAAAAAAAAAAAAAAAAAAAAAAAAAAAAAAACTTGAAGGCCCAAACTTAATGCCCAGTCCAGGGAGGGTCCAGGCAGCCATAATGATAAACCGATAAGTGATAAACAAAGTTACAAAACCAGGGCCCAAATAAACAAAGTTATCTTAAGTTGTTAACAAATAAAAGCCCAAATATTTATAATTTTATACCTGATTCCTGAACCTCAGAACCTGAAACGGTGAGGTGAGCAGTTGAGACTTGAGAGAGGCGGAGAGCAGAGAATCAGAGAGAGGCTGAGATGAGAACAGACTGAACAGTGGAGACTGGAGACTAGAGAGAGGCCGAGAGCAGAGACTAGAGAGAAAGGTAAAATTTTTAGGGTTTTGATTTGTGATTGTTTTGTGGTTAATCTCTTAGACCGGATTTGTAGTTTATCTGTTTTTTTTGGGGTCAATGATTTTGTTTAGAACCAATGTTTAATAGGATTTACCAAATTTTTTGTTTTTTTGGTTAAAAGGATGTGCCAGATTATTTTTGTAATTCATTTGAAACTAAATTTTCTACTACCCGGTTGGTTCTTTTCTAAAATTTTGGGGCTTGGGGGCCTTGGGCAATTGCCTAACTCGCCTAAGGGAAGGGCCGGCCCTGCAATGTTAAGTTCCCTAATTAAATTTAACCATGTTGATTTTTATTTTTTATTTTTTCAATTTGGGTTTATAAAATAGCAAGCTGGATGTTCAGTTCCCTTAGTCTGCTTGTGATTTTCTGTCCATGCTAGATTGCTTTTCGTTTTCTGTATGCTGATTATAATTTAATTTTCTTCTGTGTCTGTACTGTTGTTATGAAGTATACTTCCTGTATACTGCATCTTTTTTCATAAATTCCTACTTTCATATACTTTTCAAAAAAAAGAAGAAGATGTTCAGCTCAAATGAAGACCCAAAGACCTCTTTTAGCTCAAAATGAGGAAAAAAAAATGAGCTTCGCATTTTTATTTTACACAAAAAGAAATGATCATCATTCATTGTTCTTTGAAGATTTGAGAAAGAGATAAGGAGAAAGGTACAGAAGACGGGTAGATAGAATTTGGTGAATATATTCAAGCTAATTCATTTATAAAAAAAAAAAAAAAAAAAAATTATTCTACTCTCTTTTTCTCTGTTTTTTAATTTGTTATATTAGGAGGGGTGTGCTCTGTGGCACACATGGTGCTGTGTAGTTTTGCACACAAGGTGGGTAGCTAATGTCTCTCATTGACTAATGAAGCTATGAGTCAGAGGTAGTAGTGAACATGAGCTAGTGCTTCTTTATCTTATTTGCTTGTTTTAGAGCTTCATCTCTACATTGTAAAGTCATTTTCTTTAACAAACTCGATTAATTATCAAAACATGCTTTGACACTAACATGTACATTTTTTTTTCTTTTTTTTGCTGAATAACGTGTATGTCTTTTAGTCATTGATATGAAATGCTGTCTGATATGTATCACACTTACTCAAGCTCATCATTTTTAGCAAATTTTGTTTCATAACATCAAATCTAAACTCAAATTCGATGAACTTGACATTCGATTTTGTTGTTATTGGATTTACACAGATTAACAAGATGCCCCGGAGGCCAACAAGGTACCGGCGATTGTTGAAACCTCGGCCTCTGACCTTCTCCTCTTTTTCTCGTTCAGCTGCTCAGGTAGCCTCTTCTTATTTGGCAAAACGTCGAATGCAAGACTCCAAACTCCACAGAGAATCTCCCCTGAACTCTGCAGGTATTTGCAATTTCATGTTAAGTAAACTCTTCATCTTAATCCAGGATGTAACACTTTGTTTTCATTTTCTTTCTGCATGAATTGTCTTTTTTTTTCTTTTGGCGCGCGCGCGCGGGGGGGGGGGGGGGGGTTCTAGAGCCGATTTTTTGAAAATTGTAACTCAAACAAGTTTGTTGAGAACATCTTTAGAAGTTGTATTCAGTTGTTTGTTCTTGAAACCCTGAAAATACAGAGGGAATAGTGCCTCATTAATAACAAAAGCATAAATAAAGTGGCAAAAAAGTGTACATATTTGGTCATTCTATTTCAACTAAAACTGACAGCCTTTGCCCCCTTGCACACGATTTACCACACCTACACTACAGCCCTAACATGGTACACACAAAATTGGTCCCTAACATGGTCGATTAATCATGTTTTGCTTCCACCATTGATAACGCTTGATTTGGCCTATTTGCACCTTGACACAAAAACACATTCACCCAGAGGCAACCAAAACCATCTGTCTCTAACTTATATAGTACACACAAAAACATCTAGCCATCTCTCAGCCATCCCCTATTTCCTCACACCCACACAAGCACAAACAAAAATTCTACCTTGTGCGCCTACCCATTCTATGTTACATGTTAGTGGTTTATGGGAAAGTAGTTTTATGAGATAAAAATAAGGGTGTGGTTTATAGGTTGGAGACATTCTAGGTGGTGTTGGATGAAACAAAAAAGGAGGTTTTGGTTGATGTTCAAATTGGGATTATTTTGGGGATTTTGTTCTTTTAAGGGATTTTTGGTGTTTTTGGGAGTGTGAGGTTTTACATTGCAATTGTTGGTTTTGGATTTACTTTATCTTTGTGAATGTGAAGGAGGGTATGTGGGCAAACGTGTGGGTGTGCTCAGAGAGAGAGAATGGACTAAAAAACTTTTGAGTAAAGAAACAATTAACCAAGCACCTTGTGAGTTTTCAGTGTTTTAAACGCTCTTTTCAGTTGTCGCCATCCAAACAAGTTTTCACTATTTTATGGATCTTTAATGGTTTTAGATAGCCTGTCATAAGGAGGTTTTAGTGGCAGAGTATATGAATGTCTAATGTTTAATTACATTGGGTTCATGAGACTTGTAGGATTGGGAGTTTGATTGTTTATCTTCTTCCTAATCCTCTTTATTCCAATAATTTGAGGAGAGATGGAGAAGATAAGATTTATTGGATCCCTTCCATAAGCCATTGTAGGTTAAATGTATTATAAAGTTTTGACCTCTAATGTTACTTAAAAAAAAAAAAAAAAAAAAAAAGACGACCTCGAACCCCTTTCCCTTAAAATAGTATTTGGAAGACCAAGAACTCTCTGAGAGTGGCATTCTTTGCATAGATTATAGCGTTTAGTAGAATCCTAATAATGGATAATTTGAGGAAATGTGACATTATAATTGTGGATTGTTGTTGTATGTACAAAAAGTGTGAGGAAACCATGGATCATATACCCCTCCATTGTGAAGTAGCCAAGGAACTCCGGGATATGGCCTTATGTTGTTTGGGCTGTAGTGGGTCATGCCTAGGTGGGTGGTGGATTTTTCACTTGTTGGAAAGGAAGGCTTGGTAGGCATTGTAATGCAAGCATATGGAATGCCATTCCTTTATGAACTATCTGCTGTATTTGGAGAGAATGTAATGTGCATAGGTTCGAAGATCACGAGAAAACAGTCTTTGAGTTGAAGCCACTACTATTGAAAATCCTTTACAATTGCTTAGTTGCTAGTGACTGTTTTTATTCTTCAAACTTGCAATAATTTCTTGATCTCTTTGTTTTTTCATGATTCTTGGTGTATGTATCACTTGTTTACTTCTCATGTATGTGGTTTACGCCTTGCGCTCTCAATGAATTTGTTTACTTATATTAAAAAAAATTTTGGTGTTTTATTTTTTGAAAAACAATTCTATAGTTACATATTTTCAAACACATTTGATATTAAAAACAGCGTGAAACGATATTCTATTCCCTTCCTCGAGAACATGTTTTTGAGAACAGTTTTCAAAAACAATTCAAATAAGGCCCATACTTGCTCTTCTGTTCTACTTTCAGATAACAGAATTTTGAGGGATACTTTGGGAAAAAGGAGTGAACCATCTGAGTCTTCTGATGAAGAGGAGTTTGATGTAAGCGTTTTTTCTTTCTCGCAACATAAATTATTATTTTTATCAGAATTAGGGTTAAGTGATTAAATTTCCCATTTCCTAATAGTTTAAGCTTTTGGAAAAATTGGTAATTTAACATGGTATCAAAGCAAGAGGTCTTAAGTTAGATCCGTGTTTCCTCCACTCTATCTCCTAATTAAATTCCCACGTGTTGGGGCTCACCTATGAAAAGGTAGTTTGAGCCCAGACGTGAGAAGGTGTGTTAGAAGTATGTGATTAAATAATTAAATTTACCATATTCTAATAGCTTAAGTTTTTGGGAGAATCGGTAATTTAACATGGTATCAGAGCAAGAGATCCTGAGTTTGATCCTTGACTTTACTCTACCAATTGTCCCAAAAGCTTAAGCTATTAGGAAATGACAAATTTAATCATTTAATCATAATTCTAATAATTTACAACACATAAAATTTTATTAAGTTTTGATTGTTGTTTTTCATGTTGATTTAGTGTGTGTATTCATGCAAATTCAATTTGTACATGTGAAGGGAAACGTTCAAGCAGATTTTGCATTCTTTGATCCCAAATCCAATGATTTTCATGGAGTGAAGACAATGCTGCAAGCCTACCTTGATAATAAGCAGTGGGATTTGAATGGTTTTATTGACTTGATATTGGGACAGACCACAGTGGGGACTGTTGTTAAAATAGAGGGTGATGAAGATGAAGGAGTTTTTTCTATTGTGACTGCTCTAAACTTGGGAAGATATAAGGCAAGGGACAAATACTTCTAAATCCCGTCCATATTTTCTGCAATGTTTATCTCTTCTTTCAGTGGTGTGGCATATGTACTACAAACTGACTCGATTATTAAGTCTCCTGATATATATGTTTGCAATTGCCAGTCAATAATGTTTATGCCACATTTAAAACAGGAGTGTGCTGTTACATAATTAGATATGCAGAAAAGTATGGCTTCAATCTGTTTGACTTTTCTACTGCTTTAGGGATGTCAATGGGGTGGTTTTGGATGGGGCGGCACCAAATTGAATATGACCCCTATTAAATTTGTCCCATCCTCCATTATTGCTCTCTCTTTATAAAGTCTAATATTTACTTATAAAGAAAAGATCCACTATTATCTCACCTTTAATAGACTTGAATTTAATATTAGGTATATGCAAGTACCTATCCTAGACTGTTACACAAGTTGCGATGAATCTACTAAGCAAGCAAACTCTTAATGTTACTCAAAATTTCTAATAGCCCCCCTTCTGTTCCAATTGCCCTCAAATTTACAGCAAATCAATGGACATGAGAAGGAGAAAAACCTGAAGAGAGCTTTGGTTGCATCTTTTGTTGTTGTTGTCAACTTTGGTTTGGTGGCACGTATGTGGAATAATCTGCTGTTAATTTGAGGGAAACTGGAACAGTAGAGGGCCATTTTGGAAATTTTGAGCTATATTAGGGCATTGGTTGCTCAGTTTCAGATATAAGGAGACATTGCAACTTGGGTGATAGTTTTGGTGAATATTTGTAATTTATCCCGAATATTATTTAATCCAAAAATACGCTCATAACCTGATTATATGCCCAAGAGAAGAGAAGTTCTATTAGGGATGGGGTAGGGAAGGTTACCTGACTAACACAATGACAATGCATCTAGTTTAATGTATTTTCACATGAATTAGCATTTCATATTAACATTGTATATAAAAAGGACACTAAATTTATAAAAAAATTTCCAGACTCAAATGTGAGTTTGGTCTTAAGTCCTTGCTTCAACCCTGATTATCTTCTGCACCTGATATCGTATTGAATTGATGAGGAAAGTTACTTGATTAGCAGTTCCTTTTGATAGAATCAAATGTAGTTTGATTGCTGACTGGCTGGTAATTTCAACATTTGTAGAGAAGCTGACCCTCATAACATTTGACTGATCAGAAGTCATGTATTTGTACTTATCAGGACCATAAATGTATCATGGAGATCAAGGAGTTCCTCCTTAAAGCATGCCAGGAGAAGGATGTAGTAGATGACTTGAGATTAATTTTGGGAGAACAAGCACAGAATGTGGGTCTCCTGGTCTCTCAGCGTGTGGTGAATCTTCCTCCCCAGCTTCTGCCGCCTCTTTACGATGCCCTCTTTGATGAAGTCTCTTGGGCTACAGAAGATGAGGTTAGATAATAGCATTTGTGGATGGATGAGTGTGAAAAATGTCTGTTTCTTTACCTGCTGGAAACAGCATCCTTATTATGTTCTGATATTCTTGTTTTACCTTTGGAAGCCCACAGAAGAGCTCAGGAAATCTTTTTGCTTTAAGTTTTATATAATTTTCAGTAAAATTTATAAGGTACAGTATCATATCATCTTTGCCTTACTATTGTAGGTTGCTTTTGATTAAGAGATGAATTACAATTGGTTTATTCATTTTATTTGTTTCTGGATGCAAACTACAGCACAAGAATGCTGATCAGAAAATGAAGCTGAGTAATGACATTGATGAGGCAATAATCTATACAAAGCCAGAGGATGAAATTTTTCACAGGGTAGTGATACTTGTATTACGTCTCTCCATGCCAGAAAAAAACAAAAAATTTATTATGTACTTTTTTTCTTCTTCTTTTAACTTAGTGTACTTAATCGGTGTATTATTTCAGCTTAGCCAGTGGTCGTTCAGCTTTCCTTTGCACACTCAACAGCCAACTCATGAGGTTAGTAGTTTTGTCATCCTAACATAATTTTTTGACTTACCCTAATTACACTAAAACTAGTACTACCCACCCCCCCAAAAAAAAAAAAAAAAAATACAAAAAAGAAAAAGGAAATAACTTAGAGCACAATAGTATGAGTTCAAATTTTCTTTATACACTTAGCAGTTCGCAAGTTGTGAGACTAGTATTTCTGTTACCCTACATACTTTGTTGCTGAGTGTGCAGCAAATGTTTCAACACTTCTTGATTGCTGTGATAATATCTATGAACCAAGATTCTTTTTTTCCTTAGTAGGCTTGCAAAATGTTCTCGTTTCATACTCTCCCTCTCCCTCTCTTAGTTTTTTGTTCAGGTAGATTTTGACTGGGGTGGGGCTGGGTCGCAAATGTTTTGTGTTCAAACTTAAATATCTCCCTTGTAGCCTCGTATAGGCAAACAGGCACAGATTTTCCAAGATCTGAATGTGCTTCCGGATTTTACTTGCCTTATCTTATCTGAATATCATTGCTTATCTCAGCACAGAAAAGATGGGAGTTTCTGCAAAAGATTTAGCTTAAGTTATTTACATCAGAAATATGTGAATTAATTTGATATCTAGTATCCCACCCAAGTGTCCTCTTTCAGTGGTACTTTCTTGTTTTTCATTGATGCTACTGTAGTGGACAGTTGTGTGTTGCTCTGTGGGCCTGTGGCTTTATTCTTGGGACTAATGGCTTTATAATTTAATATTCTATTTATTCGGCTTTCATTAATTTTTTTTGCAGCTAAGAAATTATCGGTTTATGGGATTAGTCATGGCTGTTGAAGCAGAAAAAATTTCTACATTCCGACAAGAGTTGAAATCTTTAATAAATGAATCCTGAGGCCAAGCATAAGGTATCAAATTTTTTTAGTTTATAAGCTTTCATTTTTCTTCTGTCAACACTTCTAAATTAGCTTTCAACTTCACTGAGCTTGTCCAAGAGGTCTGAGGTGCCTTTTTTTTTTTTGGGTGGGCATTTTTCTTGTACGATGGGGAATTTATCTGTAAGGATTTCACTAAATTTTGTAATCATGGGTAGTAGACCTGATTTACAAGACATTTGTCTTCTATGTTCTGTCCTTTTTTCTTAAACGTTTTAACCCTAGTTAGTCTTCTATAGTTTTCCAATTATTTGAAATTCTGGAACATATATGACAGTTAAAACATGGTCGTGACAATATTAATGGTGACAGAAATGGTTAATTGATGGCTTAAAGCCTTGAAAAGAAGCTTAGAGGTTGTTTGGATTTTTTTTTGTCATCACTCCTCACTTTTCACTCCTTACTCAATTTTCGTCACTTATTACTTAAAATATCCCAATATCTCCAAACCCACCCGCTTGACACTTATCACTCAGTTCTGCCTTTTGTTTCCAAAAAAAAAAAAAAAAAACTGAAAAGTCAATATATACGGCTGGGCTTTGTTTATAAAATATATATGTATATATATATATATATATATATATATATAAAACCCAAAAGTCAAACATTGTGGCTGATCAGTGAGAGAGTTGTGAGTTTAATTACGAAAATGTCATTGAAAATAAGGGTATGGAAACTGAAAACATATAATGTGTTTTTAATTTTCATAACTCATCACTCAAAAATCAGAGAATTGAGTGATGGAAATAAAAACAGGAAACAAAATCCAAGCGGACTTCTCAGTGATGGGTTCTACTATTTTTAAGTTATGAGTTATAGAAACAGTAAAACCAAACAGCACTTTAATTTCATGAGTAATTCATGGCTTCATAACATTCTCGTTAATAAATAAATGACAGTTAGTTAAATAAATGAGTAAGAAAGTAAGTTGTCATTCTTGCAGATGTTTTATGGCATCAGGTATACAGGTACAAAATTAAATAGAAGACAAATTAGAGTATGGAAATTTTATTTTTGAGGGTTAAATTAGCAAAATTTTTATTTTCCTCTTATTTTATTTACAGTGCTCGTTAATTTTTGTTGGGTCTAAAATTTAAAGATGATGAACCGGCTCAAACCTTGTCTTGGTATGGGCTTCATGGCCTTGTCCAGGACCAGGAGATCCGCAATCCAACACAGGGCCCTGATCACATTTAACTTTTACATAAAGTGTCCCAGTGTGTTTGGTAGGCTATTAAATGATAAAGCCCTTTGCCTTGTGATGCCATGTTCTTTTGCTTTTCTCCGTTTTCATGCCCGGGCAAAAAGTCATTAATAACACCTCAACAATCATAAACTTTAACAGCCCAAAGGGCCCATTATTGTTTTTTGGTTTAACTTACACTCGGGATATCCAAGAGCCTTGTAACTCAACTAGTTGGCACCTTATAGTGTTTCTAATAAGGACATTTAGGGTTTAAATCACTCTTCCATTTTAACTATCAAATTATCTAAAAAAACCAAAAAATAAAAGCTTGCTAGTTGTTGAGAAGCAAAAAAAAAAAAAAAAAAAAAAAAAAAAAAAAAATCAAGGCAAGGGTTCAAGTGATAGTTTAGTTATAATAATTTGAATCCTAGCTGTTTTTCCTCTTGTAGCTCAACTGGTTGACACCTTATGGTGTTTCCAATAGAGATCTGGGGTTCAAATTATCTATATATATATATATATATATAAAGCTTGCACTTGGTTGTTGAGAAGTAAAACAATAAAAAATAAGGGCAAAAATATTGTTTCTGATTAGGATTCAAGTGACATCCAGTTATAATAGTTTGAATCTTACTTCTCTTCACACCCCCCCCCCCCTCCCAAAAAAAAAAAACACACACACATATACATATTCCCATATATTGTGTTTGTCCCTAAAACTTGCTTGAAGTTTGGTATTTCTCCTTAAAACTATTGAAAACTTTACATTTTCTATAATGTCATTCACTCACATTAACTTTAATTCTATGTGCCTAACTAGGTTATAGTAATATTTTTAGTATTAGAGAATTTGACATGTTTGATTTGGACCGTTAAATTTAAAAGAAAAAAATTCATACTTGAGGTGAACATGTGGCACGAAATTATTGGTTAAATACTCAGTATAAAAGATCTTTTTTTAGTTTAGGAACAAAAAAGAAAGAACATTTTTCAATTGTTAAGGGGTGAATTTTTTTTTAAAAAAAACATAAAGACATAAAGAGCAACGTTTTCTATTGTTTAGGGAAGAAAAACGAAATTCATATAAATTTTAAGCACGAATACAATATTCTTGCCAAAAATCAACGTAGTTGTAGAATTATTCATATATTAACTAATTACTTAAGAACGGAAAAGGAAAAAATCATTGTTCAATAGAAACCTTTTTCTTTAACAATATTAATGTAAATTTTCTTTCAGAACTTTAGGACAAAATAAAACATTGGTTGTATCCAACAGCAAAGTAAATGTACCATTTAAAAGATGAGTGGCCAATTCAGCCTTATCCGTGTCACCGTTCCATTTCCATATATAGTCATGCCAGGGGTCCATATTCCATAATCATATGTCCTATTTAGCCCACCAGCCACCATTGTTAGGAAACACAGATCCTAACCCAGGATATGTGATATGGTGCTAATTAAGTACTATCAATCGAAAATAGAGAACAAAAAAAATCAATGCATGCACATATAAACACTAGACGTGATTCACCTAAAATTAAGATTTTTTTTTTTCGAGGAAATTCAATAGTTTAAGGTGGAGGTACTAACCAATTGAGCTAAAAGGCTCTTGATATCTAAAATTAAGATTATATCCACGTAATCGTTTCAATTTTGTTATGATGGTTATCATAATTACATGCTACACGCATATGTAAATTATTTTGTTATAATGGTTACCATAATTACATGCTACACGCACATGTGAATTATAATAATGAGCTTAGAATTTTTAATGGTTATAGGAAACCATTGATACCAAAAAACAAGGGAAGGGGGTGACCTATAGACCCTTGAATCTCCGACACAACATTTATGGTAGATTATACTCAAGCACATATCTCTTTAACCATCTCCTCTACACATCCATGCCTATTTATTTTTAAGTTAGGAATCGGGACCCACCCAAAACTCAGACCTGCAACGGTGATTCCACTTTTTTGGGTCCTCCTTGAGTAGGTGTCTAAATTTATTTTTTTTCAGAGGGAGAGAGAGAGAGAGCTCTAAACTATAATGTAGAGGCAAGAGGAACATGAAGCACATGGTAGGGGATTGGGACTTGCTGTCCTGTGGCCCCAAATGATACCTAAAGATATTGACGAATCATTGGAGTGAAATCATGACAAGTTTTGCACCATGTGTATAGGATCGTGGGATGGATTGTTGTTATTATTATTATTATTATTATTATTTCATGATTTTGCATGTGAGAAGATATAGGGCAAATTCATTTACATAACTTAATGCACAAATTAATGTGGTGCCAAAGCTGTGTTTGATGGATGAGAAAGTGATGATAATAACGAGTTTATGTCCCGTCAATTACAACTTACCACCTTAATAGAGAAGAAAATATTGTAAAATATATTACATTCCTAGATTAGTTAGGTATTGACTGTATTATCTCATAAGTTTGAAATATACTCAAACTTATATAATTTCCTAATTAAGATCAATCCATCAAAAATTTTCAGATTGTGGACCAAATAACTTCAACAAAGGAAAATATCATATTTGGTCCTTTTTTGCTAAACAGAGAAGAAGGGGGGGGGGGGGGGGGGGGGAGGAGGGGGAACCATTGTGACTCACCCTCCTGGCCATGACCATAGGGACACCGCCTACTAGAAAATGTTGGATTGAGCCATAACTACTGTGGTCAGGGGTAACCACAGACCTCACCCTAGTCTCACGAGAGAACTAGTAAATCAGGAGTTAGCTGCAAGAGGCAACCCCACTCTCCGCTAGGATTCGAATATGGAACCTCAAGATAGCGGTCACACACCTTGACCACTAGGCCACCCCTCTCGGTGGTATCACATTTGGTCCTTAAATTCATCTAATTTTTCAATTTCATATGATTTTTAAATAATATAAAATGATTCAATTTAGTTTGCACACTAATTTGACAATATATGTGTTACCAAAAATTACCAATGGTCACATGACACTCTTAGTCTTAACCATATATAGATTCTAGAATTAATT
This sequence comes from Quercus robur, assembly GCF_932294415.1. Lineage (NCBI taxonomy): Eukaryota > Viridiplantae > Streptophyta > Magnoliopsida > Fagales > Fagaceae > Quercus > Quercus robur. Next base: position 27,112,441 of record NC_065536.1, on the reverse strand, counting down.
TGTTAGGGCATATATGTGAGTTTAGTTTTTTAATACCACGGAAAAAGTTTGTATCTTTGTCTAAGCCTGGGCAAGGAAAAGAAACAACCCTACGATAATTAAAGGCCAACCCAAAAGTAGCTTAATTCCTAAACACAATAAATAGAGTTAAGAAACAGAACTACTATCATTTAGCTCCAGGAAATGAATCGCAAAATTTATTGCTTTCCAAACCCAAGCGTTTATGAACACCAAACTTGGAGATCCAAGCATGTCTTTTTTCTATGATTCCATAAAAGCCAATCGACAGTAAGGAAGATATCTAAGCAGGAAAAAAAGATAGTAAGGAAGATATCCAATTCTACTTTACTCAAGTCATTTAACGTAAAAGCAGTAACATCAAAGAAGGGAAAGTTTGGAAGGTTTAATTATTAGGCTTCACACAAACAACTTTTAAGCCAAGTTTCACCAACTACTTACGTTTGAACAAAATTATTTTCTTGGGTAGTATATCTTGGCAAAAACTTGTTATACACCCGTGTATTTTACACACACTTTGATTAATTTATAACTGAAAACGTGATTTGAAGTCACGTTTTCAGACTATAAAAACAGCTGTGTGTAAAACAAACACCACCCATGGATCGATTTTAGCTTTCCTTTTATAGAAACAACTTAATTTTTTTGATACTCAGAGTTTCAAAGTTATTTTCTTAAGTATTGGGTCCGTGATTTGTTCGAGGATTGCCCAAAAATACTACTAGAATACTCAGCATGAAGCATAAATAGCACAAGCACTTTAACAGAATACTGCCTAAATTATTACTCAACCAAATTAGAACGTCATTAGAGTTCCCATTGCTTAAAGAAATCCCTTTGACTACAGCTTTGCTATATTAACTATTAAAAAGGACAATGATTAAAGTTCGCTAATCGCAATCCACAACTTATTATATCTTAATAGCCGGCCACGTTTATAAGTGAATGCTAGCAACTCTTATCATTGGTTGTTGGTATGTTCAATGGTCCATTAATGATGTACTACAGTTTGAATTTATCCATATTGTCTTTTGCCTTTGTTTACTATATTTATCCAAAAGTTAGAAATGATGGCAAAGTTTTTTTTAGATAACAAAAACCATAACTAACATTAATAAGCGTTAATGCACCATAAGCCCCAGATGTTGAAATAAAATAAAAGCATCATTGCTAGCATTGCCTATTCTTGACAAGCACATCTGCACAATGGTTAGCTTCTCTGTATGTGTGCTCAATCTACAAATTAGGAAAATATTTTAATATATGAAACAATAGAAAAAGAAAAGGGTCTAAACCTGAAAAATGAGAGAAAAGAAGATATTGGCTTTTATTTATAAATAATTATTTGATTAAGTACTTTAGATTAAACATCTTTTAATTAAATTCTTGGTTGAGTTGTTTTTAAGTAAATTAAAGGAAAGAAAATAATGTAAATCACCTATACAGTTTACCAAATAAGAGGAATTAATAATTTAATTTCTATTTTTATTACATCATTTTAATCATAGTACTATTTTTTTTCCCTCACTGATCACATATGCACTTGAGTAAAATAAAATAAGACGAGATGCATGAATTTTCCCCAACTATTTTAAAGAGGTTTTGATAAGTGAAATTGTGAAAGTGTCTCTTCATTCCTTTCTAAGGAAAAGATGTAGTCTCAATTTCCTTTTCCTATCTCATCTGTCCCACCTCCTAGAGAGAAGGAGGGGAAGGGGGATGGTTTGATTATTGTTGTCAAGTCAAATGGTCCTTAAGGCATTAACGTATGGCTGGGTTAATATGACAATAGCCATCCCTCAAAGCCAACGACAGCACCAGCATCATTTGAAAGCATTGGAATGAGGATTGTAAATGAAACGGGTTGTTTAAGAAAAGTTTGGGTTCACCTCAGTCTTAGCCTCTTAGAAAAATCTTGTTTATGCTTATTTATTTAGCAAACGAGCTAACTTCAAACTTAAGTTTATGCTCAAATATTAAACAAGTCAATCTCAAGCATATTAATGTATTTATTATGAACAAATCTCGTGAGTATAGACTCGAATTGAATATATATATATATATATATATATATACAGGGACGGAGCCAGAACTTGAAGTTAGAGGGAGCAGTTTTACTGTTAGTTGCGTGCGGTGACTCTAGTTTTTGGGTCAGTTGCTTAATAGCTAATGAGGTTTTTTTTTTTTTTTTTTTTTTTTTTTTTTTTTTTTTTTGTGTGTGTGTTTTTTTTTTATGTGTGCATCCAAGGATGAACAAAATTATTTTGTTTAAAATTTTTTAAAGGGTCAAGTTGTTTGTTTTAGATAAATTGGTTGATTGAGTTTAATTGTTTTTAGCTTTACTATTGGTAATTTTTGTTGTTGAATAATTTTTTTGGGCTTGTTTATTCTGCTTTAGATTTTAGATCTGGCCTTTAAAAGGAGGAAAATACTAGAATTACAAACTTTTTTTTACAAATTATTAATATGGTGAGTGGTTATTAGTAAGTAAAAATGCGATGTAAGTGATAAGCCCAGATGCAAACTAATAAAAGTTTATTACCACAACAGTTTGTAAAAATGTTATAGAAAATTTTGTGGCTAAAGTAGTACTCCTAAAAGAATCAATAATAATATTAAGGGGGGCAAAGTTTGATTTTATAGAACAAAATTACTAAAATTGGTGACTATATATATATATATATTAATTAAAAAAAAATTAGGGGGCCATTGCCCCGGTCCAAGTCTCCCTCCGTCCCTGTATATATACACACACTTTAAAAAAAGATTGTAATTTTTTTTGTAAATAAATTTATAAGATATTTGTTCTGACCTATTTTTTTCCTTCGGCTACAAGCCCAAACCTAATGGAAGTACATATTATGTGGGCCCTTAAGAGGGAGAAAGCCCAAACCAAAATATTAGACAATAAAATTCTAGTATAAAAAGGCAAAATACAAGGGAATACGCAGAAATAATCAATAGCTCTAATAAATTTGTCACAACTTGACCTCACCATATGCCCGTGGTGGCCAAGTCTAAATAAAAAGGTAGTGTGAAAGGTATTATTTTACTCTTTTGTTCGATATAAAATTCATTTAAGATAACTGAAACCCATTATTATTCAATAATAATTAAAGTCTTATTTTCCTATGTCTTATTTTGTATGTTATCTAAACTTTGCATTGAGCATTATTAAAATGGGACCCAATTTAGAATGAGCTCCTAAAATCATTCAAGGTTGTTGCTTTAAACCATTAATCTTGGGGTGTACTGTTCAGATATATATATATATATATATATATATATTTTCTCTCTGGAGCTTAAACAAAAATGACCAGTCGACTTTGGTGGTCTAGTACCTACCTAATATTAATATCCAGAAACTCTTGAGAGATGGAAGAAGCTAGAACTATAAAATGGTGGCCTTTTTCTTGGCTTTTTACTATTAAAGACATTTGATTTGACACCAATTTCATCCACAATACCTACCAAGAAAAATAATAGATAGCACTACTTATTGGCAAAGAAAAAAAAGCTCAAAGAGCATGCCTGTCACAGACACATGGCCATTGTGCATTCTTTTGTAATCTGAATGTCTGTATTGTGGCCTTTTAGGATGAAGATTCAAGCACTCTTTCATAAATATGTCATGATCCTGGTTGTTCATGTTTGCCATCAAGGGTATATAGCCTATCGTCCTTTTGGGGCTCAAACATCCTTCTCCACTGACCACTGACCAGAAGTAAAGTTGTAAATACATTAATAGGAGGCCCACTACTTTCGGTGCTCGAGTTGAATGTTTTATGAAAATTTTAATTTCGATAAAACTTAGATACAAACGTACAGTACCTCAGGTATAGGTGTAATATGTAAAGTTTTTTAAATAGATTCAAACACCTGGTTGTATTGAGCAATAATACAATAGGGTTTTCGTTGTTGTTGTTATTGTCGGCGTTTTTTTACTTTTTTATCAGAAGTGTTAACAACTTGTTAAGTGGTTTGAGATAAAGGATTGGACTTTGGAGTTTGATTGACATTGGATATGTCTTTTTGCTTATTTTCGGTGCATCCTTCAATCATGTTTTGAAAAACACTATGTTTTCATTGAGGACGCAACCCATTTAAGTTTCCTTATAATTATGAAAAAAGTGAGGAAGGAAAGAACAAGGATTGTCCACTTTTATACATGTAGATTTTTCTCAAGAAATAATTTAATTATCTGTCAAATAAGTTTAATTTGTAATTGCTTTCCAGATACTTCTTCTATAATGCAAGGAAACTTTCATCATTTATGGAAAATTTTTGTTTGTTTTTGAAATTTTTGATTGAACATAGCTATCAAATTAGATGATTTTCTTGAAACCATGATCAGATAATATCGTGTCTTGTCTCTTTCTTTTCCAAAAATGGGAAGACTTATTAGTACCATAAACTACAAAATGAAATTTGAACAAAAATTTCTACCTTTTACTCAATAAAAAAGGAAAAGAATAAAACCTTTTTTTTATTTTTTATTTTTTTTTGAGAATGGAAAAGAATGCACTCCAGAATGTTCTCTTGTGACAAATTTAATCCGGATTTATTACTTTTACTAATTTATTGTATTTTTTTTTTTTTTTGAGAAGATACTAATTTATACCTTGTATTATATAAATCAGGATGGTTCTGATAAAAAAAAGAAGGGACAGTTTAGCCGATCCGTCCATATCTATTGAAAACCACTAATGTAACACTCTATCTAGCAGGAGAAAATTTTTCAATGGCGCTAATTACATCCAAACACCATCATTTTATTGTGGACAGCTTGTCTTTTTCTTTATATTTGAGAGGGAAACTTTGAGAGAGAGAGAGAGAGAGAGAGGACAACACAGACAATACAAAGAGAGAGAGAGAGACAACACAGAGTAAGCAAAAGGCTAATGACAATTTTCTTTATGCCATATAGATTCTTCTACTACCATTTATTTAAAAACTTTTACCATAAAAAAAAAAAAAAAAAAAAATACACAAGCGAAAAAAAAAAAGAAGAGAAAAAGGGGAATGCAACATTGCTCAGAGCATGGCCTCCTTGGCTTCTTGACAATAACCTCTATATTATGTTATATATAAAAATTTAACCAGTTCCACTTCTACACCCTCCCCTAAAATTTTAGAAAAACTTATCCTACATTCATGGCATGCAATGTCTAATGTATCATTTTTTGCTCTTATTACTATTGTGTCATAAGTAGCTCAAAGTGTACTTAAGATATATATTATTTAAGAAAAAAAAAAGATGTGCATTTCTAGAATTTTAAAAATAAAAATAATAACCCATTTTGTTTGTTTTTTTTTTTTTGGCAGTTATTACGTTTGTCTTTTATGAATTCGATTTTCCTTTAATTTAATATTTTTCATATTGAATTGTATTGTTTAGAGATATAAAGTGACTATTATTTTAAATTAATTGATTTTTTACATGTTTCAAAAATTTTGTAACTATTATTATACTCCAAATATGTCTAATTTATCTAATAAAATATATTGATCTAAAATGTTTAAAAATAATGATTGTTATCAATATGATTTAAAAGATAGTTTACAATTGATTGATGAAAAAAATTATTTTAAATCATGTAAAAACTACATACTTTATATATACATTGTGTTAACTTATTCTTTGGATTATTTTGGTATGTTTAACTTAATCTCTCTCTAAAAAAAACTCCCCAAACTCTGTGATGCTACCAACTAGGCTAACATGCTGGTTGTTCTTCAACCATGTTACTCTGTAGTTGAAAATTATGTCACACTTTTTATATACGTTATGGATAATATAAAACGGGATTGTTCATAGATATGCCAACATCAAAGGACTCAATTTCATTATTTCAATCGTTTGGACTTTGGTATTATTCACTTGTCCATATCCTTTATAGCCGGCGCAAGTCTTCATGGATCATTGTTAAAAAAATACAAATATATTTCGAATCATATGCTTAATTTAATCATGTGTGATCGTGATTTGTAATATTATATATATAGAAACCCATCATGCACCAAGAACGGAAACTGAAATATTCAAATATATTATATAACTCGAGCAAAATATTATCTTATCTTACAAGTTGATTTGAACTTATATAATTAAATTTGTATAGCTAGCCACGTTGATCAATTTATTAATCTCTTGAACATGGACGTAAAGCTATCTAAGCTCACAAGCAACCTACAACAACAGAAATGCCCTACATATATAGAAGTAGTTTGTCTCTCTTGAATGAAGTCTAACTTCAATTATAATGAAGTTCTCGAGAGATGCTCTATATAATTGATTTAAAAATAAAAATAAAAATAAAAACTTGGCTTTAATTCTTTGGCTGGAAATGACATGGCATATTGGCATGGATTTAAAGTAGCAAGCTCATTTTTCAGCGGTTTGACATATATTTTGTCACAACTTGTTTAAGCGTTAGTGATTGGATTTACATAATTCACACATGGCTTCACCTCTCAAAACACTCCAATTACTAGCTAACACTTAAACAAGTTAAGACAAAGTGTGTTAGTAAACTTTTTGTTTCAACAATGACTGAGTTTAACAAGGGCAGGGGGCTTTGTACTGCAGCCTGATCTTCATTTTTCGTAATTTCCTTATTCTTTGAAGTTTGCCAATTTTAACATTCAGGACGGCTAGAATTTGATCAAAATTGCGCTTTTGATTAAGTTGTTGGAAAATTGCTCATAATTGCACCAGACTACTTCACTACAATTGATCAAACACAGATAGATATGCATAATTTATATAAAATCGATTCCAATGTGAAAAAGAAAAAGAAAAAAATCATATACATATATAGAGTCATTTTCAAAGTTGATGCTTCTCTGTTCTTTTGCATATTTTCACTCCGCGAAGTTGTAGACTAGGTTTGCCCCTAACACATGCGCAAAAAGGCTATACTACATACACCACAATAAGATCACATCACATAATGTATGAAATTATTATTAGGGTTAAGTTTGTATCCAGTGCACCATGTCTAGTGTCCTTATCATTATGAGCTTTATAAATTCAGCAACTAGTTACTTCTTGGCAAAACTCATATTTGTAACAATTACAGCCCCAATCGTATTAATTGTCTTTAGTGCAAATAAAAAAAAAAATGGTAAAAATTCTGATGCGTATTCAAAATCGAAGATTTCTAATACTAATTTTGGGTTTTCTCAGTTGCGAAATATATCAAAATTATGTCTTTGATCTAAACAAAAATTTCATCGATTTATTGTTGATTTTGTTAGATTTTATGCGGAAAATCCATTAGAAATGGATTTGATTTAATTGGTTCTTCCATGAATCTTGTGATTTCTGATGTGTCAATAATGATGTATAATTTTTTAATATTAAAAATATATTGCCACATTATTTAAAAATGTCATATTATTACTCTCTTAATCGCTTTTTTTTTTTTTTTTTAGAACAAAAATACTAACAGTTAATATAAGAACCAATGATGCTCATTTTTAAACTTAAGGACCAATAACATTAATTGAAAACTTCTAAAAAAAACTAAATAAACTTAAAGAACTAATAATGTATTTTAGCGTAAAAAGAAAATGAATTAAAGCCGGCGAGTGACATAGGTTTGCCTATTTTCACTCCGCGAAGTTGTAGACTAGGTTTGCCCCTAACACATGCGCAAAAAGGCTATACTACATACACCACAATAAGATCACATCACATAATGTATGAAATTATTATTAGGGTTAAGTTTGTATCCAATGCACCATGTCTAGTGTCCTTATCATTATGAGCTTTATAAATTCAGCAACTAGTTACTTCTTGGCGAAACTCATATTTGTAACAATTACAGCCCCAATCGTATTAATTGTCTTTAGTGCAAATAAAAAAATAATAATGGTAAAAATTCTGATGCGTATTCAAAATCGAAGATTTCTAATACTAATTTTGGGTTTTCTTAGTTGCGAAATATATCAAAATTATGTCTTTGATCTGAACAAAAATTTCATCGATTTATTGTTGACTTTGTCAGATTTTATGCGGAAAATCCATTAGAAACGGATTTGATTTAATTGGCTCTTCCATGAATCTTGTGATTTTTGATGTGTCAGTACTCAGTAATGATGTATAATTTTTTAATATTAAAAATATATTGCCACATTATTTAAAAATGTCATATTATTACTCTCTTAATCACTTTTTTTTTTTTTTTTTAAGAACAAAAATACTAACAGTTAATATAAGAACCAATGATGCTCATTTTTAAACTTAAGGACCAATAACATTAATTGAAAACTTCTAAAAAAAACCTAAATAAACTTAAAGAACTAATAATGTATTTTAGCGTAAAAAGAAAATGAATTAAAGCCGGCGAGTGACATAGGAAGAAAATTAAGGAGAAATTTTGGTCAACGAAAGAGACGCCGTTGTGTGGCATTTCTTACTCGGTTATAAAATCAATTGTCACACAAACTCCTAGCTGTGACAAAGAGTCATAGCTTTCCCTCAATATTATAATTCATGACTAATATGTTTAAAAACGGTATATTTTGAGTTCGTCTCATCTTCATTGTACATTTTTGCATACTTCTTTATGATATGCAGAATATGTATCTCCTTGTTGTAGAAGAAAAACGTACTCATTTGAAAGATTAATGCATGTATTTTAGACCTTTTCTTTTAGAGTGAGTCATGTAGAGCTCACATAACAAGGACCCATTTATATAAAATAAAAAAAAAGATTAAAACTTAATTGATATCGTCAACTAATTTGTAATTGTTGCAATAAACTACTTTGTAATTATCCTCCACAATAAAATAGGCATTTTTTCCCTCAAGATGATACACATTTCATTGGAATAGAAAAAGAAAACAGAGTACAGAGGTACTTGATTATAGGATACGGAAGTGAAAAATTAGACAACATCCTTCTTAAAGATTTAAAAATTTTACTTCAAAACATTAGATGAAAACATAAATAAACAATCACATGTACTTAATCTCATAGTCTATTTAATAGTCAAGTGTCTAATTTAAATAACCTATTGAGTTATATTATTGAATTTAAAATACAAGTTTTTTTTTTGAGAAACATTTAAAATACAAGTTAATAGTCTTATTAACCGTAGCATGATGGGTTAGAGGAGATTTCTCTAATAAGGTTGGGTGGAAAATTTTATCTTATAAATATATATATATATATAACAAAAGTCTTTGACTTTTTGTTGACCTCTTCAGAGCTTATCACATCATTACTAATTTTTTAAAACAAAATTATTTGACTTTTATTTATCCCATACATTGCCTAAAGAGAGTTGGAAACCAAAAATTATTGCCATACGTTGCCTAAAAAGTTGGAAACCAATAAGTTCAACCAAAGTAGAGTTGAAAACTGATTATAACTCAACAAATTATCCACCAACCTACAACTATAAATAAATAATTTATATATCTATATATATATATATATATATAAGTACAATAACAATGTACAAGCTGAAAAAGAATGAAGAGTCATGATAATTGAAAAGGCTATATTTAGGATTTTTATTTTTGGCATTTGCTTTTGCCACTGCTAATAGAATTAGACATACAATGAAGTTGGTGTGGCTGGCTGTTGATAACATGCTCAGAGCTCAAGCATGGCTCCATGCAACCATATAGTACCTATGGTATTCTTTTTCGTGGTTTAATTTTGTTGTTGTAGATGCCATGGTATTAAATTACTGTTTTGCCTTAAGTCTCGCATCTTAAGCTTGGTACTTTTTTTTTTTTTGTCATCTACAATATTATTATTTTTTTAATCTACATTCTTTTAATTCTTTTGTTACTCCATTTGGTTCTTGTGAACATGTTGGATATCTGAAATACGTACGTTTGATTTTGCGCTTGTGATTGTTTTTGTGGTTTAGATCGAGTTTACACTGGTAAAACTTATTGCTTTATATCTCATTTTTTTTTTGTTCCTTTTGGTTTGTAGGGTGTTGGGCGCAAGTTGGTAATTGAGTGGCTAGGAGGAGAAATTTTTTGACTTAGGCTAGCCTCACTAGTCTCCTTCTCCTTCAAAATTTCTCTGCCACTAAATCGTTTCCCACATGGAAAATGCAAACACAAATCTGATTCATATCATAATAACTCTCCATAGACACAAATCTAATTCACATCATAATAACTCTCCATGGATGTTTATGATTTTGTGTCATCAAGTGTAGATTTTTTTTTCCCTCTTAGGTGATGTGGGTGGTTTTTTTTGGGCTGTTTCCGCGGTAGAGTTGTCGCGACCACCATGTTCCTCCTCCACCTTCTTCTTCGGCTCCCACAGACCATAAAAAATGCTTTTTTTTTTTTTTTTTTTTTTGCTTATAATTTGTAAAACAATACAATAATTTATAAAACAAAATGTACATAAATAAAATTAAGATTATTCTTTAGTCAAATATACATTCAGGAATTGTGTTGTCTTGGCTACATTTATATGTGTAATATGCTTTTATTGGGTATTATTTATGTGTATATATATATAGGCCCTTAGTGCACAAAATAATCATAAATTTTAAGAAACTTTTTTTGAAAATTTGAAAAAGCTGTAAAAAAAAAGTTAATTATTTTTTCGTTTTTTCATAAAATATTTCCTAAAATGGTTTACTAACATATGCCCTAAGAACATACATTAGTAAAACCTTTATATATAAGATGGTTGTAACAAATCATATAACAAGAGAGACCTACTTCTCCAATAGTTTATATATGACACACCACTCTAAAACTCAATTTGCTCATTCTTTTTGTTTCTACAAACTCTGTCCTTAAGGTATGTAAATTTTAGACTCATCAAGTTTGGTGAAAATTTAATCAAACTATGTGTCGTTTTGGTTTAATTTATTTTTTGGCTACTTAAAAATAAGTTTTTTTTTTTTTTTTTAATAAAATTATTATTAGAGCAAAGTGGACATATTTAATAGAAAAATTATCACAAAGTTTTTTAAGATCTCATTTTTATTAGTTTTTGTGCATAGCATGGATTAGCGGCTAGTTAAAAAAAAATATATATATATATATATATATATATATATATATGGTAGGTTTAAGCTTTTACAAATTTTGTTTCAACAAAAATACCGAAAATATTATAATCTGGAATAATATCGTACACCTATTTAATCAAATCTATAATATATTTAATAAGTTTTTGAAAATTTATATTTTTCCATGTCATCATTCTAATATATTTTTTAATTTAGTTATTCCTGCTACAAAAAGTGCTAAATTATGGAACTTTAAACTCATTAGAACTCATTGTCTTTTTGGATAAAGTATCCTGAAACTATTTTTTTTTCTAAATTAGGTCTGGCCTGTTCTCTATAAACAAATTCTAATTAAATTATTTTTATTATTTTCAAAAAAAAAAAAAAAAAAAACTCTACTTTGGCCTTTTATTTTTTATTTTTTTTTGAGAAAGAAGAGTAAGACATTAATAAATTAGACCCTAAGGTCAGAAAGTACAAAAGAAGAAATGGCTGGAGGAACATACTCCGTCCAAGCCGCAGATGGATAATATAATCTAGCTCTCTGGGCTAAGGCATGTGCCACCGCATTACCTTGCCTGCCAACATGAGAGAAAGAACAACTCACAAAAGAGTCTAGAAGAGACATAATGTCTTTTAAAATATGACCACCCTGGAAATGAGATGAACTCCTATCCTGAAGAAGCTTGATGACCGAAGAAGAATCACCTTCAATGATCAAGTTATGGAAGCCCAACTCAGAGGAAAACAGCACCGCACGCCGAGCAGCTAGAATCTCCACCAGCTCCGCAGACTGAGGCTTCATAATTTTTTCAGAAAGGGCAGCCAACACCGCACCCTCTGAATTACGGACCACCACACCGAGCCCCGCACAGTCTGACTCCCCAAACAGAGCACCATCAAAGTTAACCTTCACAGCAGGCACACACGGAGGTTTCCATTTAACAACACCCGCAATGCTTCGAGCAGGAGGTCTTCGCACACCAAGGGCAGCTGCATAATTCTGGAGGTAAGATTCTGCAAACACAGCAATCTGGTTTAGAGGAACGGCCGCTTAATCCATCTATGAATTTAGTCAATAGAAAAGGCTTATTTTTTTAATTCTTTATTCAAATCATTTAAACTAAAAACTGAAGTCAAAATAATTATATTTGTAAGGTTGAATTTATTCAATCGTGTGTTGGCTTTATTTCATGTCAAATTTGCTTGTATTTTAGCAATTAGATACCTTGTATTTAGGTGAGAATTATGTAAGGGTTGTGTGTGAGAGAGTGTGAAGAAAACTTAAGTTGTGTGCATTCAAAGGAGTCTCGCGACTGACTCACGATTGGCAACTCACCAAAATGCCACACGTGTGAAGCATGCAGGAAGCTGAAGGGTCACGACAGCTGGAGTACTACATGACAAAAAGTACAATTTGGCCAAGCAGTTATCTCGCGACTCAAACTCGTGACTCATCCCACTAGCGAGACTGAGTCGCCAGAATGCCTTGTTATGTAGAAAAATGACCTTTCACATTCCTCACGTACACTACTATAAATATCCATATACCCACGAAATGTAGAGAGCTTCTAGAAAGAATTTTGGGTGAGAAACCTTAGAGAAAAACCAAGATTGATTCATCCACAATCTTAGACATTTGATTCTCGAATTCCTCTACTCTCACCCTCTCCATTGACATATCATTGAGAGGTACATTTGCCAAATCTTTATCTCACCATACCAATATCAATGAGGAAGTATTTTGGTGATTGGGAAGCAGTTCGGAGATGACCAATTCATTTGATTGATGCAATGGGCTTATTGCGGGATTCGGGAAGGTAAAGAAGACACAGTTAGGCTTAACCCTGTTGGAGCAAGAAGCTTGAAGGGCTTAATTGCATAGGATAGATTAGGCTTAGAGGGTCTACTGCTATTCGTGTATCCCCACTTTATTCTTTAATGAATCATTTTACCGATTGGAAGGCCGCGGAGAGGTTTTTCGCCGAGTTTTTCAGTTTCCTTTTCGATAACACGTGCCGGTATTATCTTTGTATTTGCATCTCTCTAACCCTTACTCTTACCTTTTTATTGTTGTTGTGTTGTGATTAATTATGGTGTAGAGTTGTTTATTTGTTTGGGTTTCTGCTTGTACCTATTATTCCGCACATATATTGTTTGGGTATAAGCTTGTGTTAGTTTAATTTGAAAATGAGGGTCTAAACATTCATTAATGTTTTACACACTAATTGAACATTCAATATTCAAAGACATTCATCCAAATAAAAATTACTTGATTTTGCAAATTTTTTGATTTATAAGTTTTAACCAATCCTCCACTTTCTTATTGATTTTACTATATTCCAATAATTTTATAACCACTTAAGATTTTTTTTTTTTTTTTTGGTAATTAATAAATTTCAAGGAATAGATTTCTATTATAATTTTCAACAAATAAAACCTTATACGTCAATGCCTTTTCTTGAATTATTTTGCTAGTTAAAATAAGAATTTGTGATTTATAAGTTTTTTTTTTAATTATAATAATTTTTAGATATCATAGAATTTTAACTTATATCATTCATTTCATAATGATTATTTTTTTAATGTTTTAACCAATCCTCCACTTTATGTATTGATTTAACTATATTCCTATAATTTTATAAGCAGTCAAGATTTTTTTTTTGGTAATTAATTTATTTTAAGGAATTGATTTCTACTTTTTTTTTTTTTTCTACTTTAATTGTGAACAGATAAAACATTCTACATCAAAGCCCATTTTTGAATTATTTTGCCCAATTTAAAGCAGAAGTAAATACCTTTCACTTAATTTTCTTTCGCAAGAAATGTGCTTAAAAATATTTGTGGTTAAAATAAATTATAGTCAGTAACTCAATGGGTGTTCCTTGTATGCAGTGTTACTAAAATCTTAGGCAAAGTCAAAATGTGCCTACGGTCCTGCACCATAGGAATGATCCAAATTGGAGTGGGAACACGAGTTGGATCGTAGGATAGTATAGCTATTGCACCAAGACACCGCAGAGAGAGAGAGAGTGATGACTACTTGATGAAATTTTATTATATTTAGCTGAGAGCGTAGAGCGGAAGTTGATGCATGTTTGTCAACCTTGTTTTGGTTTATTAATTTATTGTATTTTTTTGCTTGCTATTATTTTCACTTTTCTCTTTAATAATTCTTAAACTTGTTCTTTATCTTTGCCGTGGATGATGTGGGTGCCAGCAATGTCATGGTTGACAATGTTGTTTATGATGGTGAAATCACCTTTGAGAAAAACATTGAATAAAGTAATAAAGAACTTGGTTTATGGATGATTGAATATTCATCACTATGTATGTTTGTGTTGTTACAAAAGTGAAAGTTTTGGAAATATTACTCTTTGCATTGTGTTGATAATTTTGAACCTTATATATGTTTTGTGACATTAAAACTTGTAATTTTGAAGTTTGGAGTTTGTTTATGCAATGAGAATTTGGTACTTTATGAGTAATTATCTCCTTTTATCATTAATGCATGCACTAAAAAATATAGTCTATATCAGCGCTTCAAAAATGCCGTTATAGCTCCTAAAAGCACTAGCATATGTCCATTTGAATTATACCGGTGCTTTTTATGTCGGCACTCTTTATATAAAATTTACCTTTTTTTGTCAAAAATTTTTTTTTAACATATATCATAATTATTGGTGATTTTTCATTTTCCTTTACTGAATGTTCTAAAGGGCCATCATAACGATGGAGATGAGCTAGGTATCTCCTTTTTTTTTTTAGCCATTACATATCATTTTTTTTAAAGCCACAGAAAGTTTAATTGATGGAGAATAGGAATCTCGTTCAATATTTAATGGGTGAGACAAGGTGGAATTTCTTCAAACCATGCCTCCACTCTCCAGATGATCAGCACTATATGAAAAGCATATAAGAAGCTAAAGTTATAGCAGTAGTGTTATGTGATGTTCGTATGGGAAACGTGTACATAGAAGAAACTCCGAGAGAGAGCAAAGTACGCATAGCTTGCAACACAACTTGAATATATCCAAGATGATATGATCAAATTAAGCTAACATTCAAAATAGGCCAATGAGTAGTTGATGGTCGAGATATAGCAATATGAGAAGCTGTACTCTGAATTTGAACACCCAACTTTCGGCAGTACCTCCATGAGACTACATATGTATATAAGGGTAACGCGTGGACCACTTTGTGGAGTCCGAAACACAAACACACCCAATATCCACCGTGTCAGTCCCATCAACTTCCATGCATTGTGGAAAATCTGTAAGTTTGGCAGACAAACATGAAAAGCTAGCTTTGCCAAAACGTCTGGTGCGTAATTGGAACAACGTACCGATCAGCAGGAGTGAGCAGCACGTGGAAGATCGTCTCCTCGGCTCCTCGATCACATAAGTCACACGTGGTTATCATTCCCTCTGTAGCCATGTGCATTACAGGTTGCAGATCAGGATGAACCACCTGCTTGGTGTTCAAGCAAGTGATAAAGTACTCATTTACTGTGTATATATAATAGCTCGTTTGTACTTTGTATATATCTATATAATTGCATCACTAGGCCCGGCCCCCCTGAATCTCATAGTTACTCACTTAGTGTAAATATTCTCTCACACACCTGTTCATATTATGTAGACGTTTAAAATGTGAAAAAACGATGTGTACAAAAAATATTAAATAAGTTGTGTGAGACTTAAGTTAATTATGGACCTTTGTGAGGGAAAATAAAATAAAAATATATCCTATTCACCACCTTTGAAAGCCCACAACTTTTTGATTAAGTTGTGTTTGTTTCTATATAAATATACTTTGATTAAATATTTTTTTGTAGAAAAACTTCTTATTTTCTATTGTTTGATTGTGTTTTTAAAAAATATTTTGGAAAATAAATTTAGGTATTTTGCTAGTACATAATATTGATTTCCTCACAAAATCTAACATAATTAATGAACATAAAATACACAATTCCAACATCTAAACTCATAACAATCCAACCAACATCATATCCAATCAATCACACAGGTAAAAATTATTCTAGTAATTTTAATGTCACAAATTGTCAGCTAGTTGGAACATTTATGCAAAATAATAATTCCAAATCTTAAAAAAAAAAAAAAAAATCTTAGAAGGGGATGGTTATGCCAAACTAGTGGTGGTGAAAGTGGGTGGGAGGTAGGGTGGAGCAACGTTGGGGGGAGGGGATCCTATGGGTTGTAGGTGGTGGTGTCAAATTCGCACGAGGGACATCTATTGGAAAGCTTAATTAGGGCATAAATTGTTTTACATTTATTGGAGAGCTTGGGGTAGAAATTATTTTACATTTCTTTCAATTGGGCTAACACTTGAAAATGGCAAAAATGTTCTCCAAAAAATGTATTACATTAAAATAAACGCAGACTCAAATTCACTTTTTATCTCACCTTTTACTAAATATATTAGCCTTTCTAAAAATAAGCTAATTTGTTTGTTTGTTTGTTTGTTTTTTTCTTTTTTGGTCTCATCCTTTAGCAAATAAGCTACTGAATGTTATGGGATGCTAAACTTGCAATCACCTCTATTACACCTTATCAAATGACACAGCACGATGGCAAAGGTTGAGGATGAGATGACAGAGGTTGGATGATTGTGGGTAACTCGTTGGTAAATGTAGTGAAAAAGGTGTTTTTGGAGAGGAAACTTCCGGAGTACCTCAACAAAACCCACATTGCACTCATTCCAAAAATCCAAGGCCCAGAAACTCTTGCTAATTTTAGGCCGATTAGTCTACGCAACACTATTTACAAAATCATAACTAAGATTATTGTTGCTCGATTAAGGCCTCACTTGGACAAGCTAGTTTCACCCCTTCAAACAACGTTTGTTCCCGGTAGGAAAGGAGTTGATAATGCAGTCAGAGTTCAAGAAATTGTTCATTCGTTGGGTAAGAAAAAAGGGAAAGTGGGTTATATGGCCTTAAAGATTGATCTTGAGAAGGCCTATGATAAGCTTGAGTGGAATTTCATAAGGGATGTACTCATTAGAGCAAATTTGCCGACTGACTTGATTGAAATCATTATGAGCTGCATCTCCACCGTTTCTACATCCATTTTGTTTAATGGTGAAGCTTTGGAGCCGATATACTCCTCTAGAGGGATAAGGCAAGGAGACCCTTTATCTCCATACTTGTTTATCCTATGTATGGAGTACCTGGGTCAACTTATTGTGGATAAATGCAATGCTAAGCTGTGGCAACCTGTTAAGGCGTCTGGTAATGGACTGACCTTCTCACACTTGTTTTTTGCGGATGATTTGGTATTGTTTGCAAGTGCTGATGGCACCAACTGCTCTACCATTACAGATGTTTTGGATGAATTTTGTAGCACATCTGGGCAAATAATTAGTGAGGCTAAATCAAGAGTTTATTTCTTGCCCAATGTGGATAGGGATACTAGGGAATCATTAAGTGATATCCTTGGGTTTGCCTCCACTCCTTTGCTTGGTAAGTACCTTGGTCTCCCTATCACGCACTTAAGATCCTCCTCCCATGAGTATAATTTTGTTTTGGATAGAGTTAAACAAAAACTAGCAGGATGGAAGGTGAATATGCTTTCTTTTGCTAGTCGTGCCATTCTTATTCAAGCTTCTTCAGCGGCAATACCATCCTATATTATGCAGTGCACTAAGTTACCAGGAAGAATATTGGAAGGGATTGATCGGGTTAATAGGAATTTCCTATGGGGTACCATGGAGACCGCCAAAAAAATACATTGGGTAGGATGGGAAAAAGTTACAAGAACTAAAGAGGAAGGAGGGCTTGGGTTACAGGCAGTAAAAGGTAGAAATACAGCCCTTCTTGCCTAGCTTAATTGGCGTTTGCACACGGAAAGAGAAGTTTTGTGGGCTTAAGTCCTTTGGCAAAAGTATCACAATAATAGAAGGCTCATTGCTAGTAATCCAGAAAGATTGCCTTGCTCCTAGATTTGGACAGCCATAAAAAGAGGTAGGGAAGTCTTTAATAAAGGAAGTTTGATGATGATTAGCAGAGATAGTAATATCAGCTTTTGGAGGGGCAATTGGCTGAGCAAAGGACCCCTCCGAAATTTGATTCACGGGCCTCTAACTCAAGATGCAATTCACTTAGAAATCAAGGATGTTTTAACAGACACGGGTTGGGATTGGAGCCTTGTTCCTTTTGATCTGCGCCTGGATATAAAATCATTGATCCAAGCCATACCTACTCCTATCACTAGTAGAGGAAGGGATAGAATTTCTTGGATGGGCAACCCGAGGGGCACCTTTGATCTTAGGAGTGCCTATTCAATTGCCATAGAAACGGAAGCTGATATGTTAGTTCCTAATTTTGGGTGGATTTGGAAGTTGAACACTTTGCCCTGTATTAAGACTTTCTTGTGGATGTGTGCTCATAGGAGTATAGGGGTTAAGGCTTGCCTTGCGAGAAGAGGAGTGGTTGAGGAGGAGTCATGCCCAATCTGTCAAAGGACCTCGGAATCAATATTACATGCCCTTAGGGACTGCCATAAGGTCAAAGAAGTTTGGGGGCAGTTGGGAGTTCAGAGGACTGACCGAGTTTTTTGGACAAGTAATTTGCAAGATTGGATCAAGATCAATAGTAAAGAAAGGAAAAGCTACTTTCAAGGTAACCCTCCTTGGAACGTTATATTCCCAATAGCAGTTTGGAATTTATGGAAGACTAGAAATATGTTTATATTCAAGAGGAAAAGCCAAAACCCGAGTATAACCGAAGTAATTGTTAACCAAGCTATGGAGTTTTTGTGTTATGTAGCTTCTCCTAGAAACCCAACCCGAGTAGTGACAAGAAGCATCAGATGGGAGAGGCCAGCGGTGGGATGGAAGAAGTTGAATTCTGATGGGTTAACCAAGCTATAGGTAGTTCTGGGCAAGCAGGCTGTGGTGGTGTTGTTAGAGATGAACATGGGGATTGGGTAGTTGGTTTTACAAGGCGTATAGGGGCTACTAACAGCTTTGCAGCGGAACTTTGGGGCTTAAGGGATGGGCTTATTTTGTACTCCTCTTTGAAATATATCATGCCTTATTGTTGAGCTGGATGCTAAAGCGGTAGTGGATGTCCACTCTAACTATGATAAAAATATTATTTCTCCTATACTGGATGATTGTAGGCAGCTGGTGTTACGTTTCCAACAAATTCAGATCAAGCATTATTATCGGTAAGCTAATCGATGTGTAGACTTACTGGCAAAAATGGGAGTGGAGCAGGAGCTTGAGCTAGTTAAGTATCTTAGTTCGCCTGTGGACATTTTGCATATTTTGCAGGATGATAGGAATGGTGTATGTGTTAATAGGATCTGTCATGACACTGATGTAACTCTTTGATTTGTTAATGAATCGCCTTTCATCAAAGAAAAAAAAAAAGATGTTATCAATTTATTGGAGGCCATGTAGACAATGTTGTAAAATGAGTAGATAAAATAGGAAAAGTAACCTTTTCAATCTTTTAAAAAAAAAAAAAAAAAACCTAATTTATTGAAGATGCTTTTACTTCTAAAATTAGTAGTATTTATTACTTATAGAATGTTTTACACACATCCCAAAAAAACAACTAAAATCATGACTTTAAGTCATATCAAGTCACCAACATTGTATTGTTATAAAAATTTTACTACAAAATTATTTATATAATCAATACATTTTAGATAATAATTTGTTATCTTATAAATTTATTTACAAATTTACATAATCCGATTTTAAGTTTATATAAGTAGATATTTGTACCTATAAAATATAATATTATACATACTGGAGTGTCATACTCACAAGATTCTTCACCTAACATTGTAATATTTGGACTTGACTCATTTGAGCCTAAACCTGAATTTGAATTTGGATAATTTTCTACGTAAACAAATTTTTTTTTTTTTCCTTATTTGAATTTGAGTTATTCATAAGCAAACGAATTCATTTACAACGTTATCCAAAAAGTTATAATTAATAAGGTTTGTACATTTTTTGGGCTGAATAATAAGGTTTGTATATACTTTCTAGCAAAAGTACTTTATGTTTTATGGTTACTATTGTCATATTATTATTATTATTTTTTGCCCCGGGCAAGCACCAAGAGATCATATTTTGGGGGATTAGATCCCCTCTCATTTAATCTTTTAATTCTTTTTAATTTTTATTCAGATGTAAGAAATGTAGATTTTTCTAATATGAAAAAAAAATGACACATGTCTCTAAAAAATAAAAGGAAATTAAATTTTTTTTTTTTTTCCCTGAGAGGAATTGAAAGATTTAGTTAGAGAGAATCATTTGGCAGGTCACTTGGACTCAGTGGCGGACCATCACAAGGACTGAAGGGGGCCTTGGCCCCTCCAAATTTTTGAAAAAAATGAATGAATATTTTTTTTTGAATTGTCTTAAATAATTTGAAAATTTTTAAAAGAACCTTATCATTTTGGGCCCATACCCAATAATATACATATATATTTAAGAAAGTATAAAAATAAACATAACTCTCATTTAAATAGAAAAATAATGTTAGAGATACAAACTATTTTACAAAAAATATTACAAATGGCTGATTTGATGAGTAGTAATTGGTAGATGAAAAAGTGATATTAATGCTACTACGGTTTTGTGTTTACAACATAAAAGTAAAAGTTTAGTGTGACTAAACTAAACAAGAAAAAGTGAAAGACAAGTTTGAAACTTCCATAGGCCCCTCACCCATGTATAGTGCTCTTGTATGTGTTGCTCTACTTTTCATTTGCTTTCTTTTGATTTCTTTACTTAACTTTTCATCTACGTTCTTTTTTATATTCCTTATAATACATTATTTGTTATTATAATAATCAATATATTATATACCGTATGACATTATAATTTATAAATGTACTTGATTAGTTTGATTAAAATATAAAGTATATACTTCTATATTAACATGTATTTAGCACTTCAAAAAAAATTAACATGTATTTAATTGTTGTTTATAGCATATATTGAGTTATGAAGTATTGTATATTACTATTTTAGATTTCATACACACACAAAATATTTTATAGATGGCCCCCCCAAAGATAAATTCCTGGTTCCGCCACTACTTGGACTATAGTGAATATCTTATTTATTAGTGCTTCAATGTTTGCAATAATGGCCTACAATGGCTAAAAAAAAAAAGAAAAAAAGAAGAAGAGAGAAATGTTAATTCATGATTGAACCAGGAAAGAGAGAAATAACGTGATGAAAGTGAAACATGCTCTTCAAGTAATCATTGAATAAAAAAATGTAAAAATTATTATTTAATCAATTTTAAGCTGAGATATCAATGCTGGTTCATGTATAAACATTTTTTTACTTGCCATTCAAACTATTTTTCTTGATTTCGACAGATAATCTTTGAGAAACAGTTTTAATTTTTACAAGTCTATATAAAATTACATGTTTTGAAAAAATCATCACATGCAAAAGAAAAAGAAAAAGGAAGAAAGAAAAAGAAAAAGAAAAAAATCTGATTTTAGTGGTGATATGGTCAGATGACGGATGGAACTGTGAAAACATGTCTTTGAAAAACAGTAAGAAAACAGGGGAATCAATATCATGATCGCTAGTTCTACCTTAAAAAGGAAAAAGTAAATTCACAAATCGGGTAGAAAATAAAAAAAGAAAAAACAGGTGTCGGTAATGTGACACTAAAAAAATGTAAAAAAAAAAGAAAAAATTTGGCAGAGAAGGACAGTGTCCTTCAACGGCCACCAAGCTGGGTATGGGTCCCACAACCTCCCCCAATAGAGGGAATCTCGAACACGTGTCAGGATCACATGGTGAGGTGGGGCCCTCAGTACAGATAGTACTGCTTGATGGTACTAACTTCAAAGGAGGGCTCAGGGGCTCAGGGCTCAGGGCTCAGGGTGGTCTCTCTCAGGTCAGGAGGTCATGGGCTCGGTTTTGTTTGGTTTGGGGTCATGTGGGTGGTGCTGTGCTACGCTGTGCTGTGCTGTGTTGTGTTGTGTTGTGCTGTGTGTGTGTCAGTTTCACACTTTCAGTTGAGCCTTTTGCCTCTTTCTCAGTGCGTCCATGGCGTAAGCAAGAGAGGCCACATATTTGCCATCAAATCACCTTCAAACATACTAGTTTCATTATGTGCGTTTTGCATTTAAAATATGATTTTTTTTTTTTTTAAGTTTGATGTTGTAATTTTTCAATATGAATTTGTCTATTCTTTATTATCAGATTTTGATTTTGACTACTGTTAGTGTGGTTATGCGAGAAAGAATCTGTAAGAAATTAAAATTTAAAATTTTGAAAAGGAGTAAACTTCTGAGGTTTAATATGTGCTAATTTTTTTTTTAAATGTATCAAACACATATAAAATATATTTAAATAGAGTGCGTGTGCTAGATTTTAGAAAAAAAAAAAGTTTCCCTAATAATTTTTTATTTTTGAATTTTGTTGAATTACAATTTTAACTTTATTTTTAAATTTTTTAGGAATAAGGATTGTTTAATTAAATTATGAGTATTTTTGACATTTTTTTTTTTAGTTATAACTAACTTTCTGAACCATCTCAATATACATATATATATATATATATATATATGTGTGTGTGTGTAAGGACCCGATTTGATCCACAACCTAAGAGATTTGGATAATGGCCCAATAAGCCCAAAACAATAGATTTGTTAGAGAGTGAGTTTGTTATTGAACGTTCATTGAGTTAAAACGTAGATCACAATAGGCTGGTAGGTGTTGGAGGGGCTATGACAAACAATTTGAAAAGAAAAATACTCATTGGTCAAGTCTGAGGATGGTTTGTTCTTATATATATTTCTCTTAAACTTGTACAAATATTCAAGTTCTTGGTTCCATAATAGCTTTTCTTTCTTCTTTTTTCTCCCCCATCCTGTGCCTTTATACTCCCTCCTCTCCTTTCATCTTAGCCTTCTACGTGTAGATCAGATTGCTAATCTCCTTGATATTTGTCTCATCAGTACCTTCCTAAAATTTTTATGGGTAACAATAAGGTTAGAAGTCATTGTTCAGGTATCACTTCCACATTAATGCGGTCAGTTGGTTAGGTGTAGAATATTCAATGTGATAGTAGCAGCTTTCTTCCCAGATATTTCTCAGTTCTCAGTTGACTCACCTCTCTCTAAAGCTTATCCTCTCAAGCACGGTTGCCCATTGCCTAGTACTTGATGGGTGGTCGAACTTTAGGCTCCCACTATGTTGGCCAAGGAAGGGTGGCTCCTCGAACAACGTCACTTGTTTATTATGACTAGACCTCTTCCTCGGCCCAACAATCTGCTTGCCTTCACTAACACTTGTCTGTCCTTGGGCTCTTTGACGTCCTCGGGTGCGGCCCACGGCCCAATATCCTTACTCGAGCCTTTCGCCCCTACAATATATATATATATATATATATATATATATTAACTACAATATATTTTCAATCTATTGTGTCCTTCTTTATAGTTAAGTCAAAATTTCAATTGGTTTTTGGTATAAGCAAAGTTTGAATATCAAATATTTTATTTAAAAATAAAAGATTTTATCAGTTGAACTAATTGAAACTTACTAATATATGATAATTTAATGTTATAATTTTACAAATGACAATTTTCTTTTGAGGAAAGTCTATATTTAAAAAATTTGATAAAAATTTCACAACCGTTGAGTTAATAAATTGTCAATAGTATATAATAAAAGTTATATAACTGTCTCGCTAGTTAGTTCAAATGAGAACTAGTAAAAGGTTATCGATTTAATAGTTGTAAAAAAATTTATTGAAAATTTTGTATGTATGTGTAAGATCTCAATTTGTAACGACCCAAAATGATGTTGGGTTCGTACATAAAAAGGCCCAAACAATATCATTTGTAGAGCGTGGGTTTGAAAGGTTAGGTCTTGGTCACCGGATGGTAGTTCGGGTTAGCTCCGGTCAGTTAATCTCGTTCGAGGAGTCTAGGGAGCTCTATGCTCTTCTTATTCTCCTTGTTTTTAGGACACCATGGCCGGGAGGACAGGTTGTCCCCCTCCCTCTCACACTGTCTCTCTTATCCTTTTATACGGGCATTTATCCTCTTACCAGCGTCCACGTGTAAGCTCAATTTTCTAGGACTTAAGACTTGTCCTGTCAGCCCATACCTAGAGTGGTTGGGAGTGGTTGTAAAAGCTGAAGAGCATGGCTCTGTCAGGTGCAGAGTATTGAATGGTAGTAATGACAGTTTTCCCTTTGTCTTTGGTCGTTATACTATCTAGCGTCTCCTTCTCTATTGACATAGATATTTTAGATTTTTTCCCGAACTGTTCCTATACCGTTTTTGCCCTTTTTTCCAGGGGGATCTCGGATATGCCGAGGACAGAATCATCCTCGGTTATGTCTCAAGATTATTTGGACTTTTATTACACATCCTCGGCTATACCCTTCCTCGACTCGGGCCTTGGGCCCCAATGTAAAAATGGGCCAGGGCCACAAATTATTGGGCCCCACAGTATGTATTATTGCTCATTTTTTTAGGGGACTTTTAAAACTTTTTTTAATAAAAAACTTTTCTTATGTTTCAATTAGTTTTTAAACCTCATATAAAAACTATTTTTATTTTTTATTAATAAGTGATACCCAAGTTTATGGTTTAACTAATCTATTCTTTATCTAAGAGATGGTTTAAAATTTCTATTAATCGGCAATGTAATTGATGGAACTTAAGAATTATGGGTTTACATCATGCCCCAAAACATTAAGCACACCGCCAAGATGACCCCATAAGATATTCAAATTAAAAGTTAAAAACTACTTTACATTAAATAAATAAACTCTCAAAGATAATTATTAATAATATATTGTGTTAGAGCATTTTAATATTAATTAATTAAAATGAATAAATATTAGAACGTAAATATAAATATGTGGGAGTGAATATGAAAGATGAGGAGTTAGTAAAATTGTTTAATCCCACATTGAAAATGAGAGAGATTATTTTATTCTTTTTAATTGTGGTGATTAATGGACTACTAATATATGATAATTTAATGTTATAATTTTACAAATGACAATTTTCTTTTGAGGAAAGTCTATATTTAAAAGAATTGATAAAAATTTCACAACCGTTGAGTTAATAAATTATCAATAGTATATAATAAAAGTTATATCACTGTCTCGCTAGTTAGTTCAAATGAGAACTAGTAAAAGGTTATCAATTTAATAGTTGTAAAACAATTTATTGAAAATTTTGTATGTATGTATTATTGCTCATTTTTTGGGGGGACTTTTAATTTTTTTTTTAATAAAAAACTTTTCTTATGTTTCAATTAGTTTTTAAACCTCATATAAAAACTATTTTTATTTTTTATTAATAAGTGATACCCAAGTTTCTGGTTTAACTAATCTATTCTTTATCTAAGAGATGGTTTAAAAATTCTATTAATCGGTAATGTAATTGATGGAACTTAAGAATTGTGGGGTTAAATCATGCCCCAAAACATTAAGCACACCGCCAAAATGACCCTATAAGATATTCAAATTAAAAGTTAAAAACTACTTTACATTAAATAAATAAACTCTCAAAGATAATTATTAATAATATATTGTGTTAGAGCATTTTAATATTAATTAATTAAAATGAATAAATATTAGAACGTAAATATAAATATGTGGGAGTGAATATGAAAGATGAAGAGTTAGTGAAATTGTTTAATTCCACGCTGAAAAGGAGAGAAACAATTTTATTCTTTTTAATTGTGGTGATTAATGGACTACTATGAATTGACTCAAATATTGAGTTAGATACGTCCGCAAAAGAGAGGTGAAGGGTAGAGTTATAGATCCATTCAGACCCAATCCAAATTACTCACATTTATATTATTATATTATTATGTAAAATTTCTAAATAATATTTAATAAAATTAAAGACAATTTAAAAAAATATTTAATTGTGACTCATAGGTAATAATAAAAAAATATCTATAACAAGAAAAAATAATGTTACAACAAAAAATATATGAGTTTGAGCTATAACACTATGACAAATATACAATAGCATTTGAATCATACCATATCTTTCTTTTTTTTTTTTGAGAATGGACTCATACCATATCTCTATTTGATATATATCAAATTTGTATATATTTGTATTTTATTTATTTATCTGCATATGGCTTAGGAAGGATTAATTGAAAAAAACACACCACAGACCACACCACACCACAGTATCGCCTTTGTGAAGATTACAAGGCGGAAAAACGTGGTTGTGACGGCGGGTCCGTTTTGATAAATTGGTGTCTTCCTTTGTGTAGTTTGTAGAGTAGAGAGCTGACCTGACATTTAATGCCAGTCGCCACGCTCTTTTGCACGCGCTTGATGTGTACCATTCACTGGAAAGTGGGAACCCATTTTACCAAAACAGCTACGCAGGGTCTTTAATTTTATACCAGTTTAATTACTTTGATGACAATTAAAGTCTTAAGAGAGGTCCTAAAATAGGCTTAATAATAGCACTCGATACAAAGTCAGATCTAATAAAATGCTTTGAACTTAGCTTAGTTTAGGACAGCGATATATTTAATACTAATATAATATATTTTCTTACTGATTTTACAAGTTTTAATTGCCATCTTTATTATTATTATTATTTTAATAAACTGCATGTTTATTATTATTATTATTATCTTGTGCTAGGCTCATTTTGTTATACATGTGGATTCTTTGTCCCTGCTCTTAAAATTAGTCAATCATTTTCATTGGTTTTAAAAAACAATTCTTTGATGACTTAAGAATATTCATTTAGAAATTACTTTTAGAATTTTTTATGTGAAAGAAAAAATGCAACTGATTTTTATTTTTATAATTTTTTTATATTTTCCAAAAAATGGTATCAAAATATTCCTAAAATGTTAAAATGTTTTATTAACAAATTTTTTAAAAGTACCTGTACGGCACCGAGCTTCCAAAGCCCATACTGGCCTTGGGCCCAGACCCATCTAGGCCCCGGGCCCAAGCCCATACCGGCCTTGGGCGCAGGCCCAGCAGAAAGTTCCAGTTACCTTATGCCCTTCTTGAAACTGCCTTAGAGTAAAAACAAGTTTTGGGTATTAAGTTCCCGGGGTTGACCGGTTAATCTTTCCCGGTAGAGCGCATGAGTCATATCCGGGAAGGTCATGATATGCACAGGAACGTGAGTTGCCGAACATAATCGGTGAAAATGGAACCAAGTTCCAAGATCATAAATGCTGCACCGCCCTTTCACCTAAACAACCACTTTAACCAGATAATACTAGACCTTCAGTAGCACTAACGGTGACTGTAATCATGATCTCCCCACTAACCTTGGCTATAAATAGAAGAAAGTTGGGAGAAGAAGGGGTTCAGAAAAATTGAGGAAAAACAGTCAAGTAGAGGGTACTAACTGGGTGTTACTTGGAGTCTCTCTGCCAAGAACGACCCATTGTAGGAAATACTTAAGCCCACTACAAATAAATTGTGAGCCCAAGTGACCTAAGGTCCAGAAGTCTTGCACTTGGTTCTTACAGTACCTATTAACCAAACTAAAAAAAAAAAAAAAAAAAGGTTGGGGGAAAGTGTATGGATATGTTTAGTTGAGTTGAGTTCTAAACTTCATTTCATTTTGGGTTTGCTTCAAAATTCAAATATACTAAGTTCATCTTAACTTTCACTAGCCATTTATTGCAATTATTGAAAAGGCAAGCATTCCCAATTATAATCAATTCAAGCTGGGGCTTACATTGGTCCCATCCACATAAAATGATAGGTTTTTTTTTCTAAAAAGTGATAGGTTTGTTAGCAATAAAATTAAAGCGAAAATGTCAGTTAAGGTATTTTTTATATAGCTATTAATATGCATTTAACATCAACTACTACTTCTTTGGTGTTCAATAAAACGTCTAGAATTCAAACACTCTTTTCTGATTATTGGCTTATCAAACCTATTGACTATTGACTATTAAGACACATATTCAGATATTCTTTTATAATTCTTTGTCAAGAGGGAATTCTTTGTCAAGAGGGTTTGAGTTTTTGCGTATAAACTATAAAGGTCCCACCTGGATGTAATCGATACTTTTAAGGTAGTAACATATACAGTGCCATCCTCATGCAATCTTAACCAAAACAAATAGACTCTGCAAACTTAGTTTGAACTTTAAAGTAAAAAGTATGATCTTGTTTTAAATTTTTAATACTTTGAATTTTACATATGTATCCAACTACAGCTACTCATTTCCCATATACAGAATCTACAATTGAAGGTATTTGTACAATTTTTTTTCCCTTTACATCCAGATAATATTTGTATTGTCCCAAGAAAAAAAAAGTAAACTAATTAAATCACATAAATGAAATTGGCCTTAGGAGTTAGGACACAACCAACTGGTTAATTAAAAATCAGTCTCTCTGATGCTTTCAGTAAACATAATTAATGGATGCCATTATGAGGGGGCATGTACCTTTCACTTTCCTCTTAAGAGTGCCACAACTTTCTAGTAAACCTAGTAAACTCAACACCTCTCTCATTAACTAATATATTTAACTATAATTAACTCAGAAACCCTAAATCATGTGCAACAAAAAAGTAGTAAAAAATTAATTCAAACCTGTCCTTTTTTTTACTCCATAGCATCCATATGAGGCCGTCTTTCTTTTCATGTAGTACTTTCTTTTTCCTATGTCTAATAATTCAGATTATCAAAAAAAAAAAAAAAAAAAAAAAAAAAATAAATCTTATCTTCTTGTGCTGTAGGAGTTGTTGTTGTTTGCCTGGTGGGTACATTGGAGCTCGAGCCCATCACGAGGGATTTCCATTTTTTTAATTTCCTTTTTATTTAATCTCATAAATAGTATATATCATATATCATCATCACAATAATATATATATTTTTTATTATTATTTATTTTTTTCCTGAACTAGTATTCGGAGTGAACAACCAAGCAAAGCAAAAACCCCCCAATCCCTAACGCGCAGATTCTTCATCCATTCATAGCTCACACACATACCCACAAACCCATCTCTCTCTCTCTCTCTTTGATTTCCGAGCACCACCACTCAGTAAGCAGAGAAAAATACAGACTCTGAAGCCATGAAAAGAGAGCTTGACCCTCATCAAAGTCATAATCTCCAACCCTTGCCTGACTCGTCCGTGACTGGCAGCTCAAGTACTGGAAAAGCCAAGATGTGTTGGGAAGAGGAAGTACAACAACAACAACAAGATGGTGGCATGGACGAGCTTTTAGCTGTGTTGGGTTACCAAGTTCGAGCTTCAGACATGGCCGAGGTTGCCCAGAAGCTCGAATTGCTCGAGGATTTGATGGGAAATGCTCAAGGTGATGGCCTCTCTCATCTCGCTACTGACACTGTACACTACAACCCTTCTGATCTCTCCACCTGGCTCCAAAGCATGCTCACAGAGCTCAACCCACTCGATCCATTGGTCCCTCCTCACCCCCACCACCACCACCAACCCCCACCCACTACTCTCGACGATTCCTTCTTAGGTGAATCCTCCAATATCACCTCCATCGATTTCACCACCACAACCACCAGCACAAGCAACAATAATAATACTCAGAATCAGAACAATCCCACCCAAGTTTTCGACGAATCCTCCTCTTCTGATTACGATCTCAAAGCTATTCCAGGTAAAGCTCTGTACAGTCAACCCCAAATTCGACCCCAAACGCAAACCCAAACCCAAATCGAATCTCCGTCCTCTAGAGAACACAAGCGTTTAAAACCCTCAATCGAGTCAAACTCGGAGATTCTCCCGGGCTCTTCTATATTCTCAGCGCTAAACTTACCCACCACCGAGTCCACTCGCCCGGTAGTCCTCATTGACTCGCAAGAAAACGGAATTCGACTCGTCCACGCTCTAATGGCCTGCGCCGAAGCCGTACAGCAAACCAATCTAACCTTAGCGGAAGCCTTGGTAAAACAGATCGGGTTTTTAGCGGTTTCTCAAGCCGGCGCGATGCGAAAGGTCGCCACGTATTTCGCCGAGGCCCTAGCTCGTCGAATCTACGGGTTGTACCCTCAGAACCCATTGAACCAGTCGCTATTCGATGTTCTGCAGACTCACTTCTACGAAACCTGCCCTTACCTCAAATTCGCTCACTTCACAGCCAACCAAGCCATTCTAGAAGCGTTCGAAGGCAAGAAACGAGTCCACGTCATCGATTTTTCTATGAATCAGGGGATGCAGTGGCCGGCACTCATGCAAGCGCTAGCTCTTAGACCCGGCGGCGCACCCGCTTTTCGATTAACGGGTATCGGGCCACCCGCACCCGATGATTCGGATCATTTACAGGAAGTGGGTTGGAAGCTAGCCCAATTGGCTGAAACTATTCATGTCGAGTTTGAGTACAGAGGGTTTGTTGCCAACAGTCTCGCCGATCTCGACGCGTCGATGTTGGAACTCAGGCCGAGTGAGGTCGAGGCAGTGGCGGTTAACTCGGTGTTCGAGTTGCACAAGCTTTTGGCCCGACCCGGAGCGATCGAGAAAGTGTTGTCAGTGGTAAAGCAGATGAAGCCGGAAATCGTGACCGTAGTTGAGCAGGAAGCGAACCATAACGGGCCGGTTTTCTTGGACCGGTTTACTGAGTCGTTGCATTACTACTCGACCATGTTTGACTCGTTGGAAGGATCGGTGAACAGTGAGGATAAGGTGATGTCCGAGGTGTACTTGGGGAAACAGATATGCAACGTGGTGGCGTGTGAAGGCGTGGACCGAGTCGAGAGGCACGAAACGTTGACTCAGTGGAGAACTCGGATGGGATCGGCCGGTTTTGCACCGGTTCACCTCGGTTCGAACGCGTTCAAGCAAGCGAGTATGTTGTTGGCTTTGTTTGCAGGTGGAGAAGGGTACAGAGTAGAAGAGAATAATGGGTCTCTGATGTTGGGTTGGCATACTCGACCTCTCATAGCTACATCGGCATGGCAACTCGCCCACAACACCAGAGCTGGGTCTGTTGTGACGCAGTGAGTCAACTCAGAGAGAGAGCTGGTCAACTCGTTTACGGCTTGTAGGCCCCACCAATATACATAGCTCTCAGTGGTCTTGGTTGTCAAATGTGTTTTGCTGAGCTGGGTGGCTCTGGTCCTTGACTGAGACTGAGACCCACCACTCCTAAGTGTGTCTACCCCATCCTATCTCTTTTTTTTTTTTTTTTTTTTGGTTTTGTTTAATCCAATCTCTTTTTTTTACTTTTTCTTTTAGGTTTTTTTAATTTTAATTAAAATTTTCTTAGTTCTTTTTGTTTTTGGATTTTGGGTGCATGGAATGGAATCTTTTGTAATTTTCAGGGTGAATCAAAAAGGACAATGTGTATTTATAAATATATATATATATATATAGCTTTGTGGTAATAAGAAATTATAAAATTTTTCTTTTTTTGAATTAGTGATTTGATCACATGGAATCATAATGAAGAGAGTAAAAATAGCAAAAGCATAAATGGGGCAAAGATAAAGATCTGTTTGAACCTTCAGTTTCTGCACCATTAGTAGTAGTTTTTGGTGTAAATGGACTAAAATTGAACTACCACAAACTCGATTCCCTAGTGAGGCACAGCTATGCTAAAATTGTCAGATTCAGGAAATTTTACTAAAAATGATAGATGTGCTTTTGCATTGCATAAATACATGTAAGTTGCAATCCAATTCATGAATGCATTAATTCAAAAATTGATTGAACTATTTACATTTCCAAAAAACAACTGGTATTTGCAGCATCCTCTTTTATGTCAGGAAAGCACAATCATAAGAACGTGCAAAGAAAAAAAAAACATAAAATTTTCACTTATTATGTTAAAGGTCCTTATTTGATATTCACCATCTCGAAAAGGTTTAACTTTTATTAT
Source organism: Quercus robur (assembly GCF_932294415.1). NCBI lineage: Eukaryota > Viridiplantae > Streptophyta > Magnoliopsida > Fagales > Fagaceae > Quercus > Quercus robur. The sequence continues at coordinate 27,080,571 of NC_065536.1, read as the reverse complement.
GCTCTTTTTAAATGTGTGATATCACTGACCCCACAGCTTTGTCAAGTTTAATCCTTACTTCACCTAAGCTTTTCTTTTGGGAAATTAAATTCCATCACTTTTTTGTTTGTTTGTTTTTTTTTTTTTCTTAGGAGAAAATATTTTCGGCCACCTATGACCTATCTCTTTCACATAGTGGGATTCATCTTGCAAAAGTGGATTAACGCTAAAAATATCAAATGAAACTACTAAGTACCGACCTTTCCTTAAGTTTCTTTTTAACTTTTTGAAAAACCCATCTTGTTTGACTAACGATTGAAAGGAACAAGCTCAAGTGAGAGTTAAAGTAACTAACTATTGCCAAAAAGAAGTGAAGTTGAGTTATAATATTAAATAATTTAAAAAGTTGAAGTTAAAGGTCAAGAGTGTTAACTCAACTGCCCAAACAGATTATATAATTTGCAAGAAAACCCCCCCAACTTCTAGCCATCTTCACAAGATGAAAGGGTATATCTTCGCTGCCCAAAATGTATTTTTATATTCCAAGTTTAGGATTGTTTCTATATCAGCAACTTGACTTTCATATTCTAAGTTTAGGATTGTTTCTATATACCAAAGTATAGTAACAATGTCAATGTGAATCTTCAGTCAGAGTCCGAGTCTGTTACATTTTTTCTGTTAACCTACACAAAATGATGTCCTTTTTAATAATTTTTTTTTTCAAAAAAAAAAATCCAAAATAATGTTACTTTTATATACCTTTTCTTCATGAGAAGTTCTATTACTTAAATAAAGAGCAATTAATAAAAATTAATCATATATAAAAAATATGCGGAAGAAACTAAAAAATTTCAAAATAAATCCAAGGCCATCAGTGCAAAATTTAGGCATGGCCACAGTAGCCCCCATACTATGATGAGGACCCGATGCCTGAGGGTCTTAAATGGTAAGGAGGCCACATATGTTTCCACATATAAAGTGAGACATAGTCTACCCTCTACCCCACTTTCGGTCCAATGGTTTTTGGAGGTAAGAAGACAATTGTCCTTGAATGTAATCCAATTTCTTATCACCATCCTTGAAGGCTCGAACTATAACCTACTCCACTGCAAGACACTAGCCCTTAGGCCACAGCCTTAGGTGATGCTATGTAATTATTTTTTGTGAGTAATTAAAGACTCTTTCTCAAGCAATTGTGACATACATATGAAAATATCTACCGTAAAGAGTGAATAGTTTAGACCAATCACAAATTGCCACTTTATTCATCAAGGCCATATAGTGCATTTAAAAAGATTAATTACAAAATACTACTTGCTACTTAGTGGGTTCCACTGTCATTATTCAGAATCCAATGAAAATATTCAAATATGAATGAATGAAAAATTACAAAGGACACTCAAGAGTCAATTACATGTCGATACCTATTAATACTAGTGTGTTGTCCCGTGCATATGCACATATATAATTAAAAATAATTACGATTATACAATTCAAATAATAATTATTATTTTTTAGAATAGATTCAAATTATACATGGTATTAGCTTAGATTTTTTTAAAACCATACATTTCTAAAATATATAATGGTTTCTCGTTATATATATGATTTAAAATTTAATTTTTTTTAGATTTTTTGGTTTTTGCATCTAATAATTCATTTGCCATAAGAATTAAAAACTTAGATGGACATGTGGTGGAAAATTGGACTCCAATTTAGAATCTAATTAGATTTGAACTCTTCGATTTTTACACTCAATAATTCACTTGGTACAAAATTAAAAATTAAATCGGATACGTGGCGCAAAATTGAGAATGTAATTAAAATCTAATTGGATTTTCTCTAAACTTTGGCTATATATATATATATATATATATATATGATTTTAAATGACATAAGTAGTCAAATTAAATACTTTTATATGTTATTGTAAATTAGAACACTTTGGTTAATCAAATAATACTGTGTCCCTTGGAGAGCAAGACATAAGTCCCTTCATTTAAATTATAACATGTGTGGCTCATGGCCAATCATGTATTATCACACCTCTCCAAGACTTCTATAAATAAAGACTTTCATCAGTCTTGTAGAGAGATCCAAGTACATTTAGAAGTCTTGAAGCTTTGCTGGAATCAAGATCTAAAGCCTTCGAAGAACTTTAAGAACTTCAACCTTTAAATATGAAGAACATTCGAAGCAAAATCATTCAAGTCATCCTTCTAAATCTCAAAGTTCACTAAATTCAAGCTCAAAAGCCCCATAAACACCAAGAGACTACAAGTTAGTGAAGTTCGACGGATCCAAACCTCTAAAACCCCAAAGAACTTCTACTACAAATCTTAGAAGCCAAAGAATATCTGAAGAACTTTCACCATAAATCTTCAAAGATCAAGAACACGAAGAATGCAAAGAACAATAAATCCCTAACAAGCACATAGCCAGAGATTCATCGCAATTTCATTTCAAAGATCTTTCAATTCACTTTCCAATTCAAGTGGAGGACATCTTGCGTTCGAGTCAAGACTTCATTGACGCAATACTTGAATTGAATATTTTTCCAAGGAGATCAATTCAAAAAATCATTCTATTGTATTGGAATCAAAATAAGAGAATTGTACCTACAAATTCATCAATACAAATTTATATTTATGAAACATATTGAATTGTTTGATTTCCAAACTTGAGATTTTGTGTTTACACGTAGGTGGGAGGAATGAAGAATGGAACTGCAACATTGGTTAGTCATGTACTGGGATTCATGCATCATTGATTAGTCATGTACTAGGATTCGTGCATTGAAATGAGAGATTGCCGCTATATTACAAGTCCAATTGGGTATTGGGGTAAGAATTCAACTGTAGGTTGGTATTAGGTACTATGATTCTTTTTACTTGTAACCGCTTGTTTTGATAATAGTGGATTCTCGGGAGTGGTGACCTTAAATTCATCTGGTGGGGTTTTGCCTCAATAGTTTTTCCTATTCGTAAACAAATCATCTATGTCAAATGCCGCTGCATTTAACTTAGTTGGTGATTTGTTTGTGCTATCATGCTTATTGCATGTAATTGAATCTAATTAATTCACTTGACTAATTAATTGATTAATTTACCAAAGGGGTTAATACATTCTTGGCCTATCGTTTTTTTTTTTTTTTTTAATTAAGTCTATTTGACACGTTAGCAATTTTCATCCAAGAGTTAACAACAGAGACCAAATTGACACAAAAATGAAATGTTATGGACTAAATTGATACAATTGAAAGGTCAATGACCAATTTGACACATGATGTAAATGTTAGAGACCATTTATGTAATTTATCCTTCTTATTAAGAGAACAAATAATGCAACTTGAGTAATACAACAACCACAAACTATTTTACAACATTTTTACAAACTATTGATCTGATAAATTTTTATTGGTTTTCATCTGAGCCCACCACTAATATCAAAATTTTTTTTTTTATTTACCAATAACTACTCATTACATTAGCCGTATATATAAAAGTTTGTAAAATTTTTTATGACTTTAGCATTTTCCATGCAAGTTCTTCACAAGACTCTTGGACATTTTAATCAAGAATTTGATTTTACACTTTGCAAAAAAAAAAAAAAAAAAGGTACTTTAAATCATTCCCCATCTATAAAGATTTCATACCACCACACACCTTTGGCACAATGGTCACTCAACAAGTATAAGTGCTTGTAGAGTGTGGGAGGTAAGGATCAGAGTTCAAGTTTCCAGGAAGGAGTTTAACACACATATACACTTAGATTAGACTAGAATAGAATTTCTATATTGTATTAAAAAAAAAAAAAAAAAAAAAAAATAAAGATTTCATCAATATTTTCGTATGCATTTCATTTGTTATCTTAATTTTGAAGCCACTTCTTTATTACTAGAAATTAGCTGGAACAATCTAAATGTGTGATTTTGAAATTATGCTGCTAGGATTGCAAAATACGCTTTTTCTGATTTGCTGTCTTTTAGTTTTATGTACTCAAGGTGCTTACTTTATGTAGGCTCACATTATTAAGGGTACTTTGGTTTATGTCGTAGAAGGCAACAAAGGCAAAATGCTCATGATTTTACTTTTCTTTATGTCGTCGAAGGTGACTCACCAAATGAACCCACCTTTTCTTAAACATTGTCAAGCTTTTCTATTTGCCTAGCACATGTATTCGAGCAGCAAAGGGAATAGGGATTAAGAAGATTCTAGAGGATTAAATAATGTCACCATTGGTTTTACTAAGTGCATGTCTTTATATTTATTTCTCTAGAATTATCATGTGTTTTATATATTGTAGAAAAACCAAAATGTTTGGTTCTTGCTTGACTATTTTGCCATATAAGGTTTTGAAATCTTTCAATTTTACGTCTTGATATCCTAATATTCTAATCTTACAATTTTAAATCTTCTTTTACGTTTAAATCTCAGTTAGAATCTTATTACCATACATCACGTTTTCTTTAAATAATAGAATAGACATTACATAATTATATATTTAATATTCCTTACAAAAATATCGGTGTGTTGCATTAGTTGTTGACTAATTATTTTGAAATAGTTATTCCCCTAAACTAAGGAAAAGGTGAGTTTTTTTTATTTTAAAAAAAGTTTGACACACACTTTCTCTCTCTTACTTATGTCCATTGTGCAAGATCAGATCCTTTTAATAAAATATAAGAAAAATGATATGTTTATAACAATTTTACAACATTGTTACAACAAATCCTAAGTGACAGGTTGTTACTGGTTATTATTATATTTGTGATTATAATTGCAATAATTTAATTAAAAAATTGATTGACGAGTATTACCCTAATCAACTTCTATTATGATAAGAAATTTAATAAAAATAAACAAATACAAAGGTACACACTCATTCTTTTTTTTTTTTAGTAATAATTTAAATTTTAAATGTCCTGTCATTCTTACTGACCACAAAGAAGATGAATCTGCGTACTAACTTTTTAATGAAATATTTTATTTTCTTTAAAAATTTTAAACTTATTATATATTATCATGATATTCAAGCAAGTGTTTTGAATAAAAGACACTATATAATATTAATTATACAATTGTTTTTTCAAAACATACATAATTTAGTGTTAAGCAAGACTCACAAAGAGTGTGAACATAATTTTATAAGGGTATTTTAGGGATTAAGAAGATTCTAGAGGGTTAAATAATGTCACCATTGGTTTTACTAAGTGCATGTTTTTATATTTATTTCTCTAGAATTATCATGTGTTTTATATAATGTAAAAAAACCAAAATTAATGTTTGGCTCTTGCTTGACTATTTTGCCATATAAGGTTTTGAAATCTTTAAATTTTACACATTAATATCCTAATATTTTAATCTTACAATTTTAAATCTTCTTTTACGTTTAAAATCTCAATTAGAATCTTACCATACATCATGTTTTCTTTTTCTTTTTTTTGACTGAAGAAGGTAACACATCATGTTTTCTTTAAATAATAGAATAGACATTACATAATTATATATTTAATATTCCACAAAAATATCGGTGTGCAGCATGAGTTGTTGTCTAATTATTTGAAATAGCTATTTCCTTAAACTAAGGAAAAGGTAAAAAAAAATTAAAAGTTTGACACACTCTCTCTCTCTCTTATGTCCCTTGTGCAAGATCAAATTCTTTTAATAAAATAAAATAAAATAAAATATTTGTGATTATAATTGCAATAATTTAATTAAAAAAATGATTGATGAGTATTACCCTAATCAACTTCTATTATGATAAGAAATTTAATAAAAATAAACAAATACAAAGGTACACACTCATTTTTTTTTTAAGTACTAATTTAAATTTTAAATGTCTTGTCATCCTCACTGACCATAAAAAAGATAGCTCTACGTGCTAACTTTTTAATGAAATATTTTATTTTCTTTAAAAAATTCAAACTTATTATATATTAACATGATATTCAAGCTAGTGTTTTGAACAAAAGACTATATATAACATTAATTATACAATTTTTGTTTTCAAAATATACATAATTTAGTGTTAAGCAGAACTCATAAAGAGTGAACATAATTTTATAAGGGTATTTTAGGAAATTTGATTAGAATATGATTTCATTCCACCATCTCACGTTATATCAAACTATCAAATGCATATTCTGACTTCTATTACATTATTATAATCAAACAAATGAATAGTAATAATAATTTAAGGGAAATGCTAACGAGTGTCCTTAGGGCACTGGTTAATAATCTATTTAAAGAAAGTTTTTATGAGAAATGAAAAAAAAGTAATTAATATTTTGACAATTTTTTTCATTTCTCATAAAAATGGTATCAAAACTTTCCTAAAATGGATTATTAATGAGTGCCCTAAGAGCACTAGTTAGCATGATCCATAATTTAATTACAAAGTAATACATTCTTACCATTAAATGTAAATAAAGGTTCATAGTCCTTTTATGGTTAGTGGACTGGGCGCCGCGGCCGGCGGGGGGGGGGGTACTATTTTATATATGTGTATTAATTTTAGCAATTTTGATCTATAGAATTACATTTTGTTTCCCTTACTCAATATCATTGATTTTTTTTTAACTTAATGTTATACTCAAAAACTTTTTTACAACATTTTTATAAATAGTTTTGTAGCAAATTCTTATTGGTTTACATAATAAGCCCACTACTTACTTCATTTTTTTTACCTATTAGTAACCACTTATCATATCGGTAATTTATAAGAAAAACTAGTAAAACTAAAAAATAGCTCAACAACAAAAATTACCAATAGTAAAACTAAAAAAAAATTATGCTCAACTAACCAATTTTATCCAAAATAAATAACCATGTCCTTCAAAAAATTTTAAACAAAAATAATTTTGTTCTTACCCACCAAAAAAAAAAAAAAAAAAAAAAAATCTCAATAGCTAAGCCTAGGTAGTAGCAAAGTTAGAAGTTGAAACTATCGCACACAGCCAACAATAAAGTCGCCCCCCCTAACTCAAAGTTCTGGCACCGTCCCTGATGGTTAGTCTTTTACCTTTTAAACATTGGTGCTGAACAAAAAACGGTAGCTTGGCTGGCAATTCTGGTCAAGTAGGAGTTGGTGGCATTCCAAGGGATGCAAATGGACAATGGATCAAGGGTTTTGCTATTAACATTGCAACCTCCATGAGTACTTAGGCTGAACAATAAGCAGACCATTGTGGCCTTCATATGACTTTGGAGTTAGGACACAGGAACGTCATATTGGAATTAGATTCTTTAATTGTTCTTAATTTCATTACTTCTAAATTTCTAATAATCCTCCTGATAGTGGTGGGTGAGATCTTGGCATATATCGGGAAGCAAATCCGTGTGCTGACATTTTGGCAAAGTATAACTACTGTTTTGTATTACATCATTTTGTTTGGAATACATGAGGTATAACCCATGAGAGTAACATCTGAAACCCCTCCATTGATATGTACCATGTTGTAATCTAATTTAATCAACTTTGGGTAATTGATTAATTTAATTGGGTCAAAATAACTTAAATTTTTTTTTTTATTACTTTACTAATAAACTTATGCAATTCACATTTTCTGATTTTTGTGGTGGTGGTGATAGAAGAGGGGGTGGGGATGGGGGGAGAAAATGATGAGGGGGGATTTAGAAAAATAGTCAAACTAAGATTTCTTAACTTTTATCATTAATTAATTCATGTATTTGGCTTTATTAGCCAACTAACGGATTTGGATTGTCATGGGCATCTTTGAGAAAGTGCAAATGAGCCAAAGCAAATTCCCTTTCCAAAATACATATTTTTTTCTTCTCTGATGCATGACCCGGCCATGATTATAAATTTATTAGGTGATGATATCCCAATTTGCAATATTTTTTTAAAAGTCCATGGTATATATATTTTTTGAAGAGATGTACATGGTCCTTTTTGTTTGTTATTTCATGGAAATAATTCTTTTTCTTTATTAATAAATTACAGAAGCAAGAGTTTTAGTTAGCTCAATTGATGAAACCTCTTATTGTTGAATAAGATATTTAGAGTTTGAACCTATCTTCACCAAAAATTGTTTGGTATCTATAAAGTTATAAATACTCAATTATCATGAATTCATAATCTCACTCTTCACCGTAATTTCACGAGGAAAAGAGTGACTCTCCCTTTCAAAATTGTTAGTCATTTATTTTATTTTGGGATGTCCCAAAATGTATCATCTTTGAAATCTATAGATAAAAATTTTAATTTATCATTCACTTTATTTAAAAAGTCAATAACCATTTTAAGTTAAGGAGTGTAATTTTTGAAACTTGTATATTTTGAAAAAGGTTTGGCTCAAAACATGCTTGAAACCTTAGGCTTTAACCATTAATAAGAAGCTGACATGTGTACCATCATGTGCAATATAATGTTCGCTTAAAAAGTTAGAATTTCTAAATACAACCAATAGTATGGGACAGATGGAATACTATTTGAAATTGAATTAATTGGAAATGATTTTAGTAATCTCTCTTTCTCTTTCTCTCAAACAATTGAAATAATTGTGTTTGTCGATACTCATAAGAACTTCGATTGAAGAAAAAACAAAGAGGTATAATTTATAAACATTCCTAGAGGCTATTGCTATTGCTATTGCTACTGGGGACGTCTCTGTAGCTGGTTCGTCTATTGCACTTTGTCTCTGAGACCAAAAAACTTGTACAGTTACTAAAAACAAAACTTTCTTTCCTAGCAATGTAGCATGCGCATGTGCTTATAGTGAAAGTATAACCCACTATTTAATTTTAACAATCTTCCTTAAAGAATTAAACTTAGCTAATCATTTTAATGAAAAGCCATTTGATAAACGATAAAAAAAACACAGTTCCTTTCGTTATTTTGAAAGGTTGATGTGTTAAATGTTTGAATATTATCATATCTAGCATAAAGGAGCCCAATTGCCCCCACCCATCTTTCAGAAAACACTTTGAAAGACAACCCCTAAAAGAACAAATAATTTAATTTTTTTTTTAATAAAAATAAAAACCAAACTAGAGTGGGTACACAGGCAGCTACAGTTGTACGAGCGCCATTCTTATGGCCCAAAATAAAATTTATAAGATGGCATGGCCCAGATAGATCACCTCGAAAGAAATCCCAAAGAGATATCTGTATTTTGTCAACTCTATAGGGTGCATTAGTTAATGATTTATAGACCAGTGAATGAAAGAAAAGCACCATGGCATTTTACTTTGTAAGTATTGGACAATCTCACATTATTTGCACTACAAATATATAATAAGTAATAATAGAAGTATATGATATTTTGGACTACACGAACTTTACTGGTTTTATGTTAACGTACAACAAGGACATAAAAAATTATTTAATAACCACTTGTATGAGATTGGAGTATGATATCTTTTATTTGACGGCCCCCCACTTCACTAATCTTTGGCAATCACATCACACCCTATTTCAAAGTTCAAACCCCCACATACCATTTACATTCAATACCTTTATACTGTTTTCATGCCCAAAGATAGAGAAATGATTATAAGAGAAACTTCCCATAATTCTGTAATCATCTTTAGAAAAATTGGGGTTGAGAAAAAGAAAGTGGTTTAATTAGTTAATATATTCAGCTTCTAATTTATTTTATCATTTTATGGGATACCAAGTCGTTGCATCTTTATGAGCCTAAAGAAGCCAAGTCCAACTAAAATTGTTGATAAATGATAGCGTTGGTTTCGGAGACACAAAAAATTTTACAATATTCTTAACAATGATTTGATTGACAAGTTATTTCAAATTTTTATTTGGTACTAATGTACAATTGACGGCATTACTTCTTTTTTTTTACCTATTTATTAACAATCTATCCCATCAACAATTGTGAAATTTTTTATATTTACAGACGTTCTACGACCTATGAGATGTCTATTATATACACCAAATGGAGATAGAGTCAAATTGAAATGGCTACTTTTTTGCTATAGAAAACTATAATAAAAGAGGGCGCTGCATATTTTTCAACAGCAATTATTTGTGTTTTCAAACATTCTAAGGAATTTAGATGCAGCAGTCAGTGTTAATGGGTCTGAATCACTCGTGAGGTTGAAACAGTTTTGCATGTCGGGCACTTGAATATGACGTACTGTCTTAATACTGCGTATAATCTTTGACCCTAGACCCTAATACTCCTCCATATACAATTTGCTCACGTTTTCTTCATTACTAAGAAAACTACATGAAATGATATCAAATGGGGTATTTGGTAACTCATTATAACGCAGTAGTTGATGGTACGTACAGCATCAAAATTTGACGGACATCTGTATGGTCTTTGTGTTTTTGGTGTCTTAATCAGTGAATAATCTTCCTTTTCGGAAATAAATTAAAATTTTAAATATTCATGGTTTGGGATTTTATTTGTACGGGATCTTAGCGGATTATTATTAAGGATTATTACATTTATTTACCTAATTTTTAGAATCAACCATTACATATATTATTTACTATAAATATGTTGTCCCGACAGTCTAAACTGGTAACTCTTTTGGGTACGAATATCCGCCTAAATTAAGTGCGGCTGGTACCATTACATTTACAGATTTACTTGACTAATGGGCGTTTTGGTAGATGGGAGTTGAGATAAGGTTATGGTATTTTATGAGATTGGGCCAATTACATGGTCACCTCCAGTTATATCAGTACCTAACATGCCATTTAGTCTGTAGCGGCAAACCAACAGGTTCATCAACTAGCTAGGGTTTGTAATTAAAGGACTATATCATTCATGGGACCTTTTGCAATTCAGAAAGTAAACCCTATTCTGGTCCCAAGTTAATGCAACAATTAATCCACCAAAAAAATTTGTTATAATTAAATAATTTGTTTTTATTTTTATTTTTTTATGATTGAATGTTATGGGAACCATGAGTGAAAATTTAATTGAAATATGGATTAATTAACATCATCAAGATCAAATCTTTATTGGTGATTTTGGAAATATTACAGAGTTAAATTAATTTGTAATTAAAATAGGTCCGGGTTACATTTTTTTTTGAGAAGATGGTCCTGGTTACCTAAATACTAAAGTTAATACATCTGGCTAATAATTAACTATGCCTTTTTAAAAATTGATAATAAAAAAAAAAAACTATGCAATATTAAGACTATATCATTTACTTGATTGCTTTTCTCTCCTTTCCAACCAATTATGAAAAATAAATAAATAAAAAAACTAGGATAACAATGAAACATTTTAGATATTTTACAAGGGCTTGTTTCGATTTATTTATTGAGAATTGGCTTGCTCGAAGGCGGGACCATCATAAGTCCAACTTTCCAAGTATGCAACAATCGAGTAACGATATCACCACACACCCTTGGTGTAATAGTTACTTCTTGGTGTAATAGTTACTTCATAAGTATAAATACTTGTGGGATGTGGGGAGCAAAGACCAAGGTTCAATTCTCCAAGGAAGAGGTTCATACACATATACATTTAGATTAGGTTAAAATAAAATTTTTATCTTGTATAAAAAAAAAAATTGAGTAACGATTATTAGCGTAATACACAGAAAATAAAATATTTGTTTCTGTAATACATAAGGCTATTGGCTCCTAAAAACTTGACATCACGAAACATGTCAATAATTCGATTGTTACGGCTCACTTAAGAAGAAAGAAGAATGAGGACATATGGTTGAGATGTTAACAGATAGCTTACAAGTTACATGGACAATTTCAAAATGTTGGGTCCATCATAAGTCCATTCTGTCAAAGAAGTAATCATTATTCTACTTTGATAGTTTCGGCCTTTCGGGTCTAAAATGTTCAGTTCATATTATTGTTCAACATTCTAGATTGTTTCATAAAGAATAAATAATAATAACAATTTAAACAATTAAACATTCTAGATTGTTCTACCAGAAAACCAAAGAAAAAAAAAAAACCTCTTAATTCTTATGGGTACTGAAAAAATTTAAGAGAGACTGTAATGATCTCTTCAAGCTATTGGGTTAAATATTAATTAAAAATGTTTTACTTTCATTTCAAGGATGTAAATCCTTTTGGGTGTATGGAGTAAATTAGTCAACACAAAATAAAGAGTTAAATAATACATAAAATTTGAAGTTTACACAATTAAAGGGACACTAAATTGAAACTCTAAACCTCTACTTTGATAAGAAAGAATTGAAGTGATAAAGAAAATAACTTATAAAAGAAAGGGAAAAAAAAGAAAAAAGAGCAAGAGGTAAAAATGTGAAATATATTTCAGAAAGCCGAAAAAGAGAGCTGTAATGTGAAAAAAAAAAAAAAAAAAAAAACATTTTTGAGAAGATGAATCAGCTCATGTGATTGTAGGTTGACCCAACTTGAGGTTTTGATGGATCGATACAAGTTTACTTATTTTTTCATGGGTCTAAAAATTTCTACACATCCATATTTTTGTTTTTGGTCAGGGTTGTTAGGGTCATATTTTTATGTAGTTGACATATCCTTTGACAAAATTCACTTTACTTATATTTGAGTAGTTTTAAATAGATACAAGAATATCACGAAATATGTTGATAAACTTTACAAGTGGTACTATTAAAGACATGAAGATTGCGCAAAGAATCAAGTGTGAAAAAGTTGAAAATTAGTGGCTTGACCCCTAGCTTAATAGAAGCATTAATCGAGAATATGAATGAGGCTCAATACCTCTTGATCTATTGAGCTTCGTAGATCCAAAATTTCCAAATCTGATTTTCGGCCCATAATGACTTGGCTATTCTAGGGTTTTATTCTTTAACCTACTAGATGATATAAAAGCATTATTTTATAGTCGTCATCACACATAGAGACTCATATAGAGAATCTATACACTTTTTGTGAAGCTACTTGAAAGCTCGAATTTGTGTGAAAACACAAGAGCTGTGTAGACCCTTAAATTAAAAATTACGGTTCGGTTGATTTTACTCTAACTTAAACTAAGTGCAGAATAGAGTAAATGCGAGCGATCAAACAATATAACTACTCTAAGCCATATTCATCAAATATCAACAATAAAATGAAAGCTAAAAGAGTAGGGAAGAAGGATGCAAATACAAGATAATACGGTGATGTGTTATCGAATTGGAAACCGAAGAACTCGTTGAAAAACCTCTCCGTTGCCCTCTAAGCAGTAAATTGATCCACCAGAGAATAAGTTGGAGTATACGAATAACAAAAGACCCCCTAAGCCTAGTCTACCCCATGTACTTGAGCCCTCCAAGCTCTTGCTACTAACTGACTTGACGAAGCCTTGTCTTTTCTAGCTCTTTGGATCATGCAATTAAGCCCGATTGCATCCACCAAATAAATGGCTTCTTCCAATACTTCTCAGCAGTACCAAAACCTCACTTTACACTCAAAATGGGTGTGGTAAGTGTTTGGGCTATCAATCTCTCAAGGATTTGGATATGGAGAAGTAGGAGTTGAGGAAAACCACACAAGATTGTGTAGAAGATTGTGGGTATGACAATCTCTAACTCTCAAGGGTTATGGCTAGAGTTTTCTCTTTAAAAAGCACTCGTCTCAATATGTGGGTAATGATGGTATATATAGTATAGGTGAAGATATAATGGAGCCTATATGCCAAAATAGCAAAACAGAATGTTTCGCGGGTATGTTACAGGAAGACTTTACCCGCGAAATACTCGCAAAAACCAGCTGTCATGACTCTTCGCATTCCAGTTCGCATTCCAGTCATGTGCTGTGCACATGGCTTCACTTTGCATGAAGTCTTCTTGTGAGCTACCCGTGAAAATTCCTTTGATCTTCAATGTTGTCTTAAGTTTTCACACTCTTTCTCACACACAACCCATACAATGAAATCTCACATAAAATACAGGGTACATAAGATTGAACAAAATTACAATCAAATGTGGCATGGAATTAAAGCCAACGCAAAATAGTTGTAAATTACAACTTTACACTACTGCATTCTTATGAGCCTTAGGGTTTTATGACCAAGTTACCTTCTTATCTACAAGTGTGTAGTGAAGAACTTAGCATCCAACAACAAGTTTCAAGTTGTTGAGAGCTAGTCATGTACTAGGATCTGTGCAAAGGGAAATGGTCTCTACAAAATCAAGTCCAATTGGGGATTGGCATGAGAATTTTACTATAGGTAGGTGTGGGGCCCGACAACAGATGGGCCAGATCCACCTGTTCACAGGAAGACTTAAGGCCCAAGCCAAAGAAGATAGTGGTCCAAGCCCAATAACGCAAAGCATCAATGGGCCAGAGAAGCCGCCGAGGAGGGTACAGCCCTCGGCTGGCCCAGAACTACACTAAGGAAAGGGGCAAAAGTGGCATAGGGATAATCTTGTAAGAAATCTAAAATATCTAGAAAAGGCTGCCCATACTACCTGCCCTAGACAGAGCTTTGCCTCTCACAGAGTCGTGTTTCTTTAGCCTACTCAACCACACCCCAACAACTCAGGTCTAAAACTGATGGGACAAGGATCAGTCTTGAAAGGGTCGACCCTACACGTGGACGAAGGAGATTGAACGCATGCGAGTATAAAAGAAAAAATATGTAACCTAAAGAGGGGGCTCCTTCAATCCCAGAGAAAGGAAAAAGGGCTTCAGAGGCGAATATACTGGAACCATGCATAAATATCTTAACAAAACCATCGCTGGGTAAACATGACTTAGCTTTTCGATCCCACTCTCTACAAATGATATTGTATGGGCCCATTTACGTGCGAACCCAACTCAACAGCGGTTTAACGCAAATCGTGTCCCTACAATTGGCGCCGTCTGTGGGGAGGCTTGCGTGTTAGCTCAAGCGGTGGCGAAGTTGAGCTTCTGTCGAACAAGGGACTACGAGGATGCCTGTATCACCGGCGACACATCGTTGCTGTTCTAACATAGGCTTCCACTAGGGGCTACGTTCCACGGTCTCATCGACATGGGCAAACCTAGGGGCTTCAAACATCAGGCCAGCTTCCTCCACCTTACTCGAGGAGCTAAACCTGCGGAAGATAAGCAAAAAAAAAAGCTTACAAGTTTTGGACAGAACCAAGGCCTTGTATGGTCCTCGGACCCAAGCCTCTGGGGAAACCAACTACTCAAAACGAGCTTACAAGTTTTGGACAGAACCAAGGCCTTGTATGGTCCTCGGACCCAAGCCTCTGGGGAAACCAACTACTTAAAAAGAAGCTTACAAGTTTTGGACAGAACCAAGGCCTTGTATGGTCCTCGGACCCAAGCCTCTGGGGAAACCAACTACTCAAAACGAGCTTACAAGTTTTGGACAGAACCAATGCCTTGTATGGTCCTCGGACCCAAGCCTCTGGGGAAACCAACTACTTAAAAAGAAGCTTACAAGTTTTGGACAGAACCAAGGCCTTATATGGTCCTCGGACCCAAGCCTCTGGGGAAACCAACTACTTAAAAAGAAGCTTACAAGTTTTGGACAGAACCAAGGCCTTGTATGGTCCTCGGACCCAAGCCTCTGGGGAAACCAACTACTCAAAACGAGCTTACAAGTTTTGGACAGAACCAAGGCCTTGTATGGTCCTCGGACCCAAGCCTCTGGGGAAACCAACTACTCAAAATAAGTTTACAAGTTTTGGACAGAACCAAGGCCTTGTATGGTCCTCGGACCCAAGCCTCTGGGGAAACCAACTACTTAAAAGGAGAATACAAGTTTTGGACAGAACCAAGGCCTTGCATGGTCCTCGGACCCAAGCCTCTGGGGAAACCAACTGCTTAAAAGGAAAAGCTGTGTTACATGGACTCTCTAGTTTGCCTTTGAATCTTCAACACTAAAGGGACTAGTATGGAATGGATTAACGTGTTTCCAAAAGCATAACTGAAGTCATGCAATGCTCGGTCGTGCCCTTGGATGAATTATTCAAAGTTCGTCGCCCTCAGACAATACTCCCGCGCTTATTACAGAACGTTCAACCGTCATCTCGGTTAGTTTCCTAAGTTTAACTTACTATGAGTCATTATTATTATGTCTGATAGTGTCCATAGATTAGAATTAGTTGGATCGTGTTTCAAGAGTTCTTGCTCTAAATGCTGCCGAGGAGAAACACACACATGGAGCACACCAACTCACAAAGTAGTTTTATCAAAGGAACAGCATTCAAAATAAGTAAAGAAATCGTCATTTCTTACTAAAGCACAGAGATAGTACAATGTACAATGAAAAGCTAGAACCAGTCTATGTCAAAGCTCACTACATAACCAAAAGAAAGGAAGATACAAGAGAATAAGTAAAAGCCGAGGAAGTAGATCAGAGGAGAGGTTGGCTACAGCTCCAAGATCTTGCTCTTCTTCAATGCTCTCACTTGCCCACAACTCAAACAGCAAAAGAGACCCAACTTGAACCCGACACCGTTGAAGGAAAGGTGCAGGGAGTTGGAGATCGTGGGGCTTTCTCTAAATATACGCCTGCCGCAAAGCAGAGGCGCTGATGGCGGAAAATCTTTCTTCTGACATACCAAGATTCTGGCATGAACAGAACCTGCTTCGGATTTTGACTAAAAGAGGGAGAGACCTCCTTTCCCTTCGATCGAGATGGAGCATTCTCTTGAACTTATGCTTCCTGTGCCCATACCTCACCATTTTTAGTCTCATAAGGGTGCGGCGCTTCTGTGGCAGAGGGATTTCTTTCTTCCCAACTCTCGCCTCAAACAGGGTATGCTAAGGGAGGACGACGCTGAGTATAGGAGCTGTGATTCGGGAGAAAACTAAAGAGTTGATGAGAGGGTGAAATAATTTTCTCTCCTATCTGTTTATTTAAAGAAATAAGGTGGTGGCATTTAATGCACGCAGCGCCCCAAGGAACGCTACGGACAAGATGGCTTAGGCTCAATCTCCAATGCCACCTGTAACCAGGGGATTAAAAGAATCTCTGGAAGGTGCACCTCGAACATTGGGACGCCAGAAAGCACCACGTAACCATAAACTACGTAAATACCCTTAAAGTTATGGGCCAAGTAAATTCGCGGTCCAGGCCTGTTCTGCATGGAGGCCGAGGGACAATGGCCCCCACCGAGGAATAGCTGTTGCCGAGGACGACTTGCTGCTCGGCACCTCGTGAAATATCTGAGGAAGAGGAGAAATTAAGCTCAAAGAGTCTTGGGCAGAACCTAAGGCTTGCATGATCTTCGGACTCAAGCTAAAAGGGAAAACCAAGTACTGATGCAGACATTGGTCTCGGACAGAACCTAAGGCTTGCATGGTCCTCGGACTCAAGCCTAAGGGAAAAATCAAGTACATAAGATAAAACGCATAAGTCCTGAACAAAACCCAGGTTTTGCAAAGTCCTCGGACTCAGGCTTCTTGGGAAATCAACTGCCCTAATGAAGAAATTTCTCGGCTTAAATACTGGAAAAGGTTAAGGCTCGCGTATCATGGAGATGGCAGGACAACCTCATGATCGTCAACCTAAGGAGGCCATTCATCCGGTGGGTAACATGTCCTCGGATAACTACTTCTTACACCTTATCGAGCATTTAATACCCATCATGGCTAATTTTAAGGTAAGTCTCATTCCTCACTGGTCGGATTGTTATGTTGAATTGTAATTTTGTTAAAGTTATCGTGGCATCTTTTTATCAACGATTGCTTTGGCCTTAGTTATTATTGATTCAAATGCTATACTATTATGCCGAGCAGCGCTTTCACATTTGTTAGAATATATAAAAAAGACATACGAAATAGAGTAACACTAACTTTTATTAATATGAAAAATTGTTACAACGTACAAGGAAGGGCTTAAACAAGCCTATACAAAAAATGAACTACTAAAACAGTAACAACATCCGTAATACAAATAAGTAAACCATCAGGTGTCTTCTGAACTCGTCTTCAAAGTCTCTCTGAAATCTATGCCTCAGTACTGTTCATGTCAGGAGAAGATCCTTATACAAAAATAATGAAGGAGAAGGAAGAAGAATTGGAAGACATGGAAGCACTTCAGCAAGCTCTTGTCACTGAAGAATGCAAGGGAAAAAGAAGATGGAGGACATGAGCGGGAAGGAGGAGAAGAAGAGGGAAGCAATGAAAAGAAAGTAAAAGGAGCAAAAGAGGGAAAAGGGGAGCCATATTAGGTATGCTCATGAGAGAGCAGATGGAGATGACAAGGGAGGTTTTCGACTCAGTCACACCAGAAATGGGGTATGACGAGTCCCTGCTTCGGATTTTGGCTAAAAGAATGGGGAGACAAATCTTGAGTCTCCGCCATCCTTGCCCTGACCGAGCCATCTCAAGTTTTGTTAGGGCATGGCGTTTCTGGAAAAGGAAGGATTCATTCATGGCCGACTACTATGGTGGATGTATTATTGGATTAGGAGTAACCAGATGGAGGAAGTGAACTATAAGAAGGGCCTAAGGGATTCAGATATGAAAGAATCACTTCTGGATTTCTCTTTATATAAGGGAGCAAAACAAGGGCACGTAACACGTTCTGATCCTCAAGGAAATCTGCGAATAAATGCGCATTCATTTCATTCCCCCACGTTATCGGTAATCGTAAGATTTGGGAGGCCTCGTAAAAGGAAGATATTAAAGGCACACTACGAATAACCAAACGGTATAAACGCATCCCGCGCAAATCGAGGGAAACATCTCGTAGACCGGCGCATTCCTTGGGGAGGTGAAAAGTCGCCGACGTTGATCAAGGGCCGAATTTAATGATCCGTTATAAATGCTCGATATTATCAAAACCCTCCTATCCAACCAAGGGGTCGGACAGCATGGTTTTGAGGGGCTATTGTGGGGCCCGACAATAGATGGGCCAGATCCACCTGTTCACAGGAAGACTTAAGGCCCAAGCCAAAGAAGATAGTGGTCCAAGCCCAATAACGCAAAGCATCAATGGGCCAGAGAAGCCGCCGAGGAGGGTACAGCCCTCGGCTGACCCAGAACTACACTAAGGAAAGGGGCAAAAGTGGCATAGGGATAATCTTGTAAGAAATCTAAAATATCTAGAAAAGGCTGCCCATACTACCTGCCCTAGACAGAGCTTTGCCTCTCACAGAGTCGTGTTTCTTTAGCCTACTCAACCACACCCCAACAACTCAGGTCTAAAACTGATGGGACAAGGATCAGTCTTGAAAGGGTCGACCCTACACGTGGACGAAGGAGATTGAACGCATGCGAGTATAAAAGAAAAAATATGTAACCTAAAGAGGGGGCTCCTTCAATCCCAGAGAAAGGAAAAAGGGCTTCAGAGGCGAATATACTGGAACCATGCATAAATATCTTAACAAAACCATCGCTGGGTAAACATCACTTAGCTTTTCGATCCCACTCTCTACAAATGATATTGTATGGGCCCATTTACGTGCGAACCCAACTCAACAGCGGTTTAACGCAAATCGTGTCCCTACAGTAGGTATTTTGGGATAGGCCAAGAGGGTAAGATTCCTTATACTTGGGGATTGGCGTAAGGATTCACTATAGGTAGGTACTTTGGGATAGGCCAAGAGGGCAAAATTCTTTGTATTTGTAATCACTTGATTTTGATTAATGAATTCTTAGGAGTGGTGACCTAAAAATCACCCGTTAAGGTTTTTGCCTTGTGAAGGGTTTTCCCATTAGTCAACAAATCATTATGTCAAATTTATTTTCCGTTGCACTATAGATTAGAGTTGTGATTTGTTGGTGCCTCTACAAAATTGTATGTAATTTGACCTAGTTAATCAACTTAGATAATTGAATTAATTAACTGAAGTCAATCTATAACCCAATAAGGGTGAGTTAATGTATTCTAGGCCCAATTTTATCAAGTATACTAGTGTTAGAGAACTCTAAGACGTTCTTGGTCTTTATTATATGTGTGTGTATATATATATATATATATATATATATATATATATTGGTAATAAACTGAGAAAAGTTAACGAATGTTTTAAGAATATTGGTTTAGGAAATATTTTTAAACTTTTTATAGGTAAATAAAAAGTTATATGATTTTTTTGACAATTTTTTATATTTTCTATAAAAGTGGTATTATAACTGATTCTACACCATACCTATTACAAATAGGAACCTCTTCTTTTTTTTTTTTTTTTTTCTTAAATTTTGGGTCGGGGTAGGTTTAATGTTCAACAACTATTTTTGGACTATAAAATAATTGAGTTCTTGATTCCCATTTTGATTTTGAGATAAATTGACAACTCCGTTGAAAGCAACAGCCCATTCAAAAGGTTTTCGATCTCTATCCATTTGTCAGTCAGATGACCGAAATTTCAATGGGCTAACTTTCTGTAGTGTTTCGTGGGCTAAGACGTGTTATAGACTAGCATATGCCCTTTCTGATGCTCGTGGACCAGACCACAGTGATGCAGTGAAAGCAAAATAATAAAACCCCAATACCTGGTATTATTAGTATATGCCCTATTTGATGCTTGTGGACCAGACCATAGTTATGCAAAGAAAGCAAAATAGCTCATTGTTTAGTAACAAAGTCTTTTGCTTTTTTTTTTCCCCCAAAGAAATTTAGTCAAAAAGTCTTATTCTAGGACTTTTTCTTTTTATTGTCTTGTCACCTCGAAAGTTTAGTAACAATCCGTACTTTATTGTTTGAGATTGAAGTGAACCCTGCATGAATTTATAAGGATGGTGGCTATAACTATTAAAAAAACTATTTATAATCTTATGGGATTGGTCATGTGAATTTTAGGTTTCGTGTAGGTCTATATAATTCAATATTTTGGGCTATCCTCAAGAGATTGATCATTGTAATTTTTCAATTATGAAAAAGGGTACTATACACACTTGGAAGATTTATCATACTCTCTAAGAGCCATAGATTCTAACATGAACAAATCTAGGGGGTTTAAGTGTGAGTGTTTTCAAATTAGTCTGTTTGTACTTGGCAACCCAAAACTTTTAGTATTGCAAGATAAACGATCATTCTATCACAAAATGAGACAATATAAGGACAACTATCAATCTAAATCATAACAAAAAATTGACAATCCAAAAATTTTAGTGTTGCACGAGAAATGACCATACTATTACAAAATGACTGATAATTCAAGGACAACTATTGACCAGCATCATAGCAAAATCGTTGATAGGTGGAATCAAGATAGGATCTTGAATTGGATCACGGGGATCGGATATGATTACAATCCTAACCCAATACTACTACAAGGAATCACTCTTCTTTGAGTTTTATAAAATATTGATCTATGACGTAGCAGGCTTGATGTGAAACCCAAATCAATACTCAAAAGCCTTTTTCGACGCAGAACGGGGAAAAAAAATCACATTTTATTTTACATGAAAATAAAATGGATTTCTTCAGATATTCCACATTTGCATCAATATAAAAAGGTAAAGATTGGAAGGCAAAATCATATTTCATTGTTTTGGGAAGATTTGAAAAAAGTTACGACAAGTGGGTGTGGTTAAATGTGGTGAAAATATTAAAATTAAATTATTATTTTCTCCTCTACCCTTTTTTTTTTTTTTTTTTTTTTTTTTTTTTTTTTTTTTTTTTTTTTTGAGAAAACAGATTGATACTTTATTAAAAATAGCTTGCCATATTGGCTACATCTTGTTGAACAATTGTGTCTAGTGGATCGGGGACTCCCTCCATCCAAACTACATAGCTTGAGACATTAATATAATGTCTTGCTAAACTATGTGCTAATCTATTACCATCTCTTCTACAATGAGAGTATAGCAATTTTTCATAACGACTAGAGAAAACCATGGCATCATGCAGTAACGGCTCCACTGAAGCTATTGAGTGTCCTCCTCCTTTAAGTGAGTTCATAACCAACTCTGAGTCACCTTCAAGTACAGCCTCTGTTATGCCAATTTCCTCTCCAAACTCCAGCGCCCGAGCAGCAGCTACTGCTTCAATCTCGATGGGCTGCATAGCAGGTGCAACGGTTTGAGCGAGAGAGGCCATAACAGCCCCTGTATGATCACGAATAACCACCCCAATCCCGCTCTTATTTTCCTGCTTGAAGATTGCGCCGTCGAAATTAATTTTGAAACTTCTCACATCAGGTGGTTTCCAGTACGTTCTCTGTCGAGGTAAGGTCGCTGGTTTGTTTGGGAGTGTAGCCATGAATTCCTCCAATTTTTCCTTCGCCTGTGCTTCAATCAGGTCCGATGGGCAGCAAGGCTTATGGAGCTGAACCTGATTCCTCTGGTTCCATAAGCTCCACATCACCATTGCAAAGAGCTCCGGATTACCATGATTTTTAAAAATCCATGATAATAGCTCCTTAAAGTTAATTGGGTTTATGTTTTGGCAGCCATTCCACTCTGATGACGTCCAGGCAGACTTGTTCTTGCTGCAAGACCACAGAGCGTGTAATGTGGTTTCATCCTCCATCATACAACGCTCGCACCTGCCGTTTTCCAGAATATGGCGTCGCTTCAAGTTTGCTTTTGTTGGGACTGCCTCACGACATGCTCTCCACAGGAAATTTTTTATCTTGTTAGGAACACGCAAGTCCCAAATGCTGCGCCAGAAAGTTCTGTCCTCTGCCAGTGCACCCGTCTCCCCTGAAACTTCATCTTCACTCTTTAAAAATCTGTAACCCGATTTGCAGCTGTACTTCCCTGTTTGAGTCCATGGCCAAAACAGTTTGTCTTCAGTGCGGAATCTTGAGAGCGGGATCGATTTTATGATGGCAGCTTCCCCCGGAACAAAAAGGCCATCGATAAGATCCTCATCCCAAGTCCTTGAATCTTCTTTGATGAGTTTATCAACTGTGGCTTCCTCCCAACCTTCAAGAACGGGTGATGAAATTCTAGCCGGTGGTGTGGATGGTAACCAAACATGATGCCACACCTTAACCTTCTGCCCATCACCTATTCTCCAACTTGCACCCCTTTTAATCACATCTCTTCCTTGAAGTAAGCTTTTCCAAGCATAAGAACCTCGGCTAGATTCTGGCGCCTCCATAATTGTGCAATTAGGGAAGAAACGAGGTTTGAAAACCTTGTAGAATAGGGAAGTTTTATCCTCCAACAACCTCCACGCTTGTTTGGCCAAGAGGGAGTCATTGTGTAAGGCTAAATCACGAAAGCCCATACCCCCTTCCTTTTTAACTTTTTTCATTTCATCCCATTTTAGCCAATGAACCTTTCCCTTCTCCCCTCGTTGTCCCCACCAAAACTTCCTAACCATCAACTCAAGTTCATTGCACAACCCCAAAGGTAGCTTGAAGCAACCCATTGCATATGTAGGTATTGCTTGAATGACTGCCTTAATAAGCACCTCCCTTCCAGCTTGGGAAAGGAGTTTTCCTTCCCATCCTTGCAGCTTCCTCCAAACTCTCTCTTTGATATAATTAAAGCTTGCTTTTTTTCCCCTTCCAGTCAAAGACGGCAGCCCTAAGTATTTTTCATAGTGATGGATTTCACGGACTCCCAGAATGCCTTTGATAATTTGGCGGTTTGCTTCTGTAACTACTTTGCTGAAGAATAAGGCTGTCTTCTCCCTATTCAATTTTTGGCCAGAGACCTCTTCATACGCTGATAGCAACTCCAAAACTTTACTGCATTCTTCAGAGTTGGCCCTATAAAAGAGAAGGCTATCATCTGCAAAAAATAAATGTGTTAGTTTGGGTCCTCTTTTGCATAAACTGAATCCGTGGATGTCACCATTTATTGCTGCTTTATTTATAAGGCCGTGAAGGCCCTCGGTGCAAAGGAGAAAGAGAAAAGGAGAGAGAGGATCTCCTTGTCTAAGTCCTCTTGAGGGATGAATCATACCCTTTGGTTCTCCGTTTACAAGTATAGAATAGGTGACTGATCGCACACACACCATAATAAGCCCAATCCACCTTTCTGAAAATCCCATTTTCCTCATCACATTTTCTAAAAACACCCATTCAACCCTATCATAGGCTTTACTCATGTCAAGCTTCAAAGCCATAAAACCCGGTGCACTTGAATTATAATTTTTCATGCAATGTAAAGTTTCGAAGGCAATAGGGATATTATCTGATATGAGGTGGCCTTTTGTAAAAGCAGATTGGTTTTCATTTATAACTGAATTGAGGAATTTTTTTAGTCTATTGGCAAGGACTTTAGCAAAAATTTTGTAAAGCACATTGCATAAACTAATGGGACGATAATCTGACACTACGTTTGGGTTTTTCTTTTTTGGGATTAGAGTAATGAAAGTGTGATTCAGTGGGTGTGGGATAGTACCTGAATTTAACCAGGATAGCACCGAGTGAGTAACATCACCTTCAATCATGGGCCAAAAATGCTGAAAAAACATGGGGGGCATTCCATCTGGTCCTGGTGCCTTCATAGGTGCCATTTGTTTCAATGCTTGGTGTACTTCCCATTCCTCAAAACTACTAGTCAATTCACTGTTCATATCCTCGGTGATCACTTGAGGAATGTGGCTTAGAGCTTCATGTTGAGTGGGCGGATTTGAGGTAGTGAACAATTCACTGTAGTAGTGAATGAGGATAGCTGCTACTTCACTTGGTCCTTCCTTCCAAACTCCATGACTATCATTCAGCCCCAATATCACTTTTTTCCTAAACTGGTGGGAGGCTCGACTATGGAAAAATTTTGTATTTCCATCTCCATTTTTTAGCCAAAGAATTCGAGAGCATTGATTCCACATCCTTGTTTCTCGGTCCAGTAACTCATTTATTTCTTTTTGCAATTCTTTGATCCGTACATTGCTTCCAGTTCTCAAAGCCACTGCTTCCTCTTCAACTAGCATATCCCTCTTCTTTTTTAGCTCCCTCCTCACATTTCCAAATACATTGTAATTCCACCATGTTAGGTCTCTGCCACATTTTTCTATTTTTTCAAGGATTTCCTTATTAGGATCTAAAGATACACATGACCTCCATGCTGCTTCAACCACCTCCCCACACCTACTATCAACTAGCCACATCTCCTCAAACCTGAAGGGTTTTTTAAAGAATGGAATTTCAATGCCTGAAGGATTGATAAACAATGGGCAATGATCCGAGGAAAGACAAGGTAGATGGTGAACTTTAGTGCTTGGAAACTGCAAGAACCACGAATTGGTTGCTAATCCACGGTCTAGTCTTTCCCAAATCGAATGTCCATCATTGAAATGCTTTGCCCAAGTGAAATTTAGGCCAATAAAACCCAAATCTATAAAACTGCACTCATCTATAACATCCCGGAAAGCTTGCATTTGACTGTTATCCCGTCGTACACCTCCTCTCTTTTCTTCCTGTCTTGTAATTTCATTGAAGTCCCCTGCACACAACCACGGAATGTGTGGCTTATCATTAAGGGTTCGAAGCTTTGTCCATGCCTCATGCTTTCTATGTGTCACTGGTTCGCCATAGAAACCTGTGAACCGCCATTCTTGAGGTGTGTTTTTCTCAATAAGTGCATCAATACAATACTTTGATGAATCTTCGACTGAGACTCGAAAATCTTCCTTCCACAGCAACACCAAACCACCACCTCTATGGCCACTAGGAACTGACCATTTATTTCTGAAACTAAAATTTCGTAACACTTCATCTAGCCTTGCATCGTCTGTTTATGTCTCGGCTAAAAACACAACAGCAGGATCTTTTGCCCGGATGTAATCTCCAAGCTCTCTCACTGTACGTGGGTTCCCAAGCCCACGACAGTTCCAAACTAAGAGACTCATTGTGTAGGGCGGGGCTG
The DNA here is from genome assembly GCF_932294415.1 of Quercus robur. Classification (NCBI taxonomy): domain Eukaryota; kingdom Viridiplantae; phylum Streptophyta; class Magnoliopsida; order Fagales; family Fagaceae; genus Quercus; species Quercus robur. The sequence goes on along the minus strand of NC_065536.1, from coordinate 27,054,981 downwards.
AGCATCAGTATCCGCCAACTCTGAAGAAATAATCTCAACAGAAACCGCGCGTTTTTTACTTGGTAAACCATTGGGATTGGATAGATCCTCACACTCTCTTTTGGTTGATAGCACAGACTCAGTAGTGCTAGATTTTCCGGTCTGCTTGCTGGGTCCACCTGCTTTGTTCAACCTTTTCCATGACCTTTGTTGTCGTGGAGATGAACTATTTTGTGCTTCATTACTTTCTGCACGTGGGAATGCATGATTGACACCCTCTAAGACTTGAGAAACCCTAGCCGCCTCCTTTACTTCCTCACAATTCACGTGCACCTTGATTGGAGTTACTGCAATCAATGAGTCAGTAGCTGTATTTGGATCGGCCTTTAATTTAGATAGCCCCACATTCATTTCAGCAAGCTCAGAAAGGAAAGTTTCCTTTTGCACCGATTCCCTTAATTTCATCACTTGATCCGGGTCATTATTGGAATGGAATAAATGCGAATTAATTCCTGGTAAGTTGGCTGACCGTTCCCCTACAGGTGGCTCATCAACCCTCTTTACTTCACCTGCCACTTTCTTTAATTCATTCTCCAACGGACCAACCTGAATATTTCACCGCTAAAAAACCGTGGGAGACTTAAGTGCATCAGTTGTAACCGATCCACTTAAATGGCCCATTGATTGTTCCACGCTGCATTGGTTTATGTCAGCTGGAGTTGTGTGAGCTGCCGAGGACACCGTGGACTTTGCCGGGACTTGCCTTGGCTGAACCAGAGCTCTTGGAGTAGACGTGCTCCCTTTCTTGTTGTGAAAAATTCCAGGCATTGTGATTACGTTTTTTTTGTACTCGACTTACAGGTGGAGCACGAAGCCAAGGGCCAAATTTTTGTTCTTCAGCTTTTAGGGAGCCTTCACTATCAAGCCACACCTCACAGTCCCTATCATCATGATTAAGACAGCCGCACCAATAGCAAATATTAGGTAGGTGCTCATACTTGAAAGAGACCCACTTTTCTCTACTTTGGCCGACTGATACCATTCTTCCTCGACTTAGTGGACGAGTGACATCCACATTGACTCTTACCCTCATGAAACTCCCTCCATGCATCTCCGTTTCAAGCTTCCGGACAACCGTGCCCACAGTACTACAAATCCCTTCCGCCACCTTTGGATTCATGAAACGCACTGGGATGTCATGTACTTGGACCCAAAACGTTGTACTATTAAATTTCAAATCCTCAATTGGCTCATCCTTGTCATAATGTTGCAACACCAAAAGGTGCTTGTCAAAGCTCCAAGGTTCATTTGAAAGAATGGAGTCCACTTCATTCTTATTATCAAACGTGAAGAGGACTATGTGGTTTCCCATGTTTTTGACTTTAAAGCCATTCCTAGATCTCCACAATGGCATAAAAGTCGAAGCTATAGCTTCCATATTCAGAGCCCTTCTTGTATAGAATTTACCGGCAATGATATATTCTGGCGTAGCCAATTCCTCCTCAAGGTCGAAAGTTGGCCCTTCTGTGTCAGAAATCGACAAACCTTTACAATGGTTTGGGAAGGGTGTGTTATGCAACACGTGGTGCTGATCCTCTACTTGTCCCAAAAAATAAAAGTTGTTGAGTATGGCGAATAATTATTGACAACCAATTACCTAATAACTTGTGAAATATTAGAGTTTTAATTGGGTTGGATTTTTATTGATGTCTTATAAACAGCAAGTGCTTTAGCTTACGTGGCAAGACATTAAGGGTTTGTTTGCCATTTTTATTTTGTAGACAAAAAGTGTGATTTTAAATGAAATAGCAAAATGATTGCTAGGTTTTATGTTTTAAAGAAAATTGCGTTTTAAAAATTGGGAAAAAAATATTTTATGTTTGCAAATTACAACTCATGGGTGCTTTTTAATAAAATTGCATTTTTCAACTTGCAATTTTTTGCTACAACAATACTTTTTTAATGTTTTCATTGTTTGACCAAACGCTTTAATTACGGTTTTATAAAAATAGTGTTCAAAATCAAAACACAACTTTTATAATCGTTGCTTATAATAATGCAGGTTTTCAAATAGCTGAACCCACGGACACTAATTTTACTCATCTCATACTTAACCATCCAGGCTAGCCCAGGCGTTGTGGAATTGAAAACGGGCCGGGCTGAAATCAATCAATCATGGAAAAGACAAAACTTCATGTTGTGATTGGACAAGAGTCACCTGAGCCCATTGATTATTGATGCCCATCTCAAAGTTGCGTTTTCCTTTTCAATGTGCACCAAGATTTGGACCACAAGATAAATCAGAAATTTTACGTTTTTCAGTTCATCATAGTATTCATGGAACTAATAAATTGTGGAATTTCATTTTTAAATTTCCATCACAACATTAAAAGGATTTATCTTTTTTAAGAGAGTTTTAACATATGACATCTGCTTCTGATAATAACTCTTTATCATCAAATCAAAACACCAATAAGTTTTTGGTATAGACGGGGATTGAATCCCATATCTTTTATTTAACCATCAGAGACTTTACCCGTTGAGCTAATTGGAACTCACTAAAAGTATTTATTAGTTAACCTTAGTGAAATTCTCTCTCAATTTTTGTTTCTCTAAAATTTATATATAATTTTAAAGAGTTAAATATAAAAATGTTTTGATTTCTTTAATTATTCTTTGAAGAGAGAATTTTTTGGGATGATCTTTGACATGCTAATAATCTTTTGTTGAGATGATATTTAAACGATTCTACCCTTTTGTAATTTACAACAATTTTTTTTTTTTTTTGAGGGACAAAACCATGAACTTTCATTAACGAAAACTAACAATGTCATCTTGGACAACAGAAAACAAAGGTGGTGGAACATCCTCCATCCATACAACAAAATTTGTAATTTCTAAAGCATGTCTAAGTAAAAAATGGGCAACTTTATTAACTTCTCTCCTAACATGAGAGTAACGTAATTGATAAAATAAATTAGCATCATCACGAATATCATCCATCACCAAACCAACAGTAGATAAGAACTGATCTCCACCCTTCAGAGCCTTCATAAGCACCTCACAGTCGCCCTCAAGAACCACCTTATTGAAACCCAACTCAGTTGCAAACTTGAGAGCTCTTGAAGCTGCCAACGTTTCAATGTCTAAGGGCCTGCAAACCTGTGGGATATTCTGAGATAGAGAGGCAAGGACTGAACCTCTTTCATCGCGCAGAATTAAACCATTTTTTTTTACAACATGGCTACTCGTGAGACCAATTTTCACAGTTTTTGTATAAAATTTATTTTGAGCAAAGGAATAATGGCATCTCCGAATCCGATGCCCAAGTGGGATTTACTCTAGAAAGTGAGAAAGTCTACATGTGTCATGAGCGTATGAAGCCTTATCTCTGTAGTGTCTGTTAGTTTTCACATAAATTGACTAGTACCTCACTTTTCTCACACGCCTCACGTTTGTCACATGTCATGAATCTTAGAACATGTGTTCAAGAATCTTAGAATATACTATTAATCTTTTGAGTCTGTATAGTCTTGCCGTCTCATGTATATCAGAAGATTACACATAATAATTTCCTGGAAATGGTTCACAAAAGATGACAAAAAATTAAAAAGGAAAAAAGAAAGAAGAATCTATTAGGGTTAGGAAATTCTAATTGCTATTAAATAGTAATGATTAAAGGTGTCCAGGAATCGAGTTAGGTTTGTGCTTGACTTGATCATATTGGGTGGAGGGGAGCGAAACCCACGGTCAATCATTAAGGAATGGCAGTTGGATGGATTAAGTTTTTCAGTAGTGGCGGTCATATTTGATCAACATTGGCTAATGACAGGGAGAGGTTGAGATGTTCAAATCTTCGTCGGATTTTGAGGAGATCTCACTAGTTCAGTGAAAATCTTGCTAGATTCGATAAAAATTTCGCCAAATCTGGCGGAGATCTTATTAGATCTATGCTATATTTGGTGATAACCCTCATGAATTTGGTAATATTGTTGGTCGAAAGAAAACTTGCCGTCAACCATCATAGTCATTGAATTGATCGATTTTTGAATCAGATTCATCTGGTGGATCAGTTTGCCCATGTCTATGGACAGCCCTATTAATGATCATTTTTTTCTCATTACTAAATAATAATTATACATATGCATATTGTAATTATTACATATGATGATAAGCCGAAATTGCATGACAACCCTGGTGATGAAGACTTGTGGAACCTTTAAGCACCTAAAATAGGCAAGACAACTAGGGTGTTGCCAATGTAACATGGCCAGGAAACTTCAATACCTAGGTTAGTGTTTTTAAGAGTAAATGGAGAGAGCATTCATAGTAAGAAAGCTAAAAAATATAGCTTTTAGCAACTCAAAATACTACTTTATCTATTTTAACACTCTACTTTATAATACACTCAACATAAAATGTTTTATTTTAACATTTAACACATTAAATAATATAAACAACACAATAAAATAATATATCTAACACAATAAACAACAAGCACAACTACCAACACATTAAAATACCATTTTTTTAACACCCAATATTAAAAAATTATTTTTTGCTTTGAGTTTTAAGCTATAACGAGTTGCTATCTCTAATAGTTCACTATAACTCAAATTTAAATTGTTTTAACTTTACCTTCTTTACTGTAGAAGTTGTTTTTAGGGTATTGGTTACTAAATTGAATTTTTAGTCAATTTAGCAACCTTATTGAGAATGCTCTAAGTAATAGGAATTTTCACACTTTGACTCTTTTGAAGATAGTGAGGATTTATAATTCTTATGATGGCATGATTCACTTTTCCACTTCGGCCATTACCTTTATTGCAGTTAAGGAGGGCACCAATTGTGCCCAACTAGACTTAAGGTCCGTTTAATTCACTTTTCCACTTGGGCCAAGGCCAAAACTTTATTGCGGCTAAGAAGGGTGCCAATTTTGCCCAACTAGGCAACATATAAGGAAACTACTTAAGGGTTTGTTTGATTGGAGGAAAAAAGTGAAAAGATAGAAAATGAGGAATAGATTAAAAAGTGAGAGTATAGAAGAGATTTTAGTTTTTCTTATTTGTGTTTAGTTAGAGGTGGAAAAGTGGAGGGAAAAAAAAATGAATTTGTATAAATTTACTCGTATACCATTGTTAAAAATGATGCTTAATTAAAAAAAAGTGACAAAAAAAAATCACCAAAATTTATTAAAAAAGAAAAATTATGCGAAAAAAAATTCATGTCTAGTTTAAAAAAAGAAAAAGAAAAAGAAAAAAGATGAAGAGAGAAACAAAAGAAAGCACCCATGCTGCCCAAAAGAAAGCCACAACAACCTATGTGCTGTATCACGCCCAAAAAAAAAAAAAAAAAAAAAGGAGGGAAAGGCTAAAACCAAAAAAAGAAAGAAGGTCCATCACACCCCACAAAAAAAGTTCCATCGAGCTTAGGAAAGCAAAAAGAAAAGGGGAAAAAAAAAAAAAACACGGAGAAGAAGAAACCAATAGATCCGACATGTGAAATGAGGAGCAAGGACGGACTTAGGATTTCAAGCTAGGGAGTTTGAAGCGTAAGAAAAAAAAAATTAAATAGGTATCCATATAGTACTAATAAAATATCAACCAAGATAAATATAGAAAATCATTGTTTCTTAATAGATTAAGATGTAATCATCTACTAAGAAAAACAAAATAATATTGTTTCTTAAAAGTATCAGCTGTTACAAAAAAAAAAAAAAAAAATTCACAAACCAAAACTTACTTTTGCTACTTTAATATAGCATTTGAAATGTTTCATACTTGATATTTGGTGTTCTAAATACTAAATATTTATCATTTAGAACATCTGATGCTAGTACTTTAATATTGGGCTAACTAGGATTTTTATTTTTTATTTTTTATATTTAAAGTTTTGTTTTTGTTAAGTTTTTGAGTTTGATAGTTGTTAGTTGGGTTAGACTAATTAAAAGAGAGGGGTCTAAGTTTTTGAAAGAGTGAAGTGCAGCTCTAATATATATATATATATATATATATATATATAACCAATAAAAAAAATTTTCTCTTTTTTTCTTGGGGCTGGGGGCCCAAAATTTTTTTTCCATTTTTTTTTTTTGTTGCTTTGGGCAGGGGGACTTGGGCCCCTTTGGGTCCGTCTCTAAGGAAGATGGTAGTTTAGTTATTGATTATAACTATTCATTTGTTGTCATTTTTTTTTTGGTAAACTGGAAGTAATATTCAACTAACAAGGAAAGGAAAATTCAGGACAACGCCTGTTACACCAAGTACCATGACAATCAGCCTCAACAGAGGGGATTAAGCTCACGGGAGGAACAGAGTGAATAATAAAATCTAAAGATTGAGAATGGCCAGAATTAGCTAACCAGTCGGCGCATTTATTTGCCTCACGATATACATGTTTAATACGAACTTGAGGGATTTGCAGAATCAGATTTTTGCAGTCTTCAAAGATAGGAGAGATCACTAAGTTTCGGTAAGAAGGATTGTTCAACGCATCAACCAAAGCCTTAGCATCCATCTCGACAATAACAGCTGGAATCTTCTTTTGAACACACAACATCAAGCCATCACGGAGAGCCCAAACTTCCGCAGTGAAGCTGTTAGCATTCCCTAGTTTTCTTGTAAACCCGGTCACCCAATTGCCCCTGCTATCTCTAATCAAACCACCCCCTGTTGTCGATCCCAAAGCTGCAACCCAAGATCCATTAGTGTTGAGTTTCCACCACCCCTGATCTGGCTTCTCCCATCTGATTTGTTTAATAACCATTTGATTGTGCCGCCTCGGTTGAGAAGCACACAAGAAAAATTCCGAGGCATGTAAGGCAATAGATTTGCATAAATTCGGGTTTACTCCCTTGTTAGTAAAGACAATATGGTTCCGCTACTTCCAAACCAACCAGAGAGTAAAGGAAAAGAGCACATACCAGTGGATGCCCACTCCATTCTGGGAAGACTTGAGCCTACAATTAGTGATTAACCATTCTCTGATGTCTTGGGTGAAAAAATTGGAGTACAAGCAGTGTGTTCCCATCTGGTACCATATGGGTTTAACCAATCTACAATCCCGAAGGGCATGTAAGATAGATTCAGCTTCTGAGTGGCATAGAGGGCAGGTGGTTTCTAGAGGGATACCTCTGTTTGCTAAGCATTCCTTCACACCTATGCTCTTTTGCATGCACTTCCAAATAAACTTTTGAATTCTAGGCAGGGATGGAAGCTTCCAAATCCAAGAACCAGAGAAAGACTCATTGCCAGAAGAGTTAATGGCAAGGCTATAGGCACTCCTCATGTCAAAATCCCCTCTAGGGGAGAACTTCTAAGCCATTTTATCATTGCACCTAGTCACAATAGGAATGGGGACAACTTGAATGTTAGCTTTAACTTCAGGGGGTAGCTCAAAAGGAATATTAGACCAGTCCCATCCGACTGGGGAGAGCACATCTTTGACTTGCAAGTTAACAAAGTCTTGCGGGAGCGGGCCTTGGATATGAGGCCTAATAGGACCAATGTTAGACCAACAATCAGACCAGAAATTTAGACAGCTTTCATGGCCTGGAATCCATTTTACTCCTTTTTTGAAGACTTCCTCGCCCCTTTTCATCCCTTTCCAAACCGGAGACATAGGGAGTTTCGCTTCATTCCTAGAATTAATTCATTGTCTAGTGCAATATTTAAACTTGAGAACCTTAGCCCATGGTGCATTCCTCTCTGTATGAAATCTCCAATTGAGCTTGGCTAGGAGAGCCGTGTTTCTTCCTTTAGCAGATTGCAAACCCAAACCTCCTGCCTCCTTTGGTTTTGTCACTTCAGCCCAATTAACCCAATGCATCTTTTTAGCATAATCCGTTGAGCCCCAAAGGAAATTCCTATTGACCCTGTCAATACCCTTAAGAATTTTACTAGGAAGAGGAGCATATTGCATCACATAGTTTGGGATGGTTAAGGAGGAGGCATGAATGAGAACCACTCGGCCAACCATAGAGAGTAAGTTAGCTTTCCACCTTGCCAACTTTTTCTTGACTCTATCAAGGACAAAATCAAAATCATGCTTTCGGTCACCTGAATGCTTCAAGGGAAACCCCAGGTACTTGCCAAGGTTAGGGGTTGAGTAAAACCCAAGAATACCAGAGAGGATGTCTCTTTGATCCGGCTCTACATTTGGGGAGAAGAACACACGAGACTTGGCTTCGCTCATGCTCTGCCCAGATCTCAAGCAAAACTCATGAGGGACATCCTTTATGGCCTAACAGTTATCTGAATCTGCTTTAGCAAAAAGGGCCAAGTCATTCGCGAAAAATAAGTGTGAGAAGGAAGGCCCACTCCTAGAGGCTTTCACTGGCAACTAGAGCTTGGCGTCACAATTCTCTTGAATCAAGTGACCCAGAAACTCCATACACAAAATGAAGAGGTAAGGTGACAGGGGGTCCCTTTGTCTAATACCTCGAATGGGGTAAAAGGAGTCAAGGTAGCCACCATTAAAGAGAAGAGATGTCGACACTGAGGAAACGCAGCTCATAATAATATCAATAAGGTTCACGGGGAAGTTGAACTTGAGAAGCATTTCCCTAATGAAGCTCCATTCAATTTTGTCATAAGCTTTTTCGAGGTCAATCTTGATAGCCATATACCCCTTATTGCCTTTGGTTCTACCAATGGTATGAATCAACTCTTGAATAATAATAACATTATCGGCTCCTCTTCTACTCGGCACAAAAGCCGTTTGATAAGGCGAGACAAGTTGCTCCAAATGTGGTCTAATTCGAGCAACAATAATCTTGGAGATGATCTTGTAGATAGTATTACAGAGACTAATTGGTCTATAATTTCCAATGGTTTCAGGGCCTTGGATTTTGGGAATGAGCACAATGAGGGTTTTGTTGAGATAATCGGGAACCTTTCTCTCAGTGAAAGCTCTCATAACTTCCTCCTTAACAGAATCCCCAACTACAAGCCAGAAACGTTGAAAGAAACCAGCATGGAGACCATCCGGACTCGAAGCCTTATACGGTTTCATGGACCATAAAGCATCTTTAATTTCTTCCATGGTGACCATGGCACCCATTGATGCCTTAGCTTGCTCAGACAAATGAATCTGCCAGGAAACATCATGGCTAGGAACCCGAGAGGCTGCCTCAAGAGAAGTGGTGTACAGGTAAACAAAACCACTTCTAAAGTGTTCCATGACTTCTCTCTCATCAGATAACCACAAACCCCTCTCGTCTTTGACTGAGGCAATATGGTTTCTTTTTCTTCTGGCTAAGGCAGATACATGATAAAAAGCTGTATTGCGGTCTCCCTGGACCAACTAGTTAATTCTGGATTTCAACATCCAAAGATCCCTCTCCTGGTCTAACACAACCTCCAGATCCTGCTGCAGCTGATTCTCAAGATTAATGAGGGAGGAGCTTGGACAGATGGAGAGAGCTTTTTGGGCACCATAGATTCTAGCCATGATTCTCCTCTTCTTCTGGTGGATATTCCCAAAATGATCCCTGTTCCAGATGGTAGCTTCCTTAGAAAAAACCTTAATAGACTCAGCTAAGTTCTTGTCCCTACTCCAGGCACTGGAAACTATATTGGGAAAGGATAGGTCCGACAACTAGAATTCTTGAAATCTGAAGGGTCTGTTGAGACGAACCCCTCTACCCGGAACGGTCTCCATTAGAACCGGGCAATGATCAGAATGGCAACGAGGTAGATGAGAAACTTTTGCATCAGGATAGAGAACACACCACTCCGGGCTCATGAAAAATCTATCAATTCTTTCCAAAGTGAGATTGTTAATATCCCGTTTGTTAGTCCAGGTATACCTTGGCCCATTAAAACCCATATCAACCATATTGCATAAATCTAAGCAATCTTTAAAGGCCAGAGACCGATTCACACTAACACCCCTGCCTCCAAATTTATCCTCTTGCACAAGAGGTTCATTAAAATCGCCCGCCATAATCCATGTCTTATTATGTAAATCTGCAACCTTACATAAATTGCACCAGAGAACACATCTCTCTTCATTCCTAGGACTAGCATAAATAGCAGAGAAAATCCAGGAGAGATTTGAGGCACGTACCTTTACTTCTACGTGAATTTCCTACTTAGTTTTAGCTAGCTCCTGAATCACCACTTGATCCTAGTTTCACAGCAACCATAACCCACTAGTGAAACCAATTGTCTCCGTATAAATGGCTCCATCAAAAGGCAGCCTATCTGTGATTTCCTTGACTTTGCTACCACCCAATTTAGTCTCCATCACTACAAAAATAGCCGGATCATGCCGCTGAGTTAACTCATGAACATGTCTGGAAAGCGGGTTTTAACGCTCCTCTACTATTCCAAATCAGAATATTCATGGTAACAATTAACATAAATGGAGATGCTTGCTCACTCCCAAGTGTAGGAGATCGTAACAATATAATTCTCGGAGTACCGAGGTCAAACCACAAAGAGCAGGGTAAATTCAAAGACAATATAATTAAATAACAATTTTGATGAAGAAGAAAAATACTTTTGCTTGGTGATTGTTAACAAGAATAATAATAAAAACTGATTTAAATCAATAATGTAAATACTAGGTGTGGGGCCCAATAATTCGTGGCCCTGGCCTATTTATTCATTGGGGCCCAAAGCCCGAGCCGAGGAAGGTTATAGTCAAGGATAGGTAATGCAAGTAAAAAATAGTCTTGGGACACAGCCGAGGACGATTCAGTCCTCGGTATGTCCGAGGTCCCCCTGGAAGGAAGGACAAAAACGGTATAGGAACAGTTTGAAAAAGATCTAAAAATATCTATGTCAATAGGGAATGATACGCTGGATAGTTTAACGACCAAGGACAAAGGGAAAGCCGCCCTTACCGCCATTCAATACTCTGCACCTAACAAAGCCATACCCTTCAGCTTTTACAACCACTCCCAACCACTCTAGGTATGGGTTGATGGGACAAGTATCAGTCTTGGAAAGATCGATCCTACACGTGGACGTTGGATAAAGGATACAGGCTAGTATAAAAGGAAAAGGAAGGGTCCAAAGGAAGTGGCTGGGAAAAATGGCTAAAAAAACCAGAGCCTCCCAGCCCACCTCCAGGAGAAAGACTCCTAGAGCGAACACGATTTAAATTATGTATGAACACCCCGAAAAATCCACTGTCTTGTGGCCAAGGCCTAGCTTTTCAAACCCACGCTCTATAAATGATATTGTTTGGGCCTTTTTACGTGCGAACCCAGCACTATTATGGGTCGTTACAAATCGTGTCCTTACAATTGGCGCCGTCTGTGGGGAGGCTTGTGTCTTGGCATTGGTGGTGGGTTGATACCATCCTTCACATCATTTTCAGTAGCCGGATATAGTGTTTTAGAGTAAAGTCCCACTAGGGGCTACATTTCTTCACTAGGGGCTGCGCTTTGTAGCGTCAGCAGCACGGATGGTTCTAGGGGCTTGGCCGAGGAGCTAATCCCCTTAAACCAAGGTCCCACACCATAGCCGAGGGGATAATTCCCCTAACTATTAAAATCAAGTTTTGGACAGAACCAAGGTATTGCATGGTCCTTGGACTCAAACCTATGGGGAAACCAACTACTTATCAAAATCAAGTTTTGGACAGAACCAAGGTATTGCATGGTCCTTAGACTCAAACCTATAGGGAAACCAACTACTTATAGAAATCAAGTTACATGGTCCTCGGACTCAAACCTATGGGGAAACCAATTACTTATAGAAATCAAGTTTTGGACAGAACCAAGGTATTGCATGGTCCTCGGACTCAAACCTATGGGGAAACCAACTACTTATCAAAATCAAGTTTTGGACAGAACCAAGGTATTGCATGGTCCTCAGACTCAAACCTATGGGGAAACCAACTACTTATAGAAATCAAGTTTTGGACAAAACCAAGGTATTGCATGGTCCTCGGACTCAAACCTATGGGGAAACCAACTACTTATCTAAATCAAGTTTTGGACAGAACCAAGGTATTACATGGTTCTCGGACTCAAACCTATGGGGAAACCAACTACTTATCAAAATCAAGTTTTGAACAGAACCAAGGTATTGCATGGTCCTCGGACTCAAACCTATGGAGAGGTCAGCTACTTAATAAGAATTCTAAGTTGCTTAATCCTCGGATCAAATACCAGAAGAGGTTAAAGCTATGAAAGTTATTAGGAAGATGGTGAAACACCTTATTACTCAGCAACCTGTAGGGGCTGTTCATTTTTGGGTTATATGTCCTCGGATGATTACCTCCTACACCGCACCGAGCATTCAACTGTCATCTCGGCTATTTTGGGGTAAGTATTGTTTTCTTAGGTCGGCATTATTGTGCCAAACAACTCTATTAAGTTCCTAATAATATCTTTTTCTTAGCAAGGGTTTCGACCCTAAGTGTCATTTGTTCAAGTTGGCATTATCGTGCCGAACAGCTCTCGTAAGTTCATGATAACGTCTTTTTTCTTGGTAAGGGATTTCGGTCCTAAGTATTGTTTTCTCAGGTCGGCGTTATTATGCCAGACAGCCCTAATAAGCTCATCATAATATCCTTTCCTTTTCTTCTTAATATGGATTTCAGCCCTAAGTATCATTTGTTCGATTCCGTATTGTTAAGTCGGATAGTTTCAATAAACACAGAGCAAGATCTTTTTATTAACTGGGATTTTGGCCCTAAGCATCGTTTAGAGTATAGAAATAAAAAAGAAGTCACAATGTAGTGCGTCTATTTACGACATAACCATTTCAAAAAGAAGATATAGAACATACGAAATAAAGCAATGATGATTTTTATTAATATAAAGGGGTATTACAGTGTACAAAGAAGGGCTTAAACAAGCCTATATAGAAAACGAGTTACTAAAACAATAAATAAAAAAAACAAAACAACAAACGAACAGCCAGAAATCTTTTTAAGCTCTGCTCCCAAGTCTTTCCAAATTCTGCTCCATTAGCGTCCATATTGAGAGGAGGACCTTCCTTGGTGGGAGAGGAGAAGAAGAGGAAGAAGGAAAAGTACCAGGATGGATCTGGTGGTGGAAAGAAGAAGAAAGAGAGGCAAAAGGAGGCACTAGTGAAGGAAGCGAGGAAGAAGCGGGGACACTTTGTCCCTGCGTCAGTCCTGACTCCTAACACACTGGTGCCATGTTAGCTATGCTCATAAGAGAGCGGCTGGTACTGATAATGGGTGACCCCAGCTTAGTCGCGCCAAGAGTTTGACGTGACGAGCCCCTACTTCGAATTTTGGCTGAAAGGAGGGTAAGAAGTATCTTGAGTCTCTGCCATCCCTGCCCTGACCGAGCCATTTTGAGCTTCATAAGAACATGGTATTACTGGGAAGGGTATGGTTCCTTCATTACTCATTCCTATCTCAAACGTATCACAATTTTAAGGTGTAACTAGCGGATAAAGTAAACTCTATAGGAGGCTAAGGGTCTCAGATTTCAGAAGGATTAAAAGGGTCTCTGTATAAGAGAAATAACCTCTTGCCTTTCTTCTTATATGAAGGGCAAAACGGGAGGTATTTAATCTGTCCAGATTTTCGAGAAAATCTGTAAACAAGGATATACCTGTTCCACTTCCCCACACCATCAATAACCGTCGAATTTAAATGGTCTCGTAAAGGGAAATCATTAAAAGCGCGTTTTGGATAATCAGACGGCAGGAACGCATTGTGAATGAATTCAGATGAATGTCTCGTAGCTCGGTATGTTTCCTGGGTAGATGAAGAGACACCAACATTAATGAAGGACAGAGTTAAACGAGCCATAATAAAGGCTTGGCATTACCAAAACCCTCATCTCCGACCAAGAGGTCGGACAGCAGGATTTTGAGGGGCTATTGTGGGGTCCAATAATTCGTGGCCCTGACCCATTTATTCATTAGGGCCTAAAGCCCGAGCCGAGGAAGGTTATAGCCAAGGATAGGTAATGCAAGTACAAAATAGTCTTGGGACACAGCCAAGGACGATTCAGTCCTCGGCATGTTCGAGGTCCCCCTGGAAGGAAGGACAAAAACGGTATAGAAACAGTTTGAAAAAGATCTAAAAATATCTATGTCAATAGAGAAGGATACGCTGGATAGTTTAACGACCAAGGACAAAGGGAAAGCTGTCCTTACCGCCATTCAATACTCTGCACCTGACAAAGCCATACCCTTCAGCTTTTACAACCACCCCTAACCACTCTAGGTATGGGTTGATGGGACAAGTATCGGTCTTGGAAAGATCGATCCTACACGTGGACGTTGGATAAAGGATACAGGCCAGTATAAAAGGAAAAGGAAGGGTCCAAAGGAAGTGGTTGGGAAAAATGGCTAAAAAAACCAGAGCCTCCCAGCCCGCCTCCAGGAGAAAGACTCCTAGGGCAAACACGATTTAAATTATGTATGAACACCCCGAAAAATCCACTGTCTTGTGGCCAAGGCCTAGCCTTTTAAACCCACGCTCTATAAATGATATTGTTTGGGCCTTTATACTTGCGAACCCAGCATTATTATGGGTCGTTACAAATCGAGTCCTTACACTAGGGCATCGGGGTGTTTCCCTATATCGAAATGAAATTCTTTGTGATTTAAGAAAATATCTATTTCATAATTGATTGTTCTTATACAATTAAAAACTTATGATTCGGTTGAACTGAGACAATTCAAGAACGCATGATAACCTCGATTAATAATGCGGTTAGAAAAGTTTTCAGAAAAACCCATTCACTTAAAAACCTGATTTCTATTTGAAACTATTAGAAATTCATCTAAACAATAAGAAAAACATGATTGAACTTATTGAAAGCATAGAAGAACTAATACATCAAAAGAAATCTAATTGAACAATCAAATATGTTGTAGATAAAATCCTAGAAAGAATCACATTGAATATTCATATTGTATAGAAGAAACATAACCCCTAACCCTAGCAAAGAGTTTAGGCTGCCATTAGAGAAAGGAAAATACAAGGTTTTCTCTCCAAAATTCGTTCTGCCCAGCCTCCCTTCAAAACCCTAATGTCTAAGTGTCTAAAGAAAATAAAACATTTACTATTTTAATTTCCGTCCAAGTTTACAGCGGTAACTTGTGAGTTAATTTCGGCCTTCAAATATTGAGAATTTCGAAAAACTCAAAACTGGAAAGTTGTAGAGATTTAAGTCACGGTTCCAACCCATCTTGTCTTGTGTCAATTGGATTTTTGAGGAGAGAGATACACCCAAAATACTGATCAGTGCTCAGATCAGATTTTTCCTTTTCAGATTCTGCCTCTTTGATTTCTTTCCTTATTTGAAGTTTCCAATCATGGTAGACGATCCAAGCACTCCAGCTGCACCTCATTAGACATTTAAGCATGGTCCTTTAGCGCCACTTTAATTCTAGTTTGGCCTCCATTCTCTCACAAATTCCTGTAAACTCATCTTTCTCACATGATTTCCTGAAAGTAGAAAATTACACACAATGAATAGTATCTTATTCAAGAAATTATGTAAAGATAAATAATAGGGATTAATGCAAATCATGGCCTAATTATACAAATTAAGCATAATAATAAGGAGATAACGCCCATATAAATATATAACAAGTATACATTTTAAGGCATTATCAGGAGACAACAGATCAATCGGTAGGAGGGACTCCATTCCCTTCCTCCGATTCCATGCAATCAATTCCCAAATCTTCATAAATTGATCCATCTCCAGAGCGAGGACTTGAGAAACCCCCGGTATTTCCTTCCCCAACACCCGCACTTGTGGCTAAACTGTGATCAACGACGCTGGACTGAAGGGTGTTGAGATCACCTTCTACACCCTCACAATTGGTGATTAAAGCTCCGGAACGCACGGCTCCAGCTTGCCGGTCACCTGGTGGGTCGATCCAATCGCTCCTCTGCTCAAAATTCTCATAGGACGACGCCGTGAACCTGAAAGAAGGATCCAGGCCAGCTGGCGACTCCCTAGACCGTGTATGGGCATGGGAAGGAGATGGGGCTGCGGGTTTGGCATTTGAGAATTTTTCCCTAGTGTTGCCGTCCCTGGTAATGTGTGAAGGAGGACGAACTAATCTGGCGAGGGCTTTTTTCCCTTTAACAAAGGATGGGTTCTTTTTAGGGGCTTGGGCTTGAGATTTCAGGCTTTTTGAAGGCCCAATACCTGAGTGAAAGTCACCAGTCTCTTTTGCCAACAAGGAGCTACCCGTTGGGTCCATTTTGGAGTTGTCTATTTGGTTCATGAGGCCCAGGCCAGAATTTTTGGGTGACCCTAGCCCGTTGGGGCTCTCTGCATTCCAGAATACTTCCGTCCTTTTGGTGTGGTCCCCAGCGCCATGCAAAGAGCCCCTTCGTAGCATGCTCTGAGAATGGTCAGTACTACTAGCCGACGTGCCTCTCCAAACCGGATTTTTCGGAGGTAGTTGGGCAGCACCAGCCCGGCCAGAAATTCCAGTACGCTCTGTACTGAAATTTGGTTTTGTTCCCTTCCGCCCATTTGTCCTTCTACTCACCACCATCCACGGTTCATACTGACCATCCACCTCTGTGTCTTCTCTCACTTCAGTCCTTTCCCTATTGACTGTTACAGAACGACTATCATGTGTCTCACGTGATGTAGCATCTCAGCTAGCCAACACCTCCTCTTCCGAAACCCCCTGCTCATTCCCCTTACGAATGGTGTAAGGGCATGCTTCCACCTTGTGCCCAAGTCTACCACAGGAAAAACATAAGCTTTGTATGCCCTCATAGGTCACAGCTTGCTCAAATCATCCAATAAGGATGGTGTTCACCAAAGGTTTATTAATATCAATTTGAATGCACAATCTAGCGTATTTGCCACGAGCCTCTATGGCTGTATGGGAATCTATTCTCAGAACCTTGCCAATGGACTCTCTAATCTGCTTTAGCACCTCTGCTTCATACAGCTTAAAGGGAAGTTCACATAGATGAATCCAAACCGCAATTAGGGAGACATTCACTGTTGAAGGCTTAAAGAAAGGTTCCCATAGTCTAATAGAAAGAAAATGGTCACCCAAGAACCATGGCCCTCTCCTTAAAACATTATCCAGATCTTCCTTAGCAAAAAATCTAACCAGAAAAAATCCATACCCAAGATCCACACAATCCATTCTAGTCGATGGTCTCCACATTTGGTTAAGCTTGGTACACATGTAAGTGAGGCTGATTGTTCTTCCAACCTGCTTGACTATAATAGCTTTCAACAATGGACCTCTAATGCGTCGTTTTGTTTCCTTCGTCAGTTTGACAGTGACCCATCCTTCCGGAATCCGACCGTTAGACTCGCTACCCTCACCATCAGAGAACTCATCCTCCTCCATAAGACTCTCAAAGTCAAAAGCATTTACATAAGCCCCTGGCATTTCACCCACAAGCTTCTCCTTGAAGGAGGCTTTGGCAAAGGAGTCAGTATTTTGCTACCCCGGAGCTGGAGAGCTTTCCCTTGAGCCAACATTAAACTCTGCGTGATGATAGTCCTTCACCTTCTTGTTGTTCCGAGCCAGGTCTGCCTCTTCCTCTCTAGAGAGCGTGTGTGGTTGCATTCCTAGAGAGCGTTTTTCCTAAAGCACTTCATTTTTTGTCATTTTTGTTTGGTTGAGAGTTAAAAAGTGAGTTTGTATAAATTTATTCATATACCATTATTAAAAAATGATGCTCAATTAAAATAAAATAAAATGACAAAAAAAAAAAAAACAATCACACAAATTTATTAAAAAATAAAAATCATGTCTAGAAAAAAAAAAATACATCTAAAAAAAAGGAATGAGAACAAAAGAAACATTTAACAAGGGTAACGATGCCTGGAAAAGAAAATGAAAAAAAAGAATGAGAACAAAAATCAAATAGTTATTAAATTTGGAATTAAAAAAAAAAAAAAAAAAAAAAAAAAAAAAAAAAAAAAAACCTGCTAAAGCTCATGTGCAACTTGCACATGGGCATTTTTATCCTTCACCCATCAGATTTTCCCCACCAAGGTTTCTCTTTATTTTGGAAGAAAACTTTTTAGTGAGCCAAGTGAGCTCTACCATAATTTTTCCATCAACTAAACGCGCTTCAAAAAGTTTTTCCAATTTATTTATTTATTTATTTTTCACTCTATCTAAATCCACGCTCCACTTCATTCTATCTAAAAGATTAAAACGGATGGAAAAGCACGTGAAGAGAAAGGAGGTCTGAAACAATAATTCACATTATGGGCCCTACATGGCCAGAACGGGAAATAAAAACGAGGCCTGGAAAAGGGCGCAAGTATGGGAGAAGAAGATAATTGAACGGCAAGTAAGTGCACTTTACCCCACTTAATCAGAAGAATCATACATCTTCTTGTTTTCGTACAATACGTTTGTACCATTATATAGAAAATTTGTGGATAATAATTTAATAAAGTTCCCTTGCCTTTCTAAAGGAAAATGACTGACCTCCTGCCCCAAATAAGATATTTGGATATATGGCTAGATTTTTCTCTCACTCTATAATTGCCACGGTTCATGCCACACCCACAATCTCACATCGTTTGTGTTTGAATCTAAATTCCAACGTCATTGAAAAGGACCAGTGAATTAAGAAGGGAAAATCAAAAAATTTTGAAGACCATTTTTGACAAATCGAAAGAAGAAAATATAAAGAATCTTTCCTATCTCCACCTTTAGGACAAAAACATTAATTTATGATAATAAAGATGAGAATCATTAACAAGTCTTCTCCATAGATTTATTCAGTTCTTCTTCTTCTTCTTTTATTTTTTTTTATTACTTTTTTGAGAATAATGTGTGTGACATTATATGTGCGAATCATTATTTTGAGAGTTAATATATTTTTTTTTAACATTTCTTGGAAATAATATTGTAAATTATTATTTCTTTAGGTTTTTATTTTTATATATGTGAAAGTTGTCGTGTGATTATATATGATAATTGAATTATGAGCAAAAACATGAAAGAGAGTGCACACATAAAAGTTTACATAATTCGGCCTAGCAGCCTACCTCCACGATGAGAAAGCTCTTGATAATTACATATTATTATATTAAGCACTTGTGGGTTCCAATAAGTTCAACTGGTAAAATCTCTGATAGTTGTATAAGAGATCTGAGATTCAATCCCCGTCTACACCAAAAATTGGTTTGTGTTTTGGTTTGATAATAAAGAGTTATTATCAGGAGCGGACCCTATAGGTTGAAACTCTCTCAAAAAAAGAAAAAAAAAAAAAAAAGGCACTTGTGTTACAATGATCCCAATATATGATTTATATGCTAAAAAAATACTTGATTAACCCTAAGATAACCATAGACTAACCTAATATTAATATGCTTGTTTTACAAGTGCATTGACTTACAATTGGCATGGGTTACTTGGGCCATAATTAGCCTAATAATATATATATATATATATATATATATATATATATATATTTTTTAATTTTATTTAAATAAAAGTTAGAAAAATTCTTTAGTTAGTATATATGGTTCTCAAGACTGCTTGGGAATTATATCTTTATTTATTTATTTATTTATTTTTTGTTACCTAACTATATAAATGTAATTAAGGGGAAGCACTGAGGACATATAGTTTATGGTGTGAAAAGTTTTAAATTCTTTAAAGTATTATAAAGCCACGCATTATTTGGTGAAAAGTTTGAGATAATTGTAGGTAAGATGGAGATGGAGCCAAACTGGCAAAGCAAGTTATATCACACCCCATACCCATATCACTCTTTTGTTCTCATATGGAGTCATGCCAACAGCAGATATGTCATACCGTCACAATAAAAGAAGCTTATTAATTCCACGTAGCAAAATGAGTGTCACCAGACAAGGAAACCTATTTATTTTTTAAAGTGTACCTTTGGGCAATGATGATTTATGATTAAAATTGCCATATTTTTCATGAGCATCTTTTAATTTCAATGCTTTCACATGCACGCATTAATCCTTTTACTATGATCTGGTTAGTGGTTAGTACACGTGGAGGAACGACTCAATGAAGACTAAGACTTCTGCCTTAAGCAGGTAACCTTAAAAGCATTTTCTTTTTACTAGAAAATATCTTTGAAAAAAAGTTAATGTAGGTCATAAGAAAGTATTTTTAGAGATTTTTAAGAGAAAAGAAAAAAAAATTAATTTTTTTAACAATTTTTTATATTTTCTATAAAAATGATATTAATTTTTTTTTAAAAATAATTAATTAAAAATACCATAAGAGCACCTATTAACAAGACTCGATAAAGTTTATTACAGTTTGATAAAAGGAGGAAATTTTAAAATAATATTACAAGTGTGTTTGATATCAGCTTATAAGCTTAGCTTTTAACTTTTAGTTTTTTTTTTATACTTTCAGTAAAAAGTTTTCAACACAAAACTAAATAAACTATTTTTAAACAGACTCTACATTTAAGAAAGTGAAAACCTAAGAGAATACACCTACCATTACCAGCCAATTAGTTTTAAACCCCAACCCGAAAGCTAGCTACATCTGGACTATATCTTAGAAGAGTTAGTCAATACTTACGTCTAATTCGGAACCCCAAGCTTTTTTTTTAAGAGAAATGATATGTCCACAATATTTTCACAATGTTTTTACAACAAATCTTAAGTGACAGGTTGTTACTGGTTATTATTGTTGAGGCAAAAAAGTAATCTTAGTGTTAAGTTTAAATTTGAACTAATAATAATTAATTACCTATGATTTATTGTGAAAATATTGTAAAAATAATGTTACACGATAATTTTTTTTTTTATAACCAAACCAAGCATCTTTTTATTATTATTTATTTAATGGCTTATAAATGGGTACTTTTCTTTAACAAATTCGGTTGGTGGGTGCTGTGGTTACCACGTATTTCACATAAAGCAAAAGCAAAACGAGCTGCCTATTGTTGACCTCAGAAATCAGAATATGCGCATATCCTTTTGTAAAAAGGTAGAAATGGAATTAACCCACATGCTGTGGTTGGAGAACCCAAGATTGGTGCCCAATTTTGGGGACAAATTCAAATCCTCACTAGTAGTTGTGTTCAAAAATCAAAACAGACTTCCACAATATTTAGGATTCATGAACCTTAACAAATACTACCCTAATGACATTTATTAATGAAGGATTTTTTTATACCACTTTAATAAGAAGTATAAAAAGTTAGTTAAAAAAAGTTAGATTATGTTTAATAACATTTTTTGTTTTTTATTTTGAAAAACTTGTTTTGAGGAATATAAAGAGAAAGCAATTTTCTTGTTTTTTTTTTGAAATAAAAAATATTTTTGGTTAGTTGAAATTAAAAAAATATTTTTTTAAAATATATTATTATTAAGATTTGAATTCTAATGCTAACTTATTAAATGAAACAGATTTATTAAATCAAATACGTGTTTTCTTTTACTTTTGAAAACAAGAAAGAGTGGTTTCAAAATAAAAAAAACAAAAAAGAGTAATATTATAAATATAAATTATTTTATATAATTTTTAACATTTTGCAAATAGTTGTATCCGTTCCGTTAAGATAATCCTTTAACCTTTATTATTTTCAACTTTAGTTAAAGGTTATTATCTTCAACTTTAGTTAAAGCAGAATTTCCCACCTACCGAGATAAGCATAGGAAATTTAGGCAAACTACCCCAAGTAAAATCTAGGCTTATCTGGTGGCTCTTCTGATTTTGCCACGTTTGAAAGCAAATTTTGAAAGCATCCCATGTGGGCTTTGACCAATAACCTAATTTGATTGTTTTAATTTAATAAATTGACCTTAATAATCTATATGCAGTCTCCGGACATTTCAAAGTTTAATACAAATTTCTCGATTTCACTAAAAAAATATTCCCAGAATCAGCGGCCAATTTTATATACCATCTCAGAAACAATGAACCCATTTAAAAAAAAAAAAAAAAAAAAAACACAAATTTTATTTCAAACCAAAACCTCAAATTTTATTTGTGAGGAACAATTGCAAGTTCTTCTCCAACACACACCATAATCATCAACTTCGAAAACAAAAACAAACAGATGTCTATGAGCATTGAAGCTCATACATAATTTATGTCTCTTGGAAACTGAAATCATCAGAAATGAAACTAACAAAAACAAGAATAGCATAAATACTTTCCTCCATCACCATTTAGATTTAGTTGAGGAATTATGAAAACTAATCAATGGGAATAAATCTTGAGATTGAGGGACTTGTTGATCCATGCCTTCCAACTCCCACTCCCACTCCCATTCCCCTTGCTAGAAATTTGCTGCATCGATCCTTCCTCATCTCCTTCCATTTTCACTGGCTGGGGCTTCTTGCACAGCATGAAATTCCGAACTCCTTGTGATCCAATTGTGTCCCATGGACTCAGTGCTGCAATCATATTCATATACGAAACAAGTTTATTACCCAAAATCCAAGTTGATTCCCTATCAAAAAGTTGAAACTTGCAACTTTTTGATTATTAAAAAAAAAAAAAAAAAAAAAAAAAAAAAAACTGTTCTTGTCTATAAAATTTGAATCAAAACTGAAATGGGTTTTCGATATTTTGATCATAGGAAACAAACAACAATAATAAATTGAAAAACGATGAATATCAGAGATGGGTTTTGGAAAAAAAAAAAAAAAAGGATTACCTTCAGGTCCAGCATTTGGGCAGTAGAGGAAGAAATCATTGAGATTGGATCCGAGAACCGGAAGGCGACCCTCACGGGCGTAGGATTTGAGGGCGGTGTCAATGACCGCAGCGACAAGCTCGTCCTCACTCACCACGAATCGGATCGGACCGGCACTCCCTAACACGGTTATGCTAATCAACAACCTGTTACCGCCTTTGTTCGCGGCGGTCTGATTTTTCTTTGGCTTGTACAGCAACATCTTTGTAACCCAAAAAAACAAAGACCCACGAATACAACAACAACAAAAAAAAAAAAACTAAAACAAATCTAACCGACAATTTTTTTTTTTCAAATAGGAATGAGATGTTGTTGGAGAATGAAAAAAATTATAACTGAGAAATTCAGAAACTGCAAAAAGGGTTTGAGGTGTTTGAGAATTCACGGGTCGACGCCGAGGCAGCGGTAGTACCAGCCTTCCTTGCAAGATCCGAAAGAAAAAGCGAAAGCGATTGCAGCGCTCGCCCTTGTTTGGGAGAGGGGGCGCATGAAACTGCCACTACTTGAGATTTCCACCATTCACAATAACCTGTGATTCAATTTTTGTTTAGAAGTGAATCCCTCTGAGAGGAGAGAAAGATTGGTATTTTGGGTCTTTATTTTTGCTTTGTTTTGCTGTGTGTGTGTGTGTAGGAAAAAGAAAAGAGTGGCTGGCGTTACTTAAATAAATTGAGAGAGAGAGAGAGAAAGAGAGAGAGAGAGAGAGAGAGGGGTGCTTAAGAGTTAAGCTTTATTACGGTTTAGGGTTTGTGTTTGGAAATTAGAATTAGAATTTGTATTAGGGTTTGCTTTCTCTAATTTAAAAAATGGATTTGTTGAAATTTAGCACCGACTTTCTGCCGTTTCTATTTCTCTCGGGAAGTTTTCCAAGTCCTTCCAGAATTACAGATTTATTATTTACAGCTTTGAATCTCTTAAACAATTTATGAAATTTTATTTTATATTTTTTTAACCGCACAACAGCCAGTTAGTCCATTTCAATTTAAGGGCTTTTTTTTTTTTTTTTTTTTTTTTCTTTTCTCCAAAAAAAAAATAATTTAAGGCCTTCTTTACGTTTGTTGGTTTGTTTCTTTGTTTATTTATTTATTTTTTTTTATAAACTTGTTTTTCTTTAGGTAAGACTTAGGTACAGTATTTAAGTGTTATTCCTTAAATTTCCGTCTTAAAATTCAACCATATGAATTTGTTCTCATGGGATGGAAGTGTATTTTTTTGTTAAGTAGCCACATGGCTGAATCTTAAAAGGGAAACTTAAGAAACAACACCTAAAATATTATATCTAAGTTTTGTCGTTTTTCTTTTCTAGGTGGGAAATGAGAAAGAGGGACACGGGTTAGCCCAAATCTTTATACAATATAAACACCTGCTTTATTTTTGGTACGTGTTTGCATTAGGTCTGTTCTAGTGCAGTAGAGTTCATCCTTAATCAAAAAAGAAAGACGATTGAACCAAATCTTATTTTTCTTGAAATGATAGCAAAACCAAATCCGCTTTAATCTTTATTTCAATGAGCTACAATTACAAGAGATAAGAGATATCATGCACATATAAGTGTGCATTCGGCAATTGTTGGAAAATGTTTTGTTTTGTTTTGTTTTTTTCTTTTTGTCTTAGAATGCGGTTGGCATTAATTTATTTAGGTTTCATTTATTTTTTAAAAAATAAAAAATGTGATAAAATACACTTATATTTTAAAAAAGTGAGAAAAATTGAAGTTTTAAAAAACTGTATATAAAAGCTAAAAGTTGAATAAAAAGACTCATGCCAAACAAACTATTCGCAAATTTTCTAACTTTTAAGCTTTTTGTAACACATTTAACATAAAAATTACCAAAAATTACATATTTTGATAAAATATTATGCAAATAAGCTACCGAGACTAAGCAAAGCCAAACACACTTAAGTCTTGAGATTATTATAAAAGAAATTACCTTTTTTTCCCCTATCCCTATATGCACAGAAAATTTAAGATTATATATATATATATATATATATATATCTAAATATGTTATTATTAGACATTCATATTTTTAAATAATTATTAAAAATTTATATATGGAATTATATTTGTGGGGGATAAAATCTGTCAGCGGATGTTGGGCCGTAGTTCATGTACCAAGCCCAACCACGATAAGAAGAAAAGGCAGGGGGCGCAGGATATCCCATCCTAACTATGATGGGCCGGGCCTGCTTAGGGGCGTCCGAGGAGGAGTACCTCCTCGGACTCGCCAAGTGAGTGTCAAATTCGCACCTCCTACCTGGCGAAAGGTCACTCAATACGAAGGAATGGTGCATGGCGTCCAGGAAGGGGGGCAACCACAACTGCCGCATTAAATGCCAAGGAACTACTTTTCCAGCCGCATTAATGTGGAAGGGACAGAAAGGCAGAATCATCTTGGCCAGTGCAACTCACAGAAAAGAAAAAGGATGGCCTATGGGACAGGCACTCAAGTGGAAGGTCAGATGGCTGACAAGTGTAGGGTCATGATCTTAGGAAGGATGCTATATAAGAGAAGAAGATCCCCATGGAAAAGGGATCGGAAGCTGAACAAAGAAAAAGATAGAGAAAGAGAAAAGAGACAGAATAATATGAAACAGCCCCAGGGACCATCACTCCAAAGGTTTGAAGGGATATCCTTACGTCCAACTGGTTGCATGACACGGTCGTAACTGCGTTTCTTCTGTCGAAGATCTAGTTCTGTAACCTACTCTCTACAAATTCATTGTTAAGGGACTTTTGGGCCAGGATCACCTGCCTTTTGGGCCAGAGCCCCAAAATCGTGCCCCTACAATATTATTTAGCATTAATTATTTATTTATGGAATTGGTCTCTCCTCTGTTATCCTTGAGGGTGGTTTAGAGTAGGTCATCAAAGTTTGAAGAAGTTCATCCAATGTTAACTTTTTGTATATTTGATAAGTGGAGTTTTGAAATAATATATTGAGATATGAAATGATTTGAATTTTTTATGTTCACTTCATGATAATTGCTTTTTAACATCAAAGTGAGACACAATTAAGTTTCAATCTAAAGCCATTTGTTTGATAGTAAGAGACTTTACTAATTGAGCTAACTGAACCAATGATAGTTTCATATTCATAGTTGTTACGTATGTTTTTCTTGACATATAAAAATAAAAATTTAGAATAAGAAGGTAATGAGTCTTGCATACTTAAAGCTCCTAAAAATAATATATTTATAAAGTAGCTACTTTATAAACCCCTTCATACTCACTATTGCATTTAGGAACAAACACAAGTAGATACATATAAAACGCTCATGCCAAAGTTTAATACTATCAGTATTCATTTTTGAATTTTTCTAACTCTTGGAAAGTCCATGGAAAGATTTCATTTAGTAGAGCATGTAAATTATGCAATACTGATTACTTTAATTTAGTAAAAAAAAGTTATTGAATTTATTGTATACTTATTTTCCTTACAACAAAAGGTGTGAGAAATGAACTCAAGTTCTTCTTCATAAGTAAATCGAGCAGTCTATTGAAGTACAAGAGTACTCTTGACGACTTATTTTGATACTAATTTTTTTATGTTATTTTTATTTTGATACAATAAATTTATTTTATTTCTCAAATAAATTATGAAAATTGAGTCATTATGTACATTGATTGAAAAAGCACAATTGTTTTGTGATAATCTAAAAAAAAAATCATTCAAGTTTATAAGTATAAGTTTTGGAAAGAAAATTTATAGTAGTTTCAAATGGATTGGACGTTGATTTAAATAATTAAATGATCGAGCTTGAAGAAGTTTCAAATGGGTTCGGGTAGTTGTAATGGTCTTTAAGGCACAAAATTAAAGTGTATTTAAATTTTAAACTGGAACATTTAGCACAAAATTAGAGTAAATTAGTTTAATGCTTTATTCAGTTTTCATTTAAATATATTATATATCAATCTAGATTAGATTTCTCTTTTATTTACTATTATTGTAAGGGCGGGTTTTGACCCCTAGGCCCAAAAGGTAAAAGGATCTAGGTCCAAAGAGCCTAATACAATGAATTTGTAAAGAGTGAGTTAGAAAACTAGGCTCTAAAGATTTGGGTCACAATTATAATTATAATGGATCAGATCACAGTGAAGCAAAGATAAACAGGTTTTATCTAAAGAAAATCGTTCTTGGCACAATCTGAGGAGACCAGTTCTTGTATATATTTCTTGAATTTGATTACAAGCATAGTTCTCGTTGCTACAGTCTTTTTCCCTTAATTTCCGATCCTCTTTTCTTCAGGGTCTCCTTTCTCTTTTATATTATCTTCCTTCTTTCATCTTTACTCTCCATGTGTAGAGTAGATGGTTGATGTTGATCTTTGTCTCATCAGCACTTTCTTAAAGTCTCTGATAGTAGCTGTAAGGCTGAAAATTACTGTTCAGGTATCACTTCCTTGTTAATGCAGTAAGAGAGTTAGCTGCAAAGCATTTAATGCGGTGGTAGCAGCTTTCTCTTAGATATTTCATAGCTCCCATGTTTCCATGACATGCATCCTTATCAATAGAAACTCCTAGAATGTTGCTCTGGATGACAGGCTGCACTTTCTGACCTTTGCTTTGCTTATCCGAGGAAGCATCCCTCCTTGGACCACCTTCATGGTGCATCATGTCCAGATCCCATCCTTTATTCATTAATGCCGACCTTTATAACAACGTTTACCCGTCCTCGGACTACTAGGCGTCCTCGGACCGGGCCCCCGGCCCAATATATACTATTAGGCCTATCAACCCTACAATTATTATTATTATTATTATTATTATAGAATCAATTAGGTTTCTCGTTCAATTTATTTTCATCTCTTACATAACATATTTTTCCTTATTATTTACTCTCACTTGTAGTCTAAGGAATTAATCTATACATATAATAATAGGTGAAGTTGAGAGAAACTCAAATTAGAGTTCCAATTTTGCGCCACGTGTCCTAAATTATTTATTTATAAAGTGTTTTATTTCTTAATTTTAGAATCAAATGTGGGATCACATCATAAATATTCATCTAAATGAGTTATTAAGTATAAAAACCAAAGAGTTTAGAATAAATGAATCATAAAAAAAAAGTGCTTCACAATAATAATAAATAAAAAAACAGGGACAATTTACATTTTATACATAATAATATCCTTACAATTTTTTTTAAAGAGTTAACAAAATATAAAAATGACTATTAATAGTATTTAAATTATATATATATAAGAATTATATTATGCATCTTATTGTATATTTTTAAGTATATCCATACATATGCATGGAGTTACAAGCTAGTTGGCTATAATGGACTCGCCCTTCCATAATTTACAACTTATTAAGTCAATAAATTTTTTAGGTAAATTACATCAATATCTATTGAAATGTCATGAAATGACATGCTCCTCCGCATACTATGGATGACATGACACTTTTTCTTTAGAGTTTTTATAAATATTACAAATAAGTGTATGCCCAACTCTCCGTATGGAATTCATCTAAAAAAAAGTTTTCATACCCAAATTACGGAACAAAAGATACTCACACTATGTTTGGTTATAACTAGGGAAAGGAAAGAGAAGGGAAAAGAGGAAGGGAAGGGAAAGAGAGAAGAAAATATTTCCTTTTAATGTGTTTGGATATAGGAAAAAAGGATAGAAGAAAATGTGAAAGTTTTATCTCTCATTTGTTTGGTTTGCATAGGGAAGAGAAGGGAAAAATGCACACATTTACCTTTGTGTCCTCATTAATGATGGGGAAATTCATATATTAAAATAATTGTAATTTCTTGAGTGTTAATGACATATTAGTTATTTACAATATAAGGTGGTGGGCTCTAGAAAATTAGTTCTATCCTTCATGTCATTTCTACACAAATTGGGTTGATACCAAAACAGTGGGCCTGTGGAAAAAACATCACTTCACCTCATCAACTTTTCTTTTCTCTTGGACAACCAAACAATAGAAATGATTTACCCTTCTTGCTTTTTCATTCTTTTCTCTTTCCTTCCCACTTTCCAAACATAGTGTTAAAGTCCGTACAAAATAATAAGAATATTTAAAAAAGAAAAGAAAAGAATATCTAATTAGGAAGTAACAATATTAGAGCACATTAACTTAATTATTACATTTATAAAACCCTTAAGGGGAAGGGCTATTTTGATAAAACTTAGGAGAAGTTTGTTTAATATACCCGTCTTTTTTTTTTCACCTTTTAAGAATAAGGAATTACATAATACTTTTTTTAATAAATAAAAAAGGTGAAAGGACTAAGGAGATTAGTCATGGACCTCATGGTGGCCTCTCCTAGGCTTTACCATAGTAGTTAATCTATTTATTGAGGAACCAATTAATACTTGAGAGGCCTATAGGCAAAGAGTGGGTCGCAAACGTTAAGCTTTAACTTAACCTTACTGTTGTTCAAAACACCGATGATTTCTTTCAAGGGGTAGAAAGTATTTATTTGTTATTTATTTTTGGATTTCAACAAAGAAGCTGTATAACAATAAAAGATAGAGAAAAGTGTGAGGGAGAAAGAAAGTTAAAAAAAAAAAATACTACTAAACCAAACACTTTCAGACCAAAATTGAATGGTCATTAATGTAAGCTTGATTTTGAAGAAAATTCTGTCTATTGTTCCATATGAATAGGGGATCCATATATGATATAATTTGTGTGGATTGTAGAAATTCTTCCTTTGTTTTCTTGGATGATAAGACACACTTATTCCAACAATGACATGTTATTGTTGTTCTGTCGGCTCTTAATATTTATTCTAGGGACGATTGTTCTAAAACCGTTATCCTAAAAGTAAAAGTTTTATCCCTTAAAAGAAAGTAGCAGTTTTATCTACCTATTTAAAGGAAATAGTATAGTAGAAGTTTTTTTTTTTTTTTTTATTTATTTATTTATTTTTTTTTTTTATATTGGATTAGATTATGTGGTTTCCCCGGTAAAAATAATGTCTTGCTTGTGGGTTGCTGGATATTTATTTCTGTGTCACATTATTGTGGTTGGTGTGAGAAATTATTGTTGTTTATTTATTAGTCTGCACAAAGAACAAAGTGAGTAGAAACGCATTCTGTTCCATGTTATTATTGGTAGTCATCCTGACAAGTAGGAACAAAATTGTAATTAGATTTTGTTTGTATCTTCTTGTGTCAATTAAATGGTTTGAGTCTTCTCATACCATATCAACTTGAAGATTCTAATAATCATAGAGCTTGGAAGACTAGAAAGGAGGATGTTTTGTGTTGTAAAAGTTGTTGGAGCCCATTGAGATGGACAGAGGGGTATGAAGCGTATGAGTTGAAAGAAGTGTTTAAATGAGCTATCCACCACGAAACTCATGCTAGGCGATGAGGTTCAAGTTCAACTACTACTTTTACTTATATCGGGCCAGAGACTCCAGACAAATATAAACTCTGTCTCATTATTATTATTATTATTATTATTATTATTATTATTAATTGTAATTTGTAATATATTTGTTTTACTTTCCTTAGAAATTAATAATGAAGCACAATTTCGTCAATCAAATGATCGTCCAGACAGAATCCAATGAGAGCATGTTTGTAACCTGTAATATAATAACAAAGATGTTCTTCTCTCTAAGGTCAGTAGCGTGGTGTCAGCCAAAGAGCCTCTAATGGCAAAGTCAGATGCTTGGAGAGAGAAATAATAAGAATCAAATGTGTATTTTAGTATATATGTGTACCTTCTCTTAGGTTCTAAGGTGGTTTATATAGATTCTGTCTTTCGAATCGTTGGAGGCCTTCAATGGTGGCTTTAATGCCTTTGATAATGTCTCTCGTGGCTTAATGAGGCGATTGGTGATCTTGCCAACGGTCATGTCTATGCGTGCGTATGCATTAAATGCGCATTTATGACGTTTTGGTCGACCAATGATAAGTTTGGACGTTGCAAATTTATTTGTTCATCATTTAATATGAAAAAAAAAAAAAAAAAAAATCAAACACATGATATACTATGATTGGTAGAGCATGAAGTGAAAGTTTAGAACAAAAGTGTGTGAAAATATTTGTGCTCAATACCTGATAGTTAGGAAGACTTAATTTTATCACCTAGTAATTAGAGTCTCAATGGTGTGATAACTACTACAATGGAAAAAATAAGACAACATGATAAACCTGACAAGTGAAGAGGAAGTTCCAAGTTAAGAATAAAGGAAAAGATGTTTTTATTATGGTAATCTGGGGGACTTGAAGAATAAGTATGGAATTGTTATTATTATTATTTTTTTAATTTTAAAGAGATGGTTTCACAACTTATTCTTAATTACTCTTTATCGTCAGATATCAATTGGTTTCTTGGTGTAGATGAGAATCGAATCCTAAATTTTTTCTCAACGACAAAAAATATTGAACCTTAGATTTCTTATTCAACTATCAAAAACTTTTTTAGTTAAGTTAAATGAAATTCACAGTAAAAAATAGTCTTAAATTAAAAAAAAAAAGGACGTGATATGATAGTAGTAATAATGGTGATATGCTGATTCTATAAAACAAAAATGGTGATATGTTTATTGTATGATATCAAACAGTAATCTTTCTTTGTAAGAAGAAGAAGAAGAAGAATATACGTATATTCACATTTACTACAAAACCCTATTATCTCGTGGGCTTTCTACAAAATCTCAAAAATCGCAAAAAACCTTTGGGCCAGCAGCCAACCCAAATGCCACCTTTTATTAAAGATGCTATTTGAGGTGGTGAGATTGGTGGACCACTTTTGAGAGCTTTTAATTGCCACCATAAGTTTTACGAGAAACATACATCTGGGTGTATTTTCTCTCTTCTCACAGTTGATGAGACCCACAAGTTATGGGTCCCACCAGCTTGTGAGAGGAAGGAAGCATACACACATAATAAGGTATACTTCCTCAAGTTTAACATTGTTCCAGATATCCATTAACCATAGTTTTTGTTTTTATTTATTTATTTAATTATTATTTTAGAATCATCTATCAACCAAGTGAGTTGCAAATACCGATATACAAAATTCTATCATATGAAAAAATTATATATTGTTCAAGGTTTATATATGCCTTCTCTCTCACGACAGGTTGATCTCACATACTAGAACTCATATGTTGTGAGAGAAATGTCATATATATACACCCGAAACTTGATATAAAATCCATTGATAACATTCATTGGGCCCCAATTTATGTCAATGCACTTTCAGTGGTACACGTTAAGATAAAGAGTGGTCCAGAAGGGACAAACCACAGTGGTCCAGAAGGGAAGAACCACAAGTACATACGAAAGAATCTTGCTACTTTGAATTGAGTTTGCTTTCTTCTTTCGTTGACAGCACACCAGTGGCTTAATGGAAAAATCATCTGCATCTTTCACCTTTTAGACTTGAAAATTTTTAGATGTGATGATGCACAAAAATTGTTAGTGAGTTGATTGTCCATACACGTGCCAATGGGTGTACTTGAAGAACAAAAGAGAAAAACCAAACAGAGAACACCGGTGGAGTGTTGGCCAAAGACCATTCAAAGGTTAAGTCAGTGATAACAGAATCTCCAAGAACTCAAGGGTGTAAGAGTTAGGGAGAATTCACGTACCTCAAAAAGGTTAGGGTTTGCTGTTTATATAGTAGTGGATAGCTGACTTGAGTCCCTTGATACATGGAGAATTTCCTTATAAGGAGAAGGATCCTAAGATATTAGGGATCATCTTTCCATACAGGGGAGATTTGATTGCATGGGAGGATCTTTAGTCGTGGTGTGCAAGCTATTCCCATGTAGGGACATATGAGTGGGCCTCACGCAAGTCCTATGAAAAGATCCTAGGGCCATGGATCGTCGGGATGGAGGGTTGGATTGACATTCGACCTGGCTCGATGACCCATGGGGTTGGTCATCCCCTTAAGATTGGTTTAGGCACAAGGCCGAAGATTGGGTGAGAAAGGATCGACATCCTGTGTCGATTGATAAAAAATTATCCTCATCAAGATGTATAAACATCTTGATTATTAATGCTATAAAACAGGGTTCCAAAATACTTGTTAAGAATATTATCCTAGTTGCAAATCTTAATGCAGAGAACTTATTTGGTTCTATTTGGCTTTACCTTTCTATTTTGTCAAATTTCTAATCAATATTATTTTAATTAGACAGGAAAAATTGGATCCAGACTTGTTAACCTAACCTAAACTTGAGAATTTTTGACCTAAAGTAGAAATAGGTTGACCTATACGTGACCCAGAGGTGTGTAAACTTAAGAGCAAATTACATTTTTATACCCAAAACTATCACCTTGATTAAATTTATAAATTATCAAAAAGCACCCTAAAAGATATAACTTTATTTCAATGTCCCCGTGCTCTTTGTTTTGTTATTAATTCTAACGAAATTTAACATTAAAAATCAGTTTATCTATTTCCAAAACAAATAATTGGGGTAAATTAATCTTTTAATGTTACATTTAGTTTGAATTATCAACAAAACAAATGGTAG
Organism: Quercus robur; assembly: GCF_932294415.1. NCBI lineage: Eukaryota > Viridiplantae > Streptophyta > Magnoliopsida > Fagales > Fagaceae > Quercus > Quercus robur. The sequence goes on along the minus strand of NC_065536.1, from coordinate 27,021,934 downwards.
AGTGTTAACGTAATTTTGAAATTAATAAGTTAATTTTGTGTTTCGATACTTTAAAGGATTAAATGTATAGTTTTCGTGATAATTTAAGATAGAAAATTGTAATTTACTCTAATATTTACATTTACATTTTCAGCTTTCCCTTGCTTTCCAGATTCAACCGAACACAAGTTTGTTTAATCGGGTAATATCAACAAACAAAACAACAGTCTTTTGGCTTGGCTTAGATATTTTTGGTTGAAGGTACTAGATAAACAAAATTTCACCTCTAATTTCATTCCACTATGAAAAATGACCCGTATTCCCGTGAGTAGCAACGAAGACCATGATTCTTTATTCGTGGCTGAGCGTGAAAACTGGCCCAAGTCTACTACTTTACAAATGCTTTAATCGCTAAGATACAAATTTGAAAGAGACACCCATTTTAGTTCCAGACAACAAAACGCGTCACGGTTAATATTCCTTTGGTGGACCCAACGTTAGATTTTTTTTTCTTGCTAGGTCCAACGTTAGATATTTGTGTCCCATGATAAATCCCAGTTAATATATATATATATATATATATATATTTTTTTTTTTTACAACTTTGTTTAACTTCTATTTCTATTTCTATATATAAAATTTTCAATTTTGTAGCCAAAGACAGGGTATAGATTTCTTTGTTTATTTACTTTGCTCAAAGCTCAACAGGTTGTGTTTCTAATGGATAATCTGCTGGGTCTTCTTCGAGTTCGTGTACGGAAAGGCATTAATCTTGCTGTGCGTGACACCATTAGCAGCGATCCTTACGTTGTTCTCACCATGGGTCAACAGGTCAGTCACTTCGCTCTTCATTATTATTACTTTCACAATCACAACCTGTTTTTGTTTTGGTTGATGATCATATATGATAATGATTTTGTTTTTTTGTTTTTTGTTTTTTGTTTTTTTTTTGTTTTTGGGTAGCTAGTATTTGATTTAAAGTTTTAAGGTTATAAAAAATTCCCTTCTTTGTCTTCCCTTGAATCCTAATTAGAGTAGCTCAAATTCCCACAAGATCAGTTGATGCTTTCCCTTTTGCCTCCAATATTCTATGTTTGCTTGTGTGTTTGTGAGAGTTATATATCCATATACTAGAAGAGAGGACAGCAATTATAGAGAGAAATTGTCACGTGTAAAATTTGGAACTTTCATAGATAAATTCAATGGTGTGAAACGCATATATAGCTGTAGAAATCCAAAATTGGTTCGCCTAATAGCAATTTAATTAGTCTTTGCAAATTAATAGTGCAGAGGACCCCATTTGCTTCATATTTTCTGCAGTATATGACCCCTGTAAATAATTAAGACTTATCTATGTATGTGGGTTGACTGGGACTGATGGAGACCCCAAAACTGGATGATGGATCTGGGTTCAGAAAGCAATTTTTGGTTAGGCTATTCCAAATGATGGCTCATTAGTCATTCCTTATGTAGTTATCTTCCTCTGAGGCTTCAAAACAAGTTGCTGCTTTCCACATGCTCCTGAATTGTTGCTGTTATTTTTCCAAGCTCTTTCATCTGTCATTTTTCCGAAGTTTATTAGATTCTTTTATTGTAGCAAATTGACCCATGTGGACTTGAAAGTTTGCATTACATCTCCAACATGGAGGTGTTAAAATCAGCTTTTTAAACTTGTGTATTTTTATCATGGAGGGACGGTTTTGTTTAATTTTTGAAATTTTAATTTGGACGACCACAATTGAACCAACATCAAATTTCAAGGATGAAAAATTCGTCCCCCCAACCCAACCACCCCCCCCCCCCCCCCCCCCCCCCCCCCAACCTCTTTTTTGCTTGGCAGTTTCCTCTAAGTATTTTACTTTGAACTTTGTTGATGTTAATGTATTTGGTTTTGGAGCATGCATTTGCAGACTGACTGGCTTGTTTCTTTATTTTCTTACCCAAAAGAAGACCCTAGTAGTTGGTCAATGACATAATATTTTTGTGTATAACTAACTCATTACAAATGGATAGCTTTGGCACTGAAACTTTCATGCACTTTTCAAGATGGTTATTTAAGATACGGTATCATCTGCAGAAAGTAAAAACATGACTAAGGATGTAATCTATTTGTTCCATTCATTTTTCCCACTTTTTTTAAATTTAAATTTTATTGGCAAGTTACACACCCACTCAATGGATTTTGAACTTAAAAATTCACCCTCCACCTAGCACTTATATATAAGGGGAGGAGTTACCACTTGAGCTAGAGCTTATTGTTGGGCTTTGTGGAGCCTAGTCATGTTTGATCCGGTTGATGACCCAACCTGACCTGAATAATGTTGCGTGGTTTTTTGATGTTAATGTATTTGGTTTTGGAGCATGCATTTGCAGACTGACTGGCTTGTTTCTTTATTTTCTTACCCAAAAGAAGACCCTAGTAGTTGGTCAATGACATAATATTTTTGTGTATAACTAACTCATTACAAATGGATAGCTTTGGCACTGAAACTTTCATGCACTTTTCAAGATGGTTATTTAAGATACGGTATCATCTGCAGAAAGTAAAAACATGACTAAGGATGTAATCTATTTGTTCCATTCATTTTTCCCACTTTTTTTAAATTTAAATTTTATTGGCAAGTTACACACCCACTCAATGGATTTTGAACTTAAAAATTCACCCTCCACCTAGCACTTATATATAAGGGGAGGAGTTACCACTTGAGCTAGAGCTTATTGTTGGGCTTTGTGGAGCCTAGTCATGTTTGATCCGGTTGATGACCCAACCTGACCTGAATAATGTTGCGTGGTTTTTTAGTGGGAGATTTTTTGAGGCTTAGTCCATGGAGTGGAGGCTTGGGCCAAGCTGTAGTTTTGGCTGGTTTTGTAGCCCATTGTGAATCTTATGAGCAGGATATAAAAAACACAGCTTAAGTGATTAGGGTTTTGTTGATGTAGTTTTTGAGAGAGAGAAAAAACTGTACTGCCGCACTTTGTATTTTTCTTTCATAATAGTGAAATCCTTACAACTTCGTGGACATAAGCAAATTGCCGAATCATGTAAATATTGTCTTGTGCGTGTGATTTTTTTTTTTTGGCATGTGTTTTCTTTATTTTTGTTTCTCACAGATTGGGAATTTCATGTTAATTTCCCTACACTCACTGGATTCTTTTCCTCAGCCTTTTGATTGAAGTATAATGGATGCTGACATTATTTCCTTCTGATGTCATATACATGGTGCAGAAATTGAAGACTCGTGTGGTGAAAAATAACTGCAATCCCGAGTGGAACGATGAATTGACTCTTTCTATTACTGATGTTAATGTTCCTATCACTCTCGTAAGTGATACCTTACCTTTCCTTTCTCTGTTTTGTGGTTTAGTGCTAATACTAAAAGAGTTCAGGAACTATTTGTTTCATGTTTACAGGATCCCAATATTTTTAATGGTTGATTCATCATTGTCATTAGGGAATGTTCGAATATTATTTGCTTTTATTTTCCTGAAATATTTGGCTGGTAAAATGATTGTAAAGAAAAGCTACAGGAAGCTTATTCAGCAGGTTGTTGGTAGTTTTATTTATTTATTTTTCCTCTTTGCAGACAGTTTACGACAGAGACACATTAACTGTAGATGACAAAATGGGTGATGCTGAGATAGACATTAAACCATATACTGAGAGTCTGAAAATGGGCTCGGAGAACCTCCCAAATGGTTGTGTAGTAAAGAGAGTTCAGCCGAGCAAGACAAACTGCCTTTCGGATGAGAGTTGCTGTGTTTGGAACAATGGAAAAATTGTCCAGGACATGTGTCTCAGATTGAGAAATGTTGAGTGTGGGGAAGTGGTGCTCCAAATTGAGTGGATTGATCTTCCAGGTCGTAAAGCTTTCTCCAATGAGAGCTAAATGTTACTGCTGCATTATAGGTCTCAAGCTCTTTTACAGTGGGGGTTGAAATTTACTTTTTATCGGATAAACGAAAACTAGCCTGCAGTATTAGTGTATTACTTATGTGTATGCTCCCCCTGTGGTGTTTTGATGCATACAACTTGGTATGTTTACAGTATTGCTTCTAATCTTGTGACAAGAACTGCATACAATACTTGTTATCTAACAATTAATCAGCAACTTTCTCAATCTGCAAACATGCACGTTTTTAACTTGAGAGACCTTATTGATCTGACCTCTCTTTTGTCGTTAAGTCATGGAAGCACCATGGAATTAGGTGAGTAATGTGGCTTTGTGAATGATATTACTAACCAAATCATTACATCCTCTTCCTTATTCTTGAATAGCAAAATGGGGCTTCCACTTTCCTTGACCACAGCTATAGATACGATAACCATAAGCCACATATCATGCTAGGAAAATGGATATACTATTTAGTATTTACAAACCCACTTCATGACCTTGCCGAAGGCACAGCTCCATGTATGGCGACGCAAAATTAAAGGCTGTCATTCAACAACATGAGCTACTGACAAGGTAACATAACAGTAGCCTTCTTGGTGCAAGAAAGCAAGCAATTCTTTGGTTCTTTTCTCTAAAATTGTATACTTCCACACTGGTGTGTGCAGAGAAACAGCCCCTTCTATGAGAAAGAAATAGATCAGGGAAAAATCATTGAAATTCTGTGTTTTTCTGACGGTGGGCTTGGAACTTGGGCCCGAGTTGGTGTTTTTGAATTTTTTTTTCTCCATGTTTTCATTGGGCTTTAAGAGCAATTACATTAGAGCATTATTATTGGTGGTGTTAAAAAGTCATAATGCTATTTTTAGCACCACCAATACTAAAAAACATACTACAATGGTGGTGCTATAGTTAAAAATTTTTAGCATCTTGTTACAATGCACAACCATTTATGGTTGTGCTATAGCTCAAAGCTAAACTCAAATATGTATATTTTTTTATTCCCACTCACATTAAAATAATATTTATTTATTTCTTTTTCTATTTCTTTTACTCAACCGTTTCACACTCACTCACTCCTTCTCAAATAAGCTCTCAGACTCTCACCCCTTTCATCCTCCTCACCACTGCCATCGAAGCTCACGCACCATTGCACCATCGCCGAAACTCACGCACTATCGCACCGAAGCTCATGCATCATCGCCAACCCACGCACCATCTCCGACCTGATTCATCATCCTCCTCCTTACCCAATACAAAAAGTGCAAAAATTTACACAATGTATCGTAAAATAGACGCATATCAAAGCTAGCATAGCTTTGTAAATATCCAAACTAGCTATAGTAGCTGTGTATATATACACGGTTACTGTATCTTTCTATCTATTATTTTAATATTATCCTATATTTTATATTAATTTATTAAAACCCATTTGGCTCATTTTTTTCTCTCTCTTCTAAGTTGAAATCAATGCATTTTCTACCTGTTTCATTCTTGAACTCAAGACTCTTCTTTTCCCTCTTTGTTTCGCCTCTCTCACATATCAGCACTTGCTCATTCTCTTCACCATGGATAATAAAAAAGTATGAACATTAGAGAAAATAATAAAAAATTAATGAAGAATGAATATTTTATTGAAATATCTTCTAAATTAGATAAGCTGATGTAAGTGTTTTGGAAAAGTAGTTGTGTAAAATAGAAAAAAAGTAGGTTTTTATGCTAAAATAGACTGAATATTTTACATGGACTGATGCAATTGCTCTAAGAACTGTAAATAGAAAACAAGTAAAAGCATGCTTTCATTTTCCTTTTGTATCTATTTGGAGACTTAATAACAAATTTTGTTTTTTACTTGTTTTAGGTTACCAAGCAAGTTTTTTTGGGTTAGAAAATATAAAATTGTTCTTAAAAACAGAAAATTGCTAAAAAAAAAGTTACCAAACATAACCTAAAAAGTTTGAGATTAGAAAATGAGAACAAGTTTACGGTGCTTTCAAATATAGCAAAAATGAACTTGTATGACATTCTTTTTTTGGCTTCTAAGAAACGATATTGAAGATGCACTAGTTTAGGGTTACTCATTAGTATTGCCTTTCTCCCCCATAATAAGTGCTTGGTTCAAATCCCTCTTCCACTTGTGAAAAAAAAAAAAAAAAATCAAAGAATTGAGAAGAGAATGATTGGGGTTAATGCTTATGGCAGTGTTGCTGCTGAAGATTGTTGTACAATATATAATGGAAACTCTAATATCAATAGATGTGATTTAAGGATAGTAAAAGTGCATTTAGGGAAAAAAAAATCTACATGAGATAATAATATCTAATTCAGTAAACTTCATGCTACGTCTGTAGGTAACATCAACCAAAATCCACTATCAAAGACATGGATTACAACCACATTTTATCAAATCTCACATCTCTCACAACTCACACAAATAACACTTTCACAAAGCTCACTAACATAAACAAAAACTCTCTCACAATACACCCAAAATCCCTCTCACACTCACAAAATAAACAAACTTTCAAAACACAATCACGGGTCAACCCAAAAAAATCTCCCAAACTTGAAGATCCAATAGGTACCCAAATTTCTTTGTGACATGGCAGGTAAAACCCATGTCACAAGTCATCAAAGTTGATCACACCCACAAAAGGAGCTTCCTTTGATTAAATTCATAAGGATCCATTCTAAACTAAATTCTCAAATAAGCGTTATTCTTCTCTACTTGGTTGGTAGCCTAAATGACCCTTCTGAGCAATGGGATGGTAGGGTTAGTTCCTAACCCAGTCCTTCATTTGACAAAAGAAGGAGATATTAGAAAAAAAAAACCTTCATTCAGTCCTCCATTCCTAGGGGGAAGAGATCCATTTCCACCTATAAATACCTCTTCACCAAACCTAGAAAGGAGAGGAAGAGGGCATCCCATGAAGAGAGAGTTCTTAATCAAGCTTTGAAGGAAAGATATATCAACTCCCAAACAACCTTCCTAAATGTGATGGGAGATACCCGAGTGTTCTTGTTGTAATTTTCCAATGGGATTGTAATTTTTGGATTTTATCTGTGGTTTTCATGCAAAAATATAAATACATTGTGCTGAGTTGATTGCCACCCATAATCGAACTAAGTTGATTGTCACCTAATACAGAACGTATCTGGATTGACATTATCAAAGGATGTATTAGTTGGTTTTGTATTTTTGGAATGATAAGAAGAAAATGTCTTTATGAAATACATTTTATTGATACAACATGATTTAAATATGTGACGTTTGTTTCATAATAATTTCTTTTATTATTAGACCAGTTTATATATACATATATATATATATATATATATATATAAATATTGTGGTGTGTACAGCTCGGTTAGTGCGCTGACAACTAAACTGCACTCACAATCTATTTGTTGTTGTGGGTGTATGGATATCCTACAATGGGAAACTCCTAGAGGCAAAACTCTTATACCTTTCAGATGGTTTCCTAATACTTCCTTGTACAAGTTCTCTCTCCCTCTCTTCTCTTCCTTGGTGTTCTCTTTTATTTTCTGATATCTCCCTCTTAATCTATCCAACCCCCTTTTCTTCTTCTTCTTTGCTATTTATAGGCTTCCCTAGTGGGTTGGCCATGATTACGTTAGATGGTTTTTTGTGCAAGTAAGGCCCCTTGGGATTATTCTTGGCAAAAAGGGGGTCCTACTTTGGGAATGAATGTGTCAGTGTTAGAACTTGTGACAGTTGCCCGGGTTCGAATGGTGACCTCCCCCAAGGCACTACCGAGATACCTTGGAACAGGCTTCGAGCAATACTGAGTCCGGAGGATAAAATATTTCACGATTACTTCGGCCCGAGCAATGTGGATTGGGCCCCCTGAGCGACCTTTATTCGATCCGTGGCCTAATGGACCATTAAACAATGGGATGGTGGACCGGTCACTGTACAATAGCCCCCTTTGATTCCTTCCCCATGTCTTGGGGATGGAATCAAGGTCTCACATTTAATGATCGGTTACTTTTTGGTCACATCAACCGTCATCTATTAATTGCGGATAAGACAACCGACATTTTTGGTGCACGGAGCAACATACTGTCATATCGAACGGTCATCATTACCTGATGGTTCGTATACTGAGGTCTCACGTGCGACAATTACAACAAAAAGGGAAATCAATGCTTTTCCCCCCAAAAACCCATTTAATGTTCCTCAGGATTCCTCATCTGGAAATAAGGGCCTCCCCTCTTATTGGACATTTCCTTACTTCACACTTTCTCTTTTTATATCCACATTTCCTCGGGCATCTTTTCTCCTTCCTGAGATTGTTTTTCCTAGCGTATTATTGTAAGTCCCCTATTCTCTGCTCTCTCATTTAAATTTTGTTGGGGAATTTAGACCCGGTTGGTAGAATTAATAAGTTTTAAACCCAAGTTATTAATTAGATTTACTATGAATAAACCTTGTTAAAACAAACAAACATCAATATCATGTCAATATAATGCAAAGTGGAATAGTAAATAAGACAAGATATGATGACCCAGGAAAACTAATGAAATAAACTAGTTTCATAGTAAAAAACTTGGAGGGAAACTTTTCTGAAAAGCAATTCACTATTGTAAAGAGAAGTTTCAGATCTAGTACAAAATCTTTGTCCCTAGACTCTACAATCTCTGTAGATGAACTTACAGTAGAAACCTTCTACCACTTCAAAACCTTTAAACTCTTCAATATATGAATGCCACCATTTTGCATGAATCCTAGTACGTGACTAACTCCAGCAACTTGAAGATGTTGTTGGTTGCAAAGTTTTTCACTTCATCAACAATGAAGATCAAGAAATACTTGGTTACAAAACCCTAAGATGCAAAAGACGCAGTAACTTCTTACAGAGAGAATAAGGCACTAGGTCACTTTTTGCATGTGTTCTCCATGTATAACAGCCTTTAAAATAAGCCTTATATATGTCTAGGGTTGTGAGAAAAGAAACTCTACACATATCAGCATGAGTTGAAAATCAGATCTAGAAATTCTGATTTCATAGATTTCGACAGATTCAGCTTCTGTCGAGCTTCGTTCTTAAGTCTCAATAGATACTGTTTCTGTCGAGGTATTTGTCGAGCATTAATGAATAGCTTTTCTTCACTTGTTTCTTGGTCCAATCTTCATGGCTTTAATACTTGGTTTGAACAACATGTTTCTTGAAGTACTAAACCCATCCTAGATCTACCTAATTACAAGTAAAGTGCATTTTATTAAAGGATTAGCCAATTACATAAAATATGTCCTTAACAAATTTTATTAACATTTCCTTATACATTCAAATGAGTTTTGCACGTCTTCTTAAGACTAAGGCTGCTTTAGAAACTTTTAGGGCTAGGTTTGATATTCCTCTAGACGTACATATAGAATACTACCATGAGGGCAGCATAGAGAATGATAGGGTCCTCGGGTAGTATTTTTTCTCTTTATGGCTGTCTTAGAAGGTGAGTTAGATTTCCCATGGACCCCTTACTAATTAGAACACTTAGTTTCTACAGCCTTTCCCTCGACCAACTTCCACCAAATTTCTATAGAGTGGTGAGTTGCGAGAGTTGGCTTAACAACCTGTACGACCTAAGACTCAACCACCATGACATCAACTTCATGTATAGCATTTGTAGTGGTACAAGGTTGGGTTACTACCTTAAAGTCTGAGACACCATAGTTCGGCTAATATTGTGCCTCCCCGACTCCAACAGGAACTTGGCTGGAGAGTACGTTAAAGTGAGTGGTAATTGGCTTGCTGGCAAGCACCCTTGTCCGACCTCACCTCAAGAAATTGGTTGATATTCTTTTTCTTTTTCTTTTCTCCCTTAACTATAGGACATTAATACTCGGTATAGTTCTCTTAATCTTGCATGAGGATTTCCCTCTTTAATTTCGTCAAGCTACCTTATAATCCCATGATACATTAAGTTCTTTTCTAATGAAATCTTTCTTTGGCAGTGTAGTCATTAAACGCTTCAAGCCTGATCTCAATGCTACGCATCCTCGGGATTTGAACTTCGTGCTACACTTGGAGATCTTCGTACATTACGACAGCTAGCTGAGGACATCCCAGCTTATCCTCAGCTACGTTCCATCATAGACCAGCTAACAAGATCCAAGGCAAGCTCTCACTGTCGGTAACCCTTTACTCTTTTACATTGACATTCATTTCTGAGGCTTTCTCTTGAGAGGTTTGACACTTGATGAAGCACGGAGGCTCGGTCCTTGTCAAATAAAATAGGGGTCTTTGCTTCTTGTGAGGGACGGTTCTGCTGACAGAGTGTTCTATGGCAGAGTAGAACATATTCTTGTTGAGGAGCTAGTCGCAGCCATACTTTTAGTCAAAGAATTAGATTTCGAAGAATCAACTTCCGACATGGTGGTGCGGTGAAAGATGACTGCTAATCGTTTCCTTCCTAGGGGATGATCAACTCCCTCGGGATTTGAACTTCGTGCTACACTTGGAGATCTTCGTACATTACGACAGCTAGCTGAGGACATCCCAGCTTATCCTCAGCTACGTTCCATCATAGACCAGCTAACAAGATCCAAGGCAAGCTCTCACTGTCGGTAACCCTTTACTCTTTTACATTGACATTCATTTCTGAGGCTTTCTCTTGAGAGGTCTGACACTTGATGAAGCACGGAGGCTCGGTCCTTGTCAAATAAAATAGGGGTCTTTGCTTCTTGTAAGGGACGGTTCTGCTGACAGAGTGTTCTATGGCAGAGTAGAACATATTCTTGTTGAGGAGCTAGCCGCAGCCATACCTTTAGTCAAAGAATTAGATTTCGAAGAATCAACTTCCGACATGGTGGTGCGGTGAAAGATGACTGCTAATCATTTCCTTCTTAGGGGATGATCAACTCCCTAGCAGTAATTACCTCTCCCCCCCCCCCCCCTCCGCTCCTCATGTCTGCTAGAGGCTATGGAACTCCTTTGACTCGTTTCCTTCCTTAGGCCCTTCCCTAGTTCCAACTACTGTACCTTTAGTTATTCAGGACCCTTTAGTTGGACTGACACCTATCGTGCATGTCGGCTTTAATATTGCTTCCTCCTCTGCACCTCCCTTTCGAGGATGGTAGAGTGTTTTCATGTTGGGAGATAGCCCCATTCCTATTAACTCTTGTATCCGAAACTAGGCCAGTGGGCAGGGGGTCGGATCGCGGATAGTCTTGGGCAAGCACCTTTACTGCCCGATAACATGCAATACTTTGTAGAGGGCAGTAATGATGCCATCTCTCTCAAGCTCAAATGGCACACCATTGTGGCAAATTCCAACTCCTTTTATTTTTGTCTATTTGTGCATTCCTTTCACTTTTGCTTCTAACTTGGTTTCCCTTTTCTTATTTCAACTGTACTACCAGGCTGCCTAAATGACTCATATCCTCGAAAGCCGGCTCAAGGGTGTCGTGGAGGAAGGTGACAAGGAGAGAACCCTTGAAGTGATATTTGAGTCCACTCTTTGGGAAAAAGCTGTTGACTTAGCAACTTTCGAGCGAAGATCTACGGAGACCGAGAAAGCCAGTGCAGTTGCCGAGAAAAGGGTGGCAGACTTGGAGGGGAAATTGGGTGATGCATAGGAGAAGCTCGCTCAAGCTGAGGGTGCCATCTCGACCATGGATAAAGAGATAGCTGCCTTGATGATCGTTGTGGTGCAGAGCTAGGATAAGTTCTACAATATGGGCTTTGCTGACATTGAGAACTCCAATGAACCTGTTATGCTTGATTCTCTGCGCTATGGGTTTGGGGAGGGGTTGATGGCTGCTGTGAATGCCCTAGGTCTTCCTGTGGATTCTCCCTTCAAGGATCCTGATCAGATACCTCTACCTAAGCATCTACATCCTCCTCTCGAGCATACCTCAGCCTCGAATGAAAAGGAAGATAGCCTTAGTATGAGAAAGATGGTTGAAGAGATGGACTCTCATATCGAGGTGATTGATCTTGACATTCCGACCCATCTCGGTACCGCAGAGGGTTAAAAGCGACCTACCCCTTTATTGAACCCCAACCCCATTGTAAACACCGCATTTTGTACCCCTTATGACTCAGGCGCTCGTTCCCTAATGATGCTCAAACTCTAAGGCCTAAGGCCAATTTAGAGCCCAATCAAATATCAAATTGACTTGAGGAGTGTTAAAATGGAAAATATCACTTTTTAAATGCACAAAAATATATTTTTGGAAATAAATGACCAAAGTGTCCCTCGACCCACGTATGTGGGCAGTGGCCTGCGTAGGTGAGCCAAAGCCTATGTACGCAGCTAGGGTTTCAGAAGCATGGAAAATGCAAGTTTTTTGCAATAATGGCTAAGGTTTGGAATCAATCCTACATCATTTTGGAGCCATTCCAATCCCCATTTTTTCCACTATAAAAAGCCTTGTTCATAAAATGATTTGCTTGCTTTTGATTATATGCTTGCTGCCCTATTTGGGGTTGCTACCTTGTTTAGATGTATGATAGGGTTTTCACATGTTAGATGAATACTAGGGTTTCTTATGTATGTTTGGCTCTCTTTTACTTTGCGGATAGATGTATGCTTGTTTAGGGATAAAGATACCATGTTGTATGCTAGATGTATAATTAGTGTGTGTGTGTGAGTTTAGAATACAAATGTTGAATTAGTTTTTAATAGGGTTAAGACGTAAGACACAATGATGGGAGGCCAACCTTAGGGTTGGACGATGTTGGGTGTTTAACACTTTCCCAAGAGCGTATCTAAACTCCGAACCCATACTCAGGTAGTGAGATCAATGGTCATTCCTTAAGAGGATGCTATATATATGGTTCCTAGACCATTTCAAAAACTAGGTGGCAACTCTCCCCCTTTTGTTCACACCCCTGACAATCGCAAATGTTGCTCCTACTCCTCCTGAGCATACCCAGGATCCAGAAATTTAGACACTATATATTTTTTGTTTTTGCTATCTTTTTCACATTTTGTAAGAACTTGTTGGTGCTCTTTTATTTATTTTAAAGTTCGGGTTGGCTTTGCTAAGTTTTTGGTGGACTAAACAATTTTTCATTTAAAATAAAAACTCCTATGTTTATTTTAATCATACTTTATTGTTTTGCTCTTCCTTTTCTTTATATATTGACTTTATAACAGTCCTATCTTTGTTCGGATGTGCTATGTAAATATTGATCACCCTTTTATTGTAACCCAAGTCCTATGTGGTTTGTTATAAATACTTCCTTTTGAGGTGTGCATGCTGAGGAAAGGTCCTATGCTTCAAGTTAATTTACTATTCCCACCTCGTCGGTGGTTAACATTTCTTTCAACGAATCCATTCATAAAGCCATTTGATAAGGTTTCCACTTAGTCGGTGACCAGGGTCAGGCTGAGTCTAGGCTTCTGTCCTATAAAGCATTTGGTAAGGTTTCCACCTAATCGGTGACTGGGGTTAGGCCGAGGCTAGGCTTTTACCCTTAGAAGCATTTGGTAAGGTTTTCACCTAGTCGGTGACTGAGGTAAGGCTGAGGCTAGACTTTTGTCCTTAGAAGCATTTTGAATAGAGGCAGATCATAATATACGGATGTGTAGTATTATAGATATACAAACAGTAGCTATGTAACTTGCAACACTTCTCTAAGTCTATTATGCCTAATGGTAGTATCTTTTTAAGTTCTGCACATTCCACAGTCGAGGGAGTGGTCTTTCCTCCAAATCTTCCAAGTAGTAAGCTCCAGCCCCAGCTATTGTGGTAACTCTGTACGGTCCTTCCTAGTTTGGTGCTAACTTCCCTGCGTTGAGGTCCTTAGCATTTCCCACCACCTTACACAGCACTAAGTCTCTAGCTCTAAACTCCCTTGTTCTTACATTCTTATCATACCTTTGAGCTATCTTCTGTTGGTAATCTGCTAACCGGATAGTAGCCAACTCCTGGCGTTCTTCTAGTAGATCTAATTGTTTCGTCATTAACTCATCATTGCTGTTTGGGGAAAAATCTGAAACCCTCATGTTGGGCATGCTTATCTCCACAGGGATGACTACTTTGGTTCCATAAGTCATGGAATAAAGGGTTTCGCCGATAGATCTGCGCAAGTTGTTTAGTAAGACCATAAAATGTTATGTAACTCCTTCGTCCATCTACCCTTTGCTCCTTCCAACCTCTTCTTTAATCAGCTCACAATTGCCTTATTTGTTGCCTTAACCTGACCATTAGTTTGAGAATATGCTGAGGTTTAGTACCTATTCTTAATTCCGAGGTCACTGTAGTACTTGCGAAAAGCTTTGCTGTCAAACTGTAACCTATTTTCTGACACCAAAGACTTCGGTACCCTGAATCTTGTCATTATATTTTTCCATATGAATTTCTTTACATCAACATACTGGATATTTGCTAAATCTTTGGCTTTAACCCAATTGGTAAAATAATTGATGGCCACAAGCACAAATCTTCTGTTTTCGGTTGCTCGGGGGAATGGCTCGATGATGTTTAACCTCCATCGAGCAAAGGGCCACGGGCTGCATATTGGATTTAAGTTTCCATTTGGCTGATGTATAATCGGGGCATATTTTTGGCATTGCTCACATCTTTATACGTATTTGAGGGCATCCCTCTATATCTTCGGCCACCAGAATCCTTGGGTCATTGCTCGGTATGCTAGAGAACGACCACCTACATGGCTTCCACATACTCCCTCATGCAACTCGGTCAGAAGATTGTTAACCTTCGATGGGTGGAGGCATAACAGATAGGGTCCACCAAATGACCTTCTGTATAATATTCGGTCTCGGGCCAACCAAAACCGTGCAGCAATTCTTCGTACCTTCTCCTTTTTGGCTTTGTTCAGCAAAACATCCTCGGCTAGAAATGCTATGATTGGATACATCTAGCTTGGTCTGAGCGTCATCACTACCAAGATTCCCACGTATTGGTCAATGATAGGCTCACTTAACACCTCTATTGTAATCAACCGAGGAATGCAGTTATCCATAGATGAAGCCAATGTTGCCAATGAGTCAGCATGCCTGTTTTGCCCTCGAGAAATCTAGATCACCTTCACCTTTTGAAACTTACCCATCAATTGCCCTACCAATTTTAAATATTCAACCATCCGAAAATCCTTAGCCTCAAAGCTTCCATCGACCTGACTCACCACCAACCGAGAATCTAAATAGATCTCTACATCTTTAGCCTATAGCTTTTCTGCGGCTTTAAGCCCCACAATTAGTGCTTCGTACTCAGTTT